>NC_090650.1:53833270-54164103 GCF_040937935.1 Hyperolius riggenbachi
GAGGTTTCCTGAAAACACAGCAGGCCCATAGGAAAGCTTTACTTGCATATCCGCATTACAGCAAACATGCCCACGATTTTAACAAGTGTGACTCCTGCCCAAAAGAACAAGTGCACATTTGGAGATGTGTTTGATATTTATTAGTGAAATAGTCTGAAAATTCACACTATACAGTCAAATGAAGAATGGCATACAAACAGAGCCGTGCAAAAAGAAGAAAAAAATATAAGGGATCTCATCTGGTCTCCTTTAGTTCCTCTCAGGGTTGTGGAGTCCGAGCCGAGGAGTCGGAGTATTTTTGGGTACCTGGAGTCAGAGTTGGTGGTTTCATAAACGGAGGAGGAGGATGATTTTTGGGTACTTATCCGTTAGCCGGGCGCATCCGGCAGGTAGCGCTAATTACTATTCCCCCTCCAGGCCGACATGGATAGTAGGGAAAGATGTAACTCTGGTGGAGTTTTGTCGCTACCTAGAGGATGCGCCCGGCTAACGGATAAGTACCGATTTTTGTACCGACTCCACAGCCCTGGTTCCTCTATCATACTAATAACAAAGGCAAAGCCGAAAGGGACAGGCAGGGGGGTAAAGAGGGGCTGGAGCATAATGTTTTAGGCTGGTTCCATTTTAAAGCACACTTGAAGTGAGAGGGATATGGAGGATTATTATTATTATTATTGATTTATAAAGCGCCAACATATTCCGTGGCGCTGTACAAAGTAAGAAACAAACATGGGTTACATAATACAGACAATAGTGTACACTAATATACAACATACATAATTAGTGACAAAATCCAAAAAATGATACAGCATACAGAATACAAAAGTGGAAATGACAGTGATAAAAGTAACATGATTAATAAAATGTATAATGATTTCCAAGACACAAAAGGGGGAGAGAGCCCTGGAGGATGACATATGTATTTCCTTTTGAACAATGCAGATTGCCTGGCTGTCTTGCTGATAGTTTTAGACACAGACCCTGAACAAGCATGCAGATCAGGTGCTCTGACTGAAGTCCGACTAGATTAGCTGCATTGCTTGTTTCAGGTGTGTGATTCAGACACTACTGCAGCTAATGAGATCAGCAGGATAACCAGGCTACTGGTACATTTAAAAAGATAAATATGGCGGCCTCCATACTCCTCTCAGTTCAGGGGTCCTTTAAGAGGTCAATACAATATTTATAGCGAACTAACAAGAGTGGACGTTAACTAAGAATTCCCACTGTCTACAGATTGAAAAGTTTATTTTTCCTACAACCTCTAGGGATTGCCCAGGTTTGGGGGCGCATGTGGACGAGCGCATGTGAACTGAGCATGTGCAAGTAAGGTTCGCGCATGCCCAGCAGAATGAATCTGCTCATGCAAAACTTTTTTTCCCCCCTCTGTGCAGAAGCACTCTGTTTTACTGGGCATGCCCAGACCTTACTTGCACATGCCCAGTCCGATTATGCTCGTATATGGTCAGGAGAACAGCTGGGAAATAAACAGCTTGACTGGCCCGAGTCAAATAGGTATAGAGGGCTTTGTTACCAGAACATTGGCCTGCAGGAGAATCTGGAACCTTTCCACTACTGAGGTAAGTAACTTTTTCTAATTACTTCAAAGCGAATACCACAATGTATAATATGAATTGAGAGTTCAGCAGTCTTCCCGCACATATTACTGGCGCAGTACACACTACAGAAGCAAAGCAGCCCATACGAGAGCGGTGTTTCATCTGCAGTATAATGCTGCATTAATTGTTTCACTAATCCAATTAACACAAAAGCAATGGAAAGGTGACAGGGCTTCTTTAAAACATTTGACTACATTTCCAATAAGGCCAGTGAATGATTAGCAGCTGTCACTTGAGTGAAGAGCTTTATTGCAGCTTGCAGCCAGATTCCTGGCATACACCTGATTCCGCACACACCTGTCACACACACAGATTAGCTGTGCACTGAGTAAGCAGGATTGTGCTGCGCCCACAAATCACTGCTGACACTTTACAACAGAGGCTGCTCTGTGACTCTGGCACACAAGGCAGACGCCCTGGCCTGTAGATAAAGAGAACTGAGCAACGCCACAGCCATTCATATCAGTGGTAATGAAGCGGAGGAAAGACTAGCTCTATGCTGCTGGCAGGAGGAAGGACATAGCAGCACGCTGGCCTGTTCTGTGCCCATTAACAGCCCTACATGGCAGCAGTGCACACTGCAGGGCAGAAGGGTGGCATAGTGTTAAGCACTTTCGCCTTGCAGCGCTGGGTTCCTGGTTTGAATCCCAACCAGGTCACTATCTGCTAGGAGTTTGTATGTTTTGCTTGTGTGTGGGTTTCCTCCAGGCACTCCAGTTTCTTCCCATACCCCAAAAACATACAGATATGTTAATTGGCTTCCCCATAAATTGGCACTAGACTACCATACATATATAGTACTACATGACACATACACAAACATGACTATGGTAGGGGTGACATTGTGACCTCTCTGAGGGACAGTTCATGACAAGACCACAATATATACTTTGTACAGCGCTGCTGGAGAGGTCAGCGATATACAAATACTAAAAAATAATAATGTATACACCGCTTTCATATCCCAACATATGGATTATTCACTTGGACTAGTTAGATTATTTGTTCTGCGGATGATGTACTAAAATGATTTTTGAAGGCTGTACCATACGAGCGCTGTAATTACACGCAAGAGATTTGGGCGCACACTGAGTAACTTCGGCGCCGTCAGAAGACGGAGGAGGTGTTACATTTTAAAACACTTTAATTCGGCTTCCAGGACCAAGAATACCTAGGAGATAAGTAGGGAGTGACGAGGCGGCCAATGGTGCAGTATCGTCAGGTATAGGGAGGATAAACTCAAATATATACTCACAAAGGTGGGTTGCAGTTCCTGCACCCACCGTATAGTCGTGCAGGGAATTAACCGTCCCTGCTCGGTACTCCAGGTCCTGCTGTATACTGGATGGTCGCTCTCCTGTAGTATGATGGACTTTCCAGAAAAACTGCACAGCTATTACCTCCAAAGGAGGTCTGACTGGTAGTGGATAGGATGGCACACATTGGGCATCTCCATCCTACTCATTACCTTCTATTTTAAGTGTGTAAGGGCTCGTTTCCACTGTTGCGGTGCGGAATCGCCTGGATTCCACCGCTGATAAAATAGCATGCGGATGCGATTCCCCATGCGTTTTTTGCTGCAAATTCGCATGCGAATTCGCATAGGTGAGGGTATATGCGATTTTAACCATGTTGCCTGTGTGAATTTACATCGTACCTATGCGAATTCGCGGCAAAAAACGCATGGGGAAAACGCATGCGATTTCCCTATTAAATACATTGCATGCGATTCGCATGCATTCCACTCAGGCGAAATCGTTGGCTCTTGTGCGTTTTTTCACCGCTGAAAAAAACGCACATCACCAACGCAACAGTGGAAACAGACCCATCCACTTGCATACCATGTGCGAATCCGCATGCGTTGGACGCATGCGGATTCGCGATAGTGGAAACGAGCCCTAACTGTGGTCTCCCACAATGCACCACTACTGAATATGCAAAGTATCTCTTAATGTCCCGGAAGCACTTTCCTGGTGGCTTTAGATCACTCCAAGCCGCTTGGGTATTCTGTACTTAAGGCAATCACACATTGTTTCCCCGCATACAGAATTACAGCCCATAATGACAATATAATAATGTACAATTGTGATTCAACTTCTATGAAAGTCTAAGGGCCCATTTCCACTTGTGCGGCGCGATTTAGACGGGAAAATCGTGGCAACGAATCCGCATGCGGTTGCGGTTTTGTCGCCGTTACTATGCGGATTTTCACGCGGAATCGCTTGCGGTTTGTGCAACGTGATTTTAACCATGTAAATGCCGGCAAGCATTAACATGGGTTTTTAAGCGAAAACGCACGCAGAAACGCATGAAAAACCGCAAGACTAAAATGCTTGCGGCTTTTCTATTTAGTTACATTACCGACGAATCGCGTGCAGGTGTGCGGCGTGCAAATTCTGATGGGTCTGCCGTGTAGATTTTTTCTGCACGACAAACCGCACAGAATCCCGTATGAGTGGAAACCGTCCCATCCACTTGTATTGTCTATGCGAATCTGCATGCAGGAAACGCATGCACATTCTCTCTAGTGGAAACAGGCCCTTAAGGTGCCCAAACACGGTACAATTTTTTCACCAGATGCTATCTTTTGATGCAATTTTTACAGTGTATATGTACAGAGAACTGCAGTGTTTTATAAAGGATGTAAAACTATTCTATGGTCGATTGGATCTGAAAATGTAATTGTTTCGAGTGTTGGATTTTTACAATCGAATTGTAAGATGGAGAATGCCTGAATCAAGCGGTATATGGGAATAATTGATAATTCCCTTATCGTAACAATCGCATTGAAAGATGGCATCTGATTAAAAAATTTTAAAAAAATGTACCGTTAATGGGCACCTTCAGGGTGCATACACGTCCAATTCTGATTCGCCAATTTTACCACCTCCCTGTGATATGAGGAATAAAATATTTTGAAGACTAATGCGTAATACACACCATACAATTTCCTGTTAGATTTTCTGTTAAGGTACATACACGTCAGATGTTTGCAAACGACCGGTCGTTTGGACGTCAAATCGGGTGTGTGCGGTCGGCAGCGGATCGTTCAAATCCAGTCTTATCAGCTGAACGACCGACCGTACACACGCCCGATTTGACGTCCAATCGACCAAACATTCAAACGTCCAAAGTACCGGTCGTTTAGAAAAATCCAACTTGTGTTTGAGCCTTTAGATTTTTTTTCTGTTGGATGCGTGTACGCTCCCTAATCACATTTAACAGAAAATGCGGCGTACAATTGCAGAATCTTTAGTCCAGGAAGGTTGCACCGCAGTGGTATAGCACAGCATAGTATGCCACACTTCCAGGTCAAACGTGCACAACGCACTGCAGCTATTGCATCACAACGGGACCCGCCATACTGCGATGGATGTGGTGTACGACAGGATAGTGTAAAAGGGACCTCAATTATCTGCATCTCACGGATTATCTGCAGGGGAGATGTAAAGCTATCATGTCTGTTCCCTTTCCTATAAATTTTCCAGATCAGGAAAGTGAAAATTACACAAACTGTACTTTTTAACTGTAAAGCCTTGTACACATGTATGAGACATGCCACCCAGCAGGGACTAAGTTGGCTGTACAGATACAACGCTAGCATCCAGGCTAGCAACGCGTTCTGATCCTTTTCAGGGGGAGGAGGGCCGATGAGGCATCACATAAGGAGCACCACAGAGTAAGTGAGATGGGGGCAAGTGGGAACAAAGCCCGGGGTCAGCGCTTTGCTGAGTGGATACGCCAGGGTGATTGCCCACCGCCAAATGAGGGTGATTGGGGCCCTCTGTACATAGGCTAGATTATTGGCAGTGGCGGTCATTGCCCACCTTCCCCAAATTCGATCTAGCATGTGTACATACCTCAAGACTTTACAGAATGCATCAGAAGAAAACAAAGAATAGTACAGTATTGATTTTGCTCCTAAAAAGATAGGCAGCAGCAGCACTGAGTTTACATACTGCTACTGTGGCTGGATGGGTTAAGGGCTCTGCCTCTGACAGAGGACCAGGGTTCGAATCTCGGCTCTGCCTGTTCAGTAAGCCAGGACCTATTCAGTAGGAGACCTTAGGCAAGTCTCCCTAACACTGCTACTGCCTATAGAGGGAGTCTTAGTGGCTGCAGCTCTGGTGCTTTAAATCCGCCAGGAGAAAAGCGCGATATAAATGTTATTTGTCTTGTCTACTGTATTGATTTTTTCCTAGAAGCGTTTACATTACATGCATACAAAAATTCTCAAATCTCGGTTTACATTTGGCCATATGCAAATGTGCAGCAAAGCCAATTACGTTCACTTTCCCTCGGTCTACCCCATAACAGAGTATGAAGCAGAGCATGCTGCTGAGACTGGAATAATCTCCAGTTCCCCTTGTTAGGACACCTCAGCTCAACCGCTGCCCATTTGTGTGCCCCGAGTCAGCAGAGTCCTCCAATACAAGTATTTCTTTGCAACAAGGATGTTGGATATTAGGGATGCTCAATGATATGCAAATACTAACAAGTTTATGCAAATGTATGCAAATTTTTATGCAAATATATGCAGCTTGAAATTGGACCAGTCTAAACTTGTGTTGGACTTGATTGGTCCATTTTCAAGCTGCATATACTTGCATGAAGAGTTACAAAAAAATTGCATAAACTTGGAAGTATTTGCATATCATTGATGATCCCTATTGGATATCAGCAGCGGAAAGTGAATCTCGGAGCAAGGCTGGGAGACAGCAGCAGCAATACATGAAGGAAACAGCAGAGGCCTGGAACCCACTAGAGGTTTTTTTTAGCGTTTAGGGAGCACTTTCAATCGCAACCTATTTCCCTAATCACTCTGCTAATGTAAATGGATGGGACAGATTACACTAGAGTGATTGAGATTAAGGAAATCTCAGCACATGCAGCATTTTAGGAGCATTTCCATTCTAATGTATTGTATAGGAGCTGGGAAATCTCTTCCAAAATCGCTTGCAAAGCGCTATCAGAAATCGATAGAGATTGTTATAGCGCTTTGCACTTTTTAGTGGGTTCCAGGTCAGAGCCTGAGGATACCTGGGTGGCAGCAGCTGCTGCACTGAAAAGACCTGACAGCTGAAAACTGTCAAGGTAGCTGTTCCAAGCCTTCCCAGCATGCTCTGTTGCATCCAATGCATTGGAGGGATTATAGCTGCGGGACTGACAGTGAGGGCTCCATACTAGTGAAGGGGAGAGATGGTCAATGACTCGACAAGGTGCCCTGCAAATCTATTTCCCAAATCCTACCCATAGAGCCATATTAATCTATGCCGTGCACTGATGAAGGCCAGTTAAGCTCAAAACAGCTGTCTGCAAGTGGGATGAGTGTGACTCTGTAAAATGAACAGGCTATACGCACAGTGTACACCAGCAGTTCTGGATGCATATTTAGCATTTCTGGGACAGAGGAGTAATTTGCATATTCCCAAGCTAAGCAGAAGTGAAGCATCATGGAAGTTCCTATTTCCTCACATAACGCTGAATAACTCAATATAACTTCTATTTTTAGAAGGAATGATTATATTTAGCATAGAATATACATGTTAAAGATACCCTAGCGAAAAAGTCCTGACAGCAATTTAAAGTGGACCTTTGCAATTTATGGAGTGAGATTCTGGCTTCGGTCAGATTGTGGCCGCCCCTCTCCCCGCAGTAAGCTTCTCGCTTTTGCCTACTGTCACTAGACTAATCCTGTCACCAATATGACATGTCTAGAGATAGTGACAGTTGGCCTGCGAAAGCAGCTTAGTGAGGGAGGAAGGGGAGGGCACCATTTCCAGATCAGAACGGAGACTCCCTCCATGCACAGGTGAACACAAATTGCCTGTACACACTGAGAAACGCCAAGCGTAATCGCATGCTTGGGTTTTTGAAATGTGTTTGCATTTTTGCTTGCGTTTAATGTGTGTGTTTTTCTTGTGATTGGTTAAAAGTCCTTTAACAGGAAGTTGCAAGGTCTCCTGGAATAGGACCTCGAAAAAAACTGCCATGCAATCGCATCACTTTTTGTATGAGATTTTTCAAACATAGGACTCGAAAAGTGCTGCAGTGCAGTCACTGATTGCGATTTTCTTAAAAATTGCATCACACCACTGCGTACAGTTCACCACGACTCTTTAACTAGGCTTAAAAGGCTTTACAATTGAAAAAACGTAGCACAACGCAGCCAGTATGTACAGGTCCTTAAAGGTGTCATCAATCAAAACAAGCCCCTCCCCCAGTTCCACTTACCTGGGGCTTCCTCCAGCTCCTTGCAACTGACATGTCCCACACTGACCGCTCCACTCGCAGCCACCAGCCAGGGGTCCCCGCCGGTGCAATCAAGACCACGTTGTCTGGTGTACTGCGTAGGCCTAGTAGTTCTGCGCCTGTGCAGCAAACCGCGGACGTGGACTTGATTTACAGCGACGCAGTAAAGATGACCTCAAGTCGGCACAAGGTCGGCCTCTGCACCGGTGGGGCCCCCCAGGCCAATGGCTGAGCTCAGAGCTGCGACGTGGGACATTTCAGCTGCAAGGGGCTGGAGGAAGCCCGGGTAAGTAGAAAGGAAGGGGGGCTTATTTTGATTGACGACTCCTTTAAGTTGGGGTCACACTTGCCAAAAAAAAAATTGCATGCAAAAAAACGTACATAATCCTTCTCAATGCAGAATCGCAGTGCAGTGGGAGCAAAGTGATTTTTCACACCCCAGAAAAAAAAAAATACTCACATCGGTGCTTTTATACTGCTCAATGTGTGCAAATCCCTATTATCGTCAGCCAACACTACAGATTTGTGCATAAAAAAAAAAAGCTATTTTTCCATGGACTCTAGTGTGACCCCTGCCTATACCTACCATGTTCTATATCTCTCTCATCCTTACCCAAAAACTGAAATAATTCTGACAGAATGTTCTCTGAAGGGAAACTTAAAGGGAACCTAAACTGAGAAGGAGATGGATTTTTGCATTTTAAAATAATACCAGTTGCCCGACTCTCCAGCTGATCCTGTGTCTCTAATACTTTAACAAGCATGCAGATCAGGTGCTCTGACTGAAGTCAGACTGGATTAACTGCATGCTTGTTTCAGGTGTGTGACTCAGCCACTACAGCAGCCAAATATCAGCAGGATTGCCAAGTAACTAGTATTATTTAAAAGGAAATATCCATATCCCTCTCAGTTAAGGTTAGTGACAGTACAGTGCTGCATTATGCTATAAGAAGTAACGTTCAGCTACAGGCATAATCTCACATCATTCAAGAGACGAAGAGTTGCAGATGTAATTGGCATCCAAGTGATGGCTAACTACCTGGATGGGAGGGGCAGAGGCCAAGCAGTCACATGACCCAGAAAAGTAAATCACTACCTGGATGGGAGGGGCAGAGGCCAAGCAGGCACATGACCCAGGAGTGGACAAGGGCCAGAATCGAGGCAGCCAATGCTCCAAAATATTGCAGCAGATGCCTAACTCATGAAAATGTTCTGATTGTTTCGACTGGATTGGTGCCAACAAAATGTTAACAGTGCTTATTCGACCAATCACAGCCTAAAACACTGGAAGCTTTTGCTGCAGGAAATGCCCATTTAAAGGACTCCTGACCAGAAGCTTTAATGATTTATTCAATAACTGCTCATATGCTTTATATATGTTTTACAACAAGCTTTGCTGCTGAGGGCCTACATAACACCAGGAAATAATAAATGCTTGAAGTTGGCCTTAAAGAGGAACTCCAGTGAAAATAATGTAATAAAAAAAAG
This sequence comes from Hyperolius riggenbachi, assembly GCF_040937935.1. Classification (NCBI taxonomy): domain Eukaryota; kingdom Metazoa; phylum Chordata; class Amphibia; order Anura; family Hyperoliidae; genus Hyperolius; species Hyperolius riggenbachi. The sequence goes on from NC_090650.1 coordinate 53,842,630, forward strand.
TGCTTCATTTTTACAATAATTGTGTATAAATGATTTAGTCAGTGTTTGCCCATTGTAAAATCTTTTAAATCCCCGATTTACATTCTGACATTACATGGTGACATTTTTACTGTTGGCAGGTGATGTAGCTGCAGCATGCTTTTTTTGGCAGTTGGAAACAGCTGTAAACAGCTATTTCCCACAATGCAGCAAGGTTCCCAGACAGGAAACTGCCAAGAGTACGTACTCAAAAAAATTGTGGGAGGGGTTTCACCACAATATCAGCCATACAGCGCCCTCTGATGGTCTGTTTGTGAAAAGGAATAGATTTCTCATGTAAAATGGGGTATCAGCTACTGATTGGGATAAAGTTCAATTCTTGGTCGGAGTTTCTCTTTAAAGGACAACTGAAGTGAGATGGATATGGAGGCTGCCATATTAATTTCCTTTTAAGCAACATTAGTTGCCTGGCTGTCCTGCTGATCCTCTGTCTAATACTTTTAGCCATAGACCCCGGACAAGCATGCAGCAGATCAGATGCTTCTGGCATTATTGTCAGATCTGACAAGATTAGCTGCATGCTTGTTTCTGGTGTTATGCAGACACTGCTGCAACTATATAGATCAGCAGGGCTGCCTGGTAACTGGTATTGTTTAAAAGGAAATAAATATGGCACCCTCTATATGTCTGTTACTTCAGATGGAAATGAAAGGTAAAGATAACAAGCAATATAGTTTTATATTTTACGCAACACCCTTTTTATACCTTTAGCACCTATAGAGAAAAGGTTTGTATTGATGTGAAAGGGGCACCCTTTTAATAGGCACCATTATTACATGTTACGTCATGAACTGCTAGGTTTCCAATAGGTTGTAGTAAACTACGCGCACATTATTTGTCCAATCAGAACGCTTAGTGCTGAAAGAGGGTGCTGCGATTGGAGCACTGTTCCTTATGAGGTTTCCTGCTAGGACCTTAGGCCTCAGACCAACTAGCAGTGCTAGAATTGGTCCCTCAAGCAGTGGAAAAAAATGTGATTTTCTCGGACGAATCATCATTTACCTTATTTCCGACCTCCGGCCAAGTGTACGTTTGGAGACAGCCGAAAGAAGCATTTCATCTAGACTGCCTTCTGCCAACCGTAAAACATGGCGGGGGTTCTGTGATGATCTGGGGTGCTATTTCTTGGAAATCCGCCGGACTAATAATTTCCCTTCATGGAAGAATTAACAGCCGAGACTATTTAGGAATTTTGGGCGACCAAGTTCATCCTATGGTTCAAGAACTGTTTCCGGAGGTAAATGCCATCTTTCAAGATGAGAATGCCCCAATCCATACAGCTATAATGGTTAAAAAATGGCACGAGGAACATTCTAATGACGCTGAGCATCTCATCTGGCCACCACAATCCCCAGACCTCAACATTATTGAGCATTTATGGTCGTTATTAGAGATTCAAGTAAGAAGTCGATTTCCACTGCCATCGTCTCTAAAAGAACTGGAGGGCGTTTTAATTAAAGAATGGGCTAACATTTCTTTGGCAACAATTCACAATTTGTATGAATCAATACCTCGGAGAACTGAGGCTGTAATTGCCGCAAAAGGTGGACCTACACCATATTAAAATATATTTTGTTGATTTTCAAGGCGTTTCCATTATTTTGTTCAACCCCTGTAGATAGAGGAAGCATTTCTGATACTGAACCCTGGATAATTCATGTAAAATCGGGTATAATGTCGCACATTCTACTACATGTTATTACGGCGCCTCTTTAAAACAAACATTAAATGCAAAAAAGCGATACAGGATAGTCACTTTCCCAACATAATTCGCCTCTGCAGGATTAGGAGGACCTTGTTCTTAGTAGCAGGTTACACGACAGAACTAAAGCCTGGTACACACACCCAACTTTCATTGTCCAATCACTGCCGATTTTACCATTTCCATGTGGTATAAGGATCAACAGATTTTGAATAGTATGAACAGATTGTGTAGGTAAGCTCTCATACTACACGCAGTAGTAAAATCAATCAGTGATTGGTCAATCAAAATTGGATGTGTGTATTAGGCTTTACAACTCAATAGTTGCATTTATGTGGCTCTGCTGCGAGACAAAACAAAAAAACTATGAAGATTAACCTGAAGCCCAACAAGGACTCCTTTGGATCTTATACCTTTGCTCAGAACCATCTACATCCTTTATATGCCTGGTACACACAGTGCAATTTTCAGTCAGACTGACGACCGAATCGATTATTTCAGACAAGTCCAATCTGATTTCCGATTTTTGTTTGTTTTGGATTTTTGTGTTTCTGATTGATTTTGTGAACACTTCTATACAAAATCAAATAGGGAGGTGGAAGAGATCGGAAATCAAATTGGACTTGTCAGGAATTGATTTGACCGCCAATCAAAACGGAAAATTGCATTGTGTGTACCAGGCATTAAGCCCCATCTACACGATAAGATTCTTTGTGCGATTCGATTACGACTATTTACGATTCTATTAAATCCGACATGTCCGATCGGGATTCGATTCAATTCAATTTGCCATTGTTTTGCAATGGCTAATCGAATTGAATCCCGATCAGACAGGTCAGATTTAATCGAATCGTAATCGAATTGCACAAAGAATCGTATCTTGTAGATTGGGCTTTAGATAGCAGCACCCAGGAGAGGGCAGGGCACAGCTCAGAGCAGCTGCAAGGTGCCCACAGCAATTAGCAATGAACTGCTCCCTTGTGGAATCACTGCGCTCTCTCTGTCCTAGAATCTGCAAATAGCTGCTGTGGGTACAGCTCAGGCCCCAACTGCAAACACAATATACACTCCATTGTAACGCACATCCAACTCCCTGAGCACATGAATCTAACGATTGCAAAAAGTGCGTGTAAAAAACGGACATAAAACAAAAACTGATACAGTACTAAGTCTGGCTTAAGCATTCTGACATATTTAACACTAATGAGGCAAAGTCCCTTTAAGCTCATTAACAGATCTATCTAATCTACTGTCTGTGGTATAGGAGACCGAAAGGAAAAATACAGAGGCACAGATTGTAAACCTATATAGCAAACTGTATTCATAAGCAATGCAAAACAGTGACAACTGCAGTAACCTGTAGCAACCAGATTGTAGTGCTCTGCTGCCAGTAACCCGTAGCAACCAGAACGTAATGCTTTGCTTTCAACAATACGTAGCAACCAGACTAATGCTCTGCTGTCAGTAACCCATAGCAACCAGAGTGTAATGCTCTGCTGTCAGTAACCCGTAGCAACCGGAATGTAATGCTCTGCTGTCAGTAACCCGTAGCAATTAGATGTAATCTGCTGTCAGTAACCCATAGCAACCAGACTAATGCTGTGCTGTAAGTCACCCGTAGCAATTTGAATGTAATCTGTTGTCTTCAACCTGCAGCAACCAGAATGTAATGCTCTGCTGTCAGATCATAAAGACTGACCCCAATTAGCTGCTGCACTTTGCATATTGCTTCAGCGAAGAAGCTAAGAATTGTGCTAAAATCCATGTATAGTCCATATCAGAAAAGCAACGTTCATATTCTGCAGATGATAGACAGACCTGGGTCTTCGGGAAAGAGGACGCCCCCCATGTACGTGGAGATCCATCGGTTCCTGAACATGGTGCCAGGATCACAAGTGGTCGTTGGTTCCAGTGAAGCGGACAGCGTCAGGCCCCCTCCAGCACAGCCAGCGATTGATTTCCCAGCACGGACTGTCAGGCTGGAGCGTCTGACCGCAGCAGCGAGTGCATAGCAATGGAGGGACCCAAGCCAGTAATCAGATTACAGAAATTAGCCACTCAAAGGCGGATTGGGTCATAAGGACTGGGAGATGCTGAAACCTCCAGCGCCGGCCAAACTGAAACACATGCTCCAGAAATGACACCGAGACGATAAAAAGAAGAGGGACGAGAAGTTGAGCAGCAGGAAGCAGAGGAGAGCAGAAAATACAAATCTGTGAGTAAGGAGTGTGCTGGGCACTCCTCCTCTCAGCTGTCATATCAGACCAGAGCAAAGACTGCTGCGATAAAGCCACGGCCATTAATCAGTCTGTAGTCTCAAGCTGTGAACAAAACACTGCCCGGAATGACTCTTCATAAGGAGCAGACACTGCCGTTCTTCTTGTCCCCTCCTGATAGACTGACACCGTGCCTAAAGGCAAACTCCGCTCGCACCGTGCCTAAAGGCAAACTCCGCTCGCACTTATCACTACAAGCCATTCTCAGATCTGCAAGATTAGCTGCATACTTGTTTCTGGTGTGATTTAGACACTACTGCAGCCAAACAGATCAGCAGGGCTGCCAGGCAACTGGTATTGTTTAAAAGGAAACAAATATGGCAAACTCCATATCACTCTCACCCCAGTTTCCCTTTATTATCAGTTGCCTGGCAGCCCTGTTGGTCTATTTGGCTACAGTAGTGTCTGAATCACTCCAGAAACAAGCATGCAGCTAATCTTATCAGATCTGACCATATCAGAAACACCTGATCGGCTGCATGCTTGTTCAGGGTCTATGGCTAAAAGTATTAGAGGCAGTGGATCAGCATGACAGCCAGGCAACTGGTATTGCTTAAAAGGAAATCCATATGGAAGCCTCCATATCCATCTCACTTCTGAAGAAATGATTTACTTCACAGGAAGCAGAGTTCACCCAGGCTGAACCGAAAACTATGCAGAGCTAATCAAATTGGAAACTGGAGTGCCATACCTCCAAACTTTTTGACATAAGAAAGAGGGACAACACCCTCGGCACACCCCCGATCACACATACCATAAAGATTTCGGAATAAAAAAATATGTTTTATCATTCAAACCACACTGGTTCTTTTTATCCTGGGTCATTCTCCTTCATTATAACATTTGAAAATAAGAAATCTATCAATTTGAAGGATGGGAATAAAGTTTAGAGTCAAAACATTTTCTGTATAAAAATACAAATATTTTCATACAACTCTGTAAGCGCCCATTTCCACTGTTGCGACGCGATTTCGCCAGCATCCCGACGCTTGTAAAAACGCATGCGGATGCGTTTCCGCATGCGTTTTTACCCGCGATTTCGCATGGCAAGGTGCCATGCGAAATTAACCATGACTCTGCCAGTGCAAAACAACATTGAAAAAGGTGCGAAATCGCACGCGAATCACGGGTAAAAACGCATGTAAAAAACGCATGCGTTTTTCCTATTAAATACATTAGCGGCGATTCGCATGGATTTCCGACGCAGGCGAATTCTGTGGGTCCCGTCGTGCAGATTTGGCCCGCCGCCAAATCGCTCCCGCACGCCGCACATATGGAAACAGCCCCGGCCACTTCAATGTACCAAGCGAATCCGCATGCGGATTCGCTATGGTGGAAACGAGCCCTCAAACAGTCCTGAAAGATGGACAAATGAGGAATAAAAAGAGGGACAGAGGGGCAGGGTCCTTAAAGAGGGAAAAAGAGGGACACTTGGGAGCTATGCGATTGCTGGGGATGGTCAATGAGAAGCAAATTAAAGGAGCACTACAGCGAAAAACTGTAAAATGTAAAATATGTGCAAACATATACAAATAAGTACATTTTTTCCAGAGTAAAATGAGCCATAAATGACTTTTCTCCTATGTTGCTGTCACTTATGCTGGATACACATGGTGCGTTCCCTGCTCGATTCCCGTCGATTCGCGGCCGCTCTATTTCCATGTCCGATTCGCGTTTCGATGGATCGTTAGGTCGATTTGGCATACTTTACATGACAATCAACCTAACAATCATCTAAATGCACTTGGAAATTCTCGGAAATAAATCGAGCGGCGCATTGAGTGCGGGAACGCACCTTGTGTATCCAGCATAAAAGTAGGCAGTAGAAATCTGACAGAAGTGACAGGTTTTGGACTAGTCCATCTCTTCATAGGGGATTCTCAGCAAGGCTTTTATTCTTTATAAAGATATTGCCTAAAAAGGATTTAAACAATGATGCTGGCCAGCTTCCCTGATTGCTACACTGTTTTTTGGCAGTTGGACAGAGCAACTGCCATTCACTAAGTGCTTTTCAAAATATATAGAATCCTGAGAATCCCCTATGAAGAGATGGACTAGTCAAAAACCTGTCACTTCTGTCAGATTTCTACTACCTACTGTTAGTGACAGCAACATAGGAGAAAAGTAATTTAAGGCTTATTTTACTCGGGAAAAAAAATGTACTTATTTGTATATGTTTGCATATATTTTACAGTTTTTTCGCTGTACTGCCCCTTTAATTCTGAGTTGGTGCAGGGTTATGCAAGAATTGTATGTAAATGTATGCAGCTTGAAAATGAATGGATGTAAATCAATCTTCAATTGGTATATTGTTAAGGTGTATACATTTATATAAAACTGTTCTCCCCAAGTGCGCCAACAAGCTGATTTTGGTGACCACCCGACTGTCATTGGCTGGAAACTTTTACTAGCCAGGTGGCTTGAAAAAGTAGCTGCGTGGAGCGTGAGGGGGGACTGCAGGGCCGGTGCAACTCTGCTTACAGCATAGGAGGAGGAGAGGAGGAGGGGGTGGCGCCCTATGCTGTAAGCAGAGTTGCACCGGCCCTGCAGTCCCCCCTCGCACTCCACCCAGCTACTTTTTCAAGCCACCTGGCTAGTAAAAATTTCCGGGTAGAACACTGCTGCATCAACCTGAAATGATTTGCATCTCATTGACCATCACTACTGATCACTTACCATTGAGCTCATTAGTGTTTATTGTTAAAAGGGGGGAAAAAAAAAAAAAAAAAAAGGATCCATGAGATGCAAATTATTCTGAGTTGATGCTGGATTTTTGAAATTTTTGTATGCAGATTATATGCAGCTTGAAAATGCAAAGCAGAGGTGGGTCTCTGTTGATCAACTTTCAAGCTACATAATTCTACTGGAAAATAAACACTTTGCAATTAATTAAAAGGGAACATTTTACCTTAGGTACACTATCTCTACCCGATAACCTTCACATTAATTCTGCTGAAAAACAACTTACCGGAGTTCCACAGCCTTGTGACAAACAGTGCAGAGAAAATATGATCAAGGCCCCTTTTTCCACAAGCAGTTGATAGGCAGTGAAAAGACTGTTGAACTCTCACAACTGCTTTCTGCTGCTGCCTGATAACTGCTCAATGAGCGCACAGTTCAGCTGCCTGTGGAAAAAGGCCCTAAGGCCAGAAACCCACTAGGAGTGATTTCTAAGCACTAGTAATTTGAAAAAGCTCTTCCTAATGCAATGTTATGGGGGATTTTTATAAAATTACATTGCTCAAGTGGAATCACACCCATAGCAGTACATTAGCAGGAGTTTTCTAATCGCAAAGTGCTCAGAAAATCACTCCTAGTGGGTTTCGGGCCTATGGCTGTGAAAACACTTGTTTTAATTGTGTATTTTACCACAGAACGGAAAACACATTCAAAAATTGCACATAAAAGTCTGTGGCTGTATTGTATTGCAAATTGTAGCTTCAAGCAATCTGTAATGTACCATTTTTAAAAATAGCATGTGGGAAGATCCAACATGCTTTGTGATCTGTATACATTGCTTCCCCATTGAAAGGGGGAGGTGGGGGAAACGCATGTTTTTTTCCACCACCAAAAAAAAATAATACTGCATTGCTCCCCCAATCAAAACAGGCAGATTTAAAAACCTCAAAACGCATGAAAAATGCAACTGCATACAAAAACACAAAACAAAGAAAAACCACAAAAACATGCCAAAAAAACTCATGGTTTTCCATGCAGGAAAGTGTGATTTCAGCCTAACCTGACAAGTGCAAGTGAAATTACATAGAAACAATACCTTGCTTGGCAGATAAAAGCAAAGAGCTCCTGCTTTCTGAATGACCCTCATACATCAACTTGGAATTATTTGCATCTAATTGACCATCCCTGCTGGTAACCAATGAAAGGCCAGGACAATATCCTTCCCTCTCTTTAACACCAATGCAAACATTTGCATAATCCCGTAGAACAATTTGCATTTCCCTAATGATCCAAATCCCTGTACAGCTTTGGATCGGACCAATCACTTAGGGCCCGTTTCCACTTGCGGTGCGGAATAGTCGCTGAAACCGCGGTAACAAATTTGCATGGGGATGCGAATTCGTTAGCGTTTGTATGCAAATTTTACTGCAAATTCGCATACGATTTCACATATGTTTGTATGTATGCAAATTTAACCATGTCAGTGCCTGTGTGCTTTTACATTGGTTTTATGCGAAATCGTATGCAAATTTGCAGTAAAATTCGCATACCGAAACTGCATGCGAATTTCCTATTAAATACATTGTATGTGAATCGCCTAGCAATGTGTGGCAAGCGAATTCTGATGGCTCTGCTGTGCAGAGTTTTCCTGCACACAAAGGCCATCATTCATAAAGCATTTCTGCATGCGGAAATGCTTAAAACAGCTGACTTTACCGACCACTTAGCAAAGTCAGCATTCATAAAGGCTCTTTCCGCATGAAAAAATGACACTACCGAGCAGAGTGATAAATCACCGCCTTGTGCGGTGATTATCGGAACAAATGTAGCAAAATGTTAATTCATGAAGATCACCGCAAGCGGTGTGAGGTCGGGAAGTACTGCTCACTCATGTGGCGATACCAATGTAAGTGAATGGAGACACACAGACCTCCCAGGCAGCTGCAGCAGAGCGGAACACGGAGAAATGTATCAACTCGGCAGCTTCCGTGTTTCCGCAAGCCTACCGCCAGCCTAGTTCGGGGAATCTCCGCACTGCTACCGCACATGGATACATTTTTATGAATGCCCACCCAGATGTCTAAAATACCGGCAGCGGTGTTTTCCCGCATGGATTCCCCTTATCGACAGCTCCCTTATGAATGATCGCCAAAACCGCAAACAAATCCTGACAAGTGGAAACAGCCCCATCCACTTGTATTGTCTATGCGAACTTGCATGCGGGCAATGCATGCAAATTCGCGATAGTGGAAACGGGCCCTTAGCGATGGATTTGATTGCATTAAATTTGAATGCAAACCAGATTACTACCTCACTGACCCTCTACTCTGAAGCAAACCCAAACGTCATGAAAATAAAAAGAGGCAACATCTTCCCAGTGAAAAAAAGACAGAAATAGGGATCTCACGGAGAAGGGAAAAAAAGAAAAAAAGAAAAAAACTCGACTCTCACCAAAGCTGGGAAGTTTTTGCCAAAGTTCCATTTGGAGATTTGAAAGATTAAAACCCGACTAAATTCAAAACTTAACAGGACAAACTAAAACCAATCAGGATAAATAAATAAATATAAAGTGCTGGATAGAGTATCTGCTTCGTAAGGGAAGATGTCGCTGACACTGCAATGCAGCTCGCATTCACTCCCTTTCAGATAAGCAGCTGGGCAAGACAGTCAGCTGAGTCCTTGTGACAGGAAGGAAGAGAAGGAACAGCACAGGCCAGACTACATTTCCCAGAATCCCATCATCATTACTAGAGAAGGTAAATCAGATGCAAATCATTCCAACTTGCATGCACATTTAAAGCAAACAGCATGCAGCTTGACACTGGGCCAGTGAAATGCACTTCCTGCTTGCCCAGCTCCAACATGCATACAATCTGCAATTAGTATGCAAGCTGGAATCATCCGATTGATCCTCCATAAGCATTAGGGCTCAAACTCACTAGCAGCATTTTAGAAACATTCTCCCATTCACTTAAGTGGGAATCCTGGAAAAATCACAGCGATTTTTAAATTTACTGCAAAATCAACACATTGGGCTCTATTCGCAAAGATTTCCCGCATGTGGTAAAGTGCATGCGGGAAGTTACCGACCAAAACACCGCCACATTGAAATTCTCAAAATGTTCCGCATGTTTTTTCCGCATGCGGAAAAAGTATGGTAAAAGTGCGGGATTCATGAGGAAAAATTTCCGCAAAAGTCGGTATTTTCCGCAATAAAAGATCAATTCTCAAAAATGTTCAGGCGCATCATTTCGTCAATTACCGATTTTTTATCACCTACAAGTAGTAGGTGATATATTCCGCATCCCATTGACTTCCCATCCCATCGCATTCCGCACGCGTAGATATGCGGCAACGCGTATTTTTGTATGCGTTGCGGTCCGCAATAGCGCTAATTGCATTGGTGAATGCGTCCAATAATACGCATGGCGGCCGGCGACTGGTGAGTCGTCAAAAACGAAACTTAGTGACAGCGGGGGACCAGAGGATTCCAGAGCGGCGCCGAGGGCACAGGACTGCTGCAGGGGGCTGGTAATAGCCCCAGGTAAGTAAAACTCTTTTCCCCCGTTCAGTTAAGGTTCCCTTTAAGGGCTGTGCTTGCTGGACTTTAACTTTTTTTTTTTTAAACACTTTTTCATGCGACCTTTTTACCGCATGATTCCCGCATGAATAATAGCTGTTTCTGCATCTTTTTTTCCGCATGCGGCAAACATGCGGAAAATGTTAGAGAATGCTGAAAAAATGCGGAGTTTACCGCTGGCGGAAATATAGCGGTAAAATTTTGCGGAAAAGTTTGGTCTTTGAGAATAGAGCCCAATCAATTTTTAAAAATAGCGGCAATTTGGTTGCGATTCTCATTCATATGCAAAATGGTTAATTTGCATATATTTAGCAGTGATGCACTGGGAGACATCTCGGAGCTCACGCCAACCTGAATTATCGCAAATTCTTTCTGTTCTAAGAAAGCAAACTTTTGTTTTCCATAGCATTTTAGTAAGGGGGCTTTTAGGACCATTGTAGCCCTTTACACACTCCAATGAGTTCTGGGTCACCATGAGCTTGCTGGCTAGTCTGTACCTCTCGGTGTTACAAGCCCTACTCCATAGAGCCAAACTAATCCATGCCATGCACTGAGGATCAACCAATCTGAATACATGTTGGATTATTATGGCTCTGTACAAATTAACAAGCTGACACATCATTGCATTCCAGCGGTTCTGGAGGTGTGTTTAGCTTTTAAGGACGACAATGGTTAATTTGCATATATTCAGCAGTGATGCATTGTGGGAGACATCTCAAGCTCACTCCAACCTGAATTATCACAAATTCTTTCTGTTCTAAGAAAGCAAACTTTCGTTTTTCATTCAAGTGAATGGGAGAGCTTTTCAAAATGCAAAACAATTGGAAAAAATGCTGCTAGTGGGTTTGAGCCCTCTCTGTAGAAGCCATTTGCCCACATGGGTAGGTGGAATTTTATATTATTATTTAGTAGTAGTAGCCTACATCTTCCGCAAAGCTATACAGTGTTTTCTGTTTTGTCACATAACTGTCCCTCAGAGGGGCTCACAATCTAATCCCTACCATAGTCATATGTCTATGTATATATTTAAGAGGAAAGCCACTCAACTGTATCACTATGTTTTTGGGAGGTGGAAGGAAACCTGAGTGCCCAGAGGAAACCCCTGAAGACCTGTGGATAACATACAAACTCTCTGCAGATACTGCCCTGGCCAGGATCCGAACCGGGAACCCAGTGCTGCAAGGCAAGAGTTCTAACCGCTCCGCCCCAATACTGCCCGATACATCACTCAAAGAAGATGTGTCCAATGTTAAAGTAAGCCTGAGCTGAAAATAACTGATGAGATCAACAATTGCATCTATTCTCCTACTTCTAAAAATGCCCCCCTTATTAGAATCCCAAGGATTTATTTTTTGTTTAAAAGTCCTTCACAGTCTGACAGGGTTTAAAGAGAATCTGTATTGTTAAAATCGCTCAAAAGTAAACATACCAGTGCATTAGGGGACATCGCCTATTACCCTCTGTCACAATTTCGCCGCTCCTCGCCGCATTAAAAGTGGTTAAAAACAGTTTTTAAAAGTTTGTTTATAAACAAACAAAATGGCCACCAAAACAGGAAGTAGGTTGATGTACAGTATGTCCACACATAGAAAAATACATCCATACACAAGCAGGCTGTATACACCCTTCCTTTTGAATCTCAAGAGATCATTTATGTGTTTCTTTCCCCCTGCAGTTCTCATGCACTGAAGTTTCAGGCTGCTTTTTTCTTCCTGCAAACAGCTTTGCCCTTGTTTGTAATTCCTCAGTATGTGAAAGCCCAGCCAGCTCAGAGGACGATTTATCCAGCTTGTAAAAGATAAGAGAGAAGAGAGAAGCTGCCCTAATCTAAATAATACACAGGCAGTGTGCATGGAGGGGCCTGGAAGGGCGAGTTCATAGCAGAACCACAACACTGAAGAACTTGGCAGCCTTCCAGACACAGGCCGACAAGTCTGACAGGGGAAAGATACATTGATTTATTACAGAGACTGTGATAGTAGAAAGTGCTGCAGTTAGCCAGAACACATTAGAATAGCTTTTGGAACTTGTAGGATGATAAAAAACAGGATGCAATTTTTGTTACGGAGTCTCTTTAAGGCCACAATCTATGAACCTTTTTCATGTATTCCATGAACTCAAACTGTTCTCTGCCAGGAAAGAGTTTTATGACTGTAATTAGACATCAGAGATGGTTGCTGTGTAGTCCAACTAGGACCTGACTACAGATAAACTGTCAACTGAATACCTGAAATTCAGGCGGTAAAAGAAAAACAAGTAGAACACAGTCAGTTATTTGTATGCTTGGCACTGTGATGGTCCAGAGGTTTTCCATGTTCTCATCACTGGTGACCAGGACCCTGCTTTACTCCATGGTCTTGCTCCCCTTCTTGCAGGAGCGCTACTGCCTGCTGTACTCTTCCTGCCTAAGTAAAGCCACATGTGCACTCGCACATGTGCAGTATGGCCACATTCAGTGGGCAGGGTGTACACTAGAACATATCAAAAAAGCTCGTTACATATGTTCAGAGGGTCTGTGTGCGGTAACTGTGGGGTCAAAGCGGACACTGGAAGCTTCAAGACCAGGCTTTCTCAACCAGGGTTCCTTGAGCACTCTGCAGGGGTCCCTTGGCATTTTCCAGTATCGTTGGGGAAGTATATAGAGCACACTATAATAGGTGGTAGTGTAACAAGAAGCACTAATTTGGGGGGTCAGAAGACAGTATATTGAGGGGCAGTGTAATAGGGAGTAGTGAAATAAACAGCCACACATACTTTTAAAGACCACGCCTCCTGCAAAATAAATGCAGGGGTTCCTCGAGATCAAAAAGTTATTTGCAGGGTTCCTCCAGGGTAGAAAGGTTGAGAAAGGCTGTTTTAGACTATCCAGAGGCTTCCATCTACCTAGTTAAAGGACAACTGAAGTGATAGTGATATGGAGGCTGCCATTATTCAGATCCTTCTAAACAATACCAGTTATCTGGCAGCCCTGCAGATTTATTTGGCCACAGTAGTGCCTGAATAGCACCAGAAACAAGCATACAGCTAATCTTGTCTGATCTGACCATGTCCGAAACACTTGATCTGCTGCATGCTTGTTGGCTGAAAGTATTAGAGGTAGAGGATCAGCAGGAAAGCCAGGTAACTGGCATCGCTTAAAAGGAAATATGGCAGCTTCCATATACCTCTCACTTCAGTTGTCCTTTAAAGGGAACCAGAGACGAAGACTGCCTAAAAAATGAAAAAAAAGATGTTATACATACCTGGGGCTTCCTCCAGCTCCATAAGCCTGGATCGCTCCCACGCCGCTGTCCTCCGCTGCCTATATCGCCAGTACCGGGTCCCATCACTTCCGGTGGACGCGGACAGTCTTCCGCATGCACAGGGGCTGCCTCCGGCTCTGTACGCATGTGCCTGCGCAGTAAGGAGGGAGCGCATTGCGCTTGCGTCGACTGGCCAAAATGACGGGACCCGGTACCGGCGGATAGAGGCAGCGGAGGACGGCGGCGTGGGAGCGATCCAGGCTTATGGGGCTGGAGGAAGCCCAAGGTATGTATAAATCTCTTATATTCTTGTCTTTGGTTCTCTTTAAGTATCTAACTTTTTTTTTATGTCCACTCGGGTTCACTTTAAGTCTGTATGAATAGATGCACAGCTACACAAAGCATTTTTCAATTTGTAAAGTAAATTAAAGTGAATACATATAACTTAAGGTGGCCACACACCATACAATAAAATTATCCGATTTTACAGCAATTCGATAAGTCTGATCGGATCTCCCGGAAAAAAAAAAAACGCTTTTTTTAAATTCGACTGAAAAACTCGATCAGATTTCCAATTTTTTATTTTTAGCAATCCAGAATGCTGGAAATTTTTCTTCAGTTTTTCTAAAGATTGTATGGTGTGTGTTAGATTTTCAATTTATTAATATACACACCCTAGCAATTTTCTCCGCGTTTCCAATAATTTTTATCATAATTGGTGGAAAATTGAACATGTGTGTGTGGTACATTGGTCAGATTTTTGAAATGTTACAATCAGTCAGAAAAATTGATTGCAATTCTTGAATTGAACAGATCTTTAAAAAATTGTATGGTGTGTGGCCTCCTTTACAATAATCATCATGATTGCTTTCGGTTTTTGCCTTCTTAAATTGAGTTTCGGTGGGCTTTAATTTCACCCAAAATAGAGATTTCTGTTTTGGGCGGACCCCAGTTGCTTCAATCGCGGCATTTCTCACCTTTGTATAAAGATTCTATTTCCTTTTACATAACACCAATTGCCTGGCAGTCATGCTGATCTTCTGGCATCAGTAGTGTGTGTCCCAACCCTGAAACAAGCATGCAGCTAATCCAGTCAGAATTGAGTCAGAGCACCAGATCTGCGGCTAAAAGTATTAGACACAGGATCAGCAGGAGAGTCAGGCAACTTGCATTGTTAAAAAAAAATCAATATGGCAGCCTCCCCATCACTCTCACCTTGGGTTCCCTTTAAACACTGATAGAACCCCCACTCCGCAGAATGCACAGCGTCACTAGGCAACACCAGAGGTGGGGGGGGGGGGGGGATGCAGATGTATGTATTGCGTACCATGGATTTTTCTGAGATGGAAAAATGTATTCTTGTGACAAAACATGACCTGAAAAATAATACATTCTGCAGATCAATTTCTTTCTAGTGAGGTCAATCTTTACAGATCTTACTAAAAAAAAAAATTTTCCCGTCAAATCCCATGCTCCTCCAGGCCGCTATGTTGTGTCTATGCGTAGCCTTGGGGCATGCTGGGAGAATCCCATCTGGCCCCATGTAACCTATGTGTGATATCATCAAACTGACAAACACCTGGCCTGGAAAGAACTAATTAAAAAGCACTAACCATCCAAGGAATAATAAATTAATCCCAGGCCATATTCTATTACACATTGGCCATTTCACATAGGCTGGCCAGGTGGAGAAGTTCCCGCTGATTGAGAATGCTTCCTCTTCTAGCTGGCTGGCTGCCTCTCTCATTCGCAGCATTGCCTCTGGTGGCCACATAGAGCCTTGCGGTCTGGAAACAGAGCCTGTGCTGGCCTCCCTTTATGACTGTTTATACGTGTCAACAAGACAAGCTTGGAACCCCAGGCTCCATTTACAAGAACTATCACACAGTATCACCTACTTAGGTTAGTAATGCACCATCATTACAGTACTAACAATGTCCAAAATACCATTACAGCCCTAAAAATGTCCAAGAAACCAAGTGTACCATCTAGAGTGCTCAAAGGGAACCTAAATTGAGAGGGATATGGAGGTTTCTTTTTAAACAATACCAGTTGCCTGGCTGTCCTGCTGATTTCTTTGGCTGCAGTAGTGGCAGTATCACACACCTGAAACAAGCATGCAGCTAATCCAGTCTGACTTCAGTCAGAGCACCTAATCTGCATGCTTGTTCAGGGGCTGTGGCTGAAAGTATTAGAGACACAGTATCAGCAGGAGAGTCAGACAACTGGTATTTTAAAAGGAAAAACCCCTATCCTTCTCAGTCTAAGGCCCAGTGCACACCAAAACCGCTAGCAGATCCGCAATACGCTAGCGGTTTTGGGAGCTGATTTCAGAGCGATTCTAGGTATGTTTAGAGAGGTTTTCTAAACATGCCTAGCGGTTTTGGGTGCGTTTTTGTGTAGCAGATTACACATATTGTTACAGTAAAAGCTGTTACTGAACAGCTTCTGTAACAAAAACGCCTGGCAAACCGCTCTGAAGTAGCGTTTTTCAGAGCGGTTTGCGTTTTTCCTATACTTTACATTGAGAAGGAAACGCTTCCGAAAACCGCAAACGCGCAGCAGGAGGCGCGTTTGCGGCTTGGCAAAAACCGCAAACCGCCGGTGTGCACCATCCCATTGCAATACATTAGACAAGCGTTTTTATAGGCGGATGCGGCCGGCGGATCGCTCCAAAAACCGCTCGGTGTGCACTGGGCCTTATACTTACCAGGGCTTTAGCTTTTGTACAAAAATCATCCAACTCCAGCTACCCAAAATTGCTCCGCCTCCAACTCTGACTCCACAGCCCTGCGTTCCAGCACCGTGCTTTCTTCACTAATTACTTAAATTCTACTGGATATCGGCCAAGTGAGGTTGAGATGGGCAATGCTGATAAACTTTGTTAGAATTTGTTTATAGAACACCCTCAAACTGCTCTTCTGTACATGGAGGTGTTGTGCAAAACAGACGCTGGCCCATTTATAAATTAAAAAACACTAGGGGAGATTATAAATTAGTTAAAATATAACTTCTAAGAAAAAAGATCAAATATAAATATGAACACCACAAACTAACCCAAGGTCTTTGATGTTCTGATTCATACTTGATCTTTTACTAATAAAAGTTATATTGTAACTAATTTATGATACTTTCTAGTCAGTGTCATCTCCCCTAGTGTTTGGTATATGAAGTCACATTTTCTGTTTTCCATTTATAAAAGGCCAGACTGAGTGAGAAAAAATGTAAAAAGTAGAGTAATTAAAATTTGGAATGCATTGCCACAGGCAATAGTTATGGCAAATTGTATATCTGCACTTAAAGTGGACCCAAATTAAAAATACAAGATTTCATAAATAAAATCTATTTTCTAAATTAGAATAATAAATAGCAGCCTTTTTTAAGCTGCATGATGACAAGTATAAAATATTTTACATTTATTGGAGGAACCCCTCCCTTCCTTTCATATTGCCGGCAAACTGGTGGAGTAGGTGGTGTCCAGCAAAGGAGGAATTGCTAATGGCTGCCGCCTGTATAACCCTAGTTATAAAAAGAGAAGGGTGAAAAGAATGCACTGAAATGCTCATAGGCTTGAAGGAGTGTTTATTCATCTTTGTATGTGTCAGAGTGGTGCAACTAAATATTTTTAATAAAAAAAATGTTTGGTTTGGGTCCGCTTTAAGAAGGGGGGGGGGGGGTGTTAGATGCTTTCTTGCATTGAAAGACATCCATGGCTAAATAATGCCCAGTGGTGATGATACAGGGATTTTATCGGATTGTCATCTGGAGTCGGGAAGGAATTTTTTCCCTTTTGGGGCCTTCCTCTGGATCAACAGGGATATGTGAGGGAGCAGGCTGGTGTTGTACATTATTTTCTTATTGCACTCGATGGATGGATGTCTTTTTTTCAACCCAAATAACTAAGTAACTAGGCCTGAACGATATATCGTCTGGGGACCGAAATCGCGATCACGGAAATGACGATTCCGTGATCGTCAAAGTGCCGATTTTCACATGTCCCTCTGCACTCTGCAAGTGCAACCAGTCTGTGTTCTCCAAGTGTGCGGAGCTCGCCGCTCCGTACAGCGGCGGCTCTCATTTGCGGCAGCGGCTCACGCTCTCCTAACGTACTTCCTCCTAACGTGCAGGCTCTCACTTTCAGTGGCCTCTAACTCCGCCTAGCGCCTATGTCACAGCTGGGGGCGGGCAGCAGAGTCCGCCCACATGCTTATCAGGCTGTCAATCAGGTGCTTGGCCACAGTCTCTCTTCTACACTCGGCAGCAGCTCACTCCGCCTAGCGCCTCTTAAGTCACAGTTGGGCGGGCAGCAGACTCCTCCCACATGTCTGTGTCAGGCTGTGAATCAAGAGCTTGGCCAGTGGCCACAAAGGCCGATTATCAAGCCTGCTTACGTAGGATTTACAGCTCCGCCTCCTTTGCACAGAGGAAGTCTGGAGGAGAGTCAGTGTGCCAGAGTCACGGATGACTGTGGTGATCAGCATTTAAGTTCTGCATACTGAAAAGTTGCTGTAGTCTGCTGCTGGGCATGCTGCTGCTGTGTGCATTTGTGCAAAGAAGCTGAGTGGGATCACTTAATCCTAAACAGACTGGCTGAAGCTTGACTAACAGAGTGCAGAGTCAGACTCTTACAGAGTTTTAGTGAATTTAGTGCTAAAGCTTGATTTGAAAAAAAAAATCGTGAATTGATTCGAAATCGCAATTTTTGACAAAAATCGTGCAATTCAATCTTTTCCTAAAATTGTTCAGGCCTATAAGTAACTATAAAAAACATCATGTGACCAGGTGGACCAATAAGTGTATAAGAAAATTCCTGGAGGCCCGGCTATGTGATCTCAATGCTGCTGGTGGGAGCACCCCACCAGCAGCATTGAGATGACAGAGTGATCACAAAACGCTGCTTGCAGCAGTTTGGTAGTGATCCTGGAGCGATCACATCAGTGGCTACAGTAGTCAAACTGCGATTGCTTCAGAAAATCAAGGCACTTCTGCAATAATGCAAATCGGGGGCACTTCGCACCTATGTAAAGTGCCAGTAGTGGGCCCCAGCCCTCTGGCCACGTTCACAGTGGGACGTTGTGTTGTGTTCCCTGTATAATAGGTACGCAATGCAAACGGAACAAAAAAAAAGTTGTGCCGCATGTTGCATCGCATACAATGAAGCATACAGTGAATGAAATGTATGCTTCGCTGTACCAGTTAACACGTACATTTAACGGCAATGCACTGCATGCATCAATTAGCATGCGGTGCTTTTCCATATCACAACACTACCGCAGTACGTTGCATAAGTGGTGCATAGCAGGGGGGCCACGCTCAGGTCTCACTCCATGGGGATTCCACCTATACAGCACTGGTACAGAGTGCTAACAAGTGCCCGGGTGGTGCAGCAGAGCAGCTGACAGGCGACGACTTCACCGCCTGTCAGCTTATTTACCAAGGATCGCTGCAGTGTCAGAGAGGTGTAATCAGAGTACAGTTTGTTCAAGATTACCACTATGCAATGCACATATAGAGGTGTTAATTACAAGCATAGCACCAATGCAAAGATAAGATGCATGAGGGAGGGCCCCTTCTGGGCCCCTCTGGTCCAGGGGCTCTGGTGCAGTCACAACCTCTGCCTCCTCTATTGCTAAGACACTTAGTATGTAACATTATTGAAAAAACATTATACATATAAGCCTTTAGGCGGATAGGCCTGTGTTATTGCACCGATTCTTGTATTTTCTTATGTGCTGCCCAATAAAAAGAAGTTTTGGAAACTAAAAAGGTTACTACCGACCCAACAAAAGCATCTGGAATCATCTATTAATCTAACAAAATCGGTTAAGCAGAGAAAATCCTTACAAAAACAGAAAAGCATGTAAACTTTAAAAATACAAAACTTCCATGTTCTGTCACTGGAGGGTCATTAAAATTCACTTTTAATAGAGTTATAATTATCCTTAATTGCTGCCCCATTTTACAAGCATACCTCCAGCTCTCAGCTGGCCTGGGTGCCAAGTCATAACAGCGGCATTTTAATGAGATGTGTAACTCTGGGGCCCCGGCTACCCACTAACTAATACTGGCAGAGGCAGGAGATTACATAACGGATTTCATTACTTGTCCATGCTGTAACCCCAATACCAGGGTCTCCTGCTTATGCCGGGTGCACCCATCAGCACAAGCCAGACCTGCACACTGTGATATAGCAATACACCGACACATCTTACTGCCTCTAACTGGCTGTGTGACAGAAAAATCGAAGGTTTTTATTGTACCGTGTATGGGCACCATACGTCTGACATTGGCCTTTTTCTGTATAGGTCCCATGTTGGACATAATCTGAAAGTAGTATAAATTTTGCATAGAGTAGGATTATTGAGTATCTCATCCTTATTTATAATAGAAATGATAGAGTTTAAAGGGGTATAAAACCCAGCATTTCTCCTTTACTTTAAAAGATTATTTACAGCATATAATATACTACCACAATTTTATTTATTTTTTTAGCAGAACAGCACTCAAAGGGTTAAAACATAGGACTTACTTTTTCAATAGCAAGCTCCCTGCAGGGAGATCTGCATCAAAACTGGTGATAACATTACCTTGTGTTTACGTAATTGTAGCAGAGAGGAATGTAAACATTCCCTGGCAGTGCAGAAATGCCTTCTAATGTGTTCTGAGCGTATACACTGCTCAGAAATCATTACTGGGTACATTACAATATAAATATACCAGTTATGAATACAATGCAATGGCAGCTGTCAGAGCAATTAAACCTGCACTTTGGGAACTTGTAATTTCTAAAAGAATAATAATACTTATGCACAACAGCAAATATGATAACTGTATGGGATTTAAAAAGTAGGAAAACACATTTTTATTGAATATTTCGTCAGAGTTTAGTACCGCTTTAAAGGTAACATTCTTGTGCCTAGAGCTGTGCTAAAAGACTGGCTCAGCCTAAAGGTGCGTACACACATGCGACTATAGTCGTTTGTAACGATCGTTCCCCGATCTTTACCAACGACGATCGTTACAAAAAACTAACCAACGACTATTAAGGCAAACGACGAACGAGGCAAATCGCTACAAAACAAAGTTCTGTCTTGGCGGATTTTTACCACCGACGATCGTTAGCAAAAGTGGTACATCGTTGGAAACGATCGTTCGTACCAGGCTGGACATGCGCATTTCTCTTTTTCTCCAAGGAACTTTACAATTTTATGCGCAGGCGCATTAAGTGCTTTTACGTGGTGTAACGTTCGTTCTAACGATGTGATCGTTACACACTTTTTACAACTAACTTTACTTCGGTCGTTCTTTCGTCAATTAAAAGATCGTTCGTCGTTGACAACGAACCATCGTTGTCGCATGTGTGTACGTAGCATTATAAGTGTCAAACCTATTTGGCAACTGATAGGTGCAGCAGGTACGTGTCAGACTACTAATCTGTACCACTGCCAGCCTGGAGACCCTTCCAAACTCACCACACTGCTGTGCCACAATGACACATTCACCCCGATCATCAAAGCCCAACACAATGCGCGAAACATAACATTAGCTCCACCCTCTGCAGTCTGGAGACTGCACCCCAATTCACTAATCATCAAAGCCCAAAACAATATGCTAAACACAACATTAGCTCCACCCTCTGCAGTCTGGAGCCAAATAAGAATTTCAGCAGCTTGGACTACAAGCTCATTTTCTATGAGTCTGAGTCCATAATGGGCAAATACAATCCTTCAGTTTGCCTCCCCAGGCAATTATCAGTAATTTTGTTTTAAGTAGGAACTGTACTGAAATTAATGAATAAAATTGCTTATATTTATTTACAATATCCTTTTATAAATTTAGGCAGTGTTTGCCTATTGCAATAACTTTCTTCACCCAGATTTCCATTCTGCAAATATATTCATTCGCTTTCCTGGCAGAGAACAACTTCATCTGAGTGCAGAGGATAAAAAAAAGGTCAACCGCTCAGATTGTGGCACTGGAACATTTAACGACTGTCATTGAGCTGACAAAAAAATGAAACCTACATTTTTAGCTTTTAAACACAAAATAAAACAGTAGTATTCTTTAAAAAGAGGCATATTTAGGAGTAAGAGGATAGATACAATTGTTTATCTCAGTTTATTTTAAGTTCAGTTTTGCTTTAATATGTTCCTGAACTCTCCAACACTCCAGGAAATTGGCCAACTGTATCTAATCTCAGGTTTAGGTGAATGGTTATTAAAGAGGAACTTCAGCCTAAACAAACATACAGTCATTAAGTTACATTAGTTATGTTAATTAAAATTGATAGATAATATTATATCTTATCCACCCTGTTTTAAAAGAACAGGCAAATGTTTGTGATTTCATGAGGACAGCCATCTTTTGGTCGAAAGGAGGTGACAGGGAGCATGAGACAGTTCCAACTGTCCTGTGGCCTGTTCACCCCTCCCAGCTGCTAGGCAATGAGAACAGCATCAGAAATCCCATCATGCTTTGCACAGCATCAGGGGAAAAATGCATGGGCGGTTTTCTTTGACGGGGTGGAGCTAAGCTTCTGTGCAGCTATAAAATGAAGCTTTGGTAAGAAAAACAAAGTTCTGATGCTGTGAAACTGTTAAAGATTTTTAGTCTGGAGGTTCACTTTAATGGCTGCCAATATTCCCAATTGTCTCCGGTAAACAGGAAGTGCATTAACATCCCCCAAAAGACAGGAGCAGCCCAGAACCTTCAGCAACTTCCATCTCCCCATCCGTCTGCAGAGTGAATGTTCCGCTGGCGTTCTCACTTTCCTTGTTAGATGTTATTTATGTCACACTCTGGAAATGTTTGGTATGGCAATGAGGTCATCCCATCAGTGAGGAGCCCTCCCCCACACTCACTCTCCATATAGCAATCATGGCAAGATGACAGCTCATCTCACCACATCAAAGGCCATCAGACACAAGCAAGTTCTCATCAAAACAACCTACCATACACAAATGACTCTATGTTCTCCCATCTGTATGACATACAAGTGTGTTAAAGAGAACCCGAGGTGTGTTTAAAGAATGTTATCTGCATACAGAGGCTGGATCTGCATATACAGCCCAGCCTCTGTTGCTATCCCAAACACCCCTAAGGTCCCCCTGCACTCTGCAATCCCTCATAAATAACAGCCGTTCTGTGAGGCTGTGTTTACATCTGCAGTGTCAGTCTCAGCTGCTCCCCCGCCTCCTGCATAGCTCCGGTCCCTGCCCCCGTCCCTTCCCTCCAATCAGCAGGGAGGGAAGGGATGCAGGCGGGGACTGGAGTTCTGCAGGAGGCGGGGAGAGCAGCAGACTGACACTAAAGAGATAAACACAGCCAGCTCTGACAAGCTGTTTGTCAGCAGCGTGGCTGTGATTTATGAGGGATTGCAGAGTGCAGGGGGACCTTAGGGGGGTTTGGGATAGCAACAGAGGCTGGGCTGTATAGGCAGATCCAGCCTCTGTATGCAGATAATATTCTTCAAACCCACCTCGGGATCTCTTTAACAATCCCATATAAACAGATAACTTGTTAGGGTAGCCAGAATTTTATGGATTTTCCATTAGTGGTCCTATGTTAAAGTTAAATTCCAGGGCGTGCTTAAAGAAAGCCAGAAGTCAGCGGTATATAGAGGTTGCCATATACGTTTCCTTTTAAAGGACAACTGTAGTGAAAGGTATATGGAGGCTGCCATATTTAATACCAGTTGCCTGGCTATCTTGCTGATCCTCTGCCTCTAATGCTTTTAGCCATAGACCCTGAACAAGCATGCAGCAGGTCATGTGTTCCTGACATTATTGTCAGATCTGACAAGATTAGCTGCATGCTTGTTTCTGGTCTGATTCAGACAATATTGCAGTTAAATAGATCAGCAGGGCTGTCAGGCAACTGGTACTGCTTAAAAAGAAAATAAATATGGCAGCCTCCAAATACCTCTCACTACAGTTGTCCTTAAAGCAATACCAGTTGCCTGGATATCCTGCTGATCTCTTTGGCTGCAGTAGTGGCTGAATCACACACCTGAAACAAGCATACAGCTAATTCTGTCAGATTTTTGTCATAAACCTCTGCTCTGCATGCTTGTTCAGGTTCTATGGCTAAAAGTATTAGAGGCAGAGGATCAGCAGGATAGCCAGGCAACTGGTATTGTTTAAAAGGAAATAAACATGGCAGCTTCCCTATCCCTCTCCCTTCAGGTTCTCTTTAAAGCGAACCTGAACTAAGAAAAAGAAAATGTAATAACATACACACATAATAATGACCTCACACTAATGCTACATACACACTTAAGATAAAAGTCTTTGGAAAAGGCAAGATCACAGACCAATTTTACCCCATCCCATATAGTATGAGAGCCATACTCTACACAGTGTATTCTATGGAGCTGAACTCCACATCAGATAAAATCTTTGCAAGATTCTGCACACAAAGATGCTGTACACATGCAAAAGATCAGTATCTGCAAAAGATCTGTTCCTGCAAAAGATCCGTTCCTGCAAAATGCATTCATAGTCTGATATCTGCAGATCCTCATACACACCTTGTTTAACTGACATTCATCTGCAGATCAGACAATCATCTGCAGATCTTAAGATCCATCCTGGTGGATCTGATCTGCAGATGAATGTCTGTTAAACAAGGTGTGTATGAGGATCTGCAGATCTCATAGACTATGAATGCATTTTGCAGGAACGGATCTTTTGCAGGAACAGATCTTTTGCAGATACTGATCTGTTGCATGTGTACAGCATCTTTGTGTGCAGCATATTGCAAAGATTATTATCTGATGGGGAGTTCCGCTCAATGGAATAGACTGTGCAAGTGTGGCTCTCATACTACATGGAAGGGGGTAAAATTGGTCTGTGATCTTGCCTTTTTCAAAGACCTATCTCAAGTGTGTATGTAGCCTAAAGCTACGTACACACATACGACAATGATCGTTCGTTGTGAACGACGAACAAACTTTTAATTGACAAAAGAACGACCTAAGTAAAGTTAGCTTTTAAAGGTGTGTAACGATCTGATCGTTAGAACGAACGCTACATCACGTAAAGCAACTATTGCGCTTGCGCATAAAAAATGAAAAGTTCCATGGAGAAATAGCGAAATGCGCATGTCAAGCCTAGTATGAACGACCGTTTTTCAACGATGTACTACTTTTGCAAACGATCGTCGTTGGAAAAAATCCGCCAAGCTAGATCGTTCATTTTTAACGATCTAGCTCGTCCGCCGTTAGACTTAATGGTCGTTCGCTGCTTTTTTAAAACGATCGTCGATTGAAATGATCGGGGAACGATCATGCAAGCTAGATCGTTTATTTTTAACGATCTAGCTCGTCCGCCGTTAGACTTAATGGTCGTTCACTGCTTTTTTAAAACGATCGTCGATTGAAATGATCGGGGAACGATCATTTCAAACGACTATAGTCACGTGTGTACGCACCTTTAGTCTAATCTTCAATCTCTTCCTACTCTCCAGGGTCCTATTTGTCTGATGCACCTCAGGATACCTCCAACAGTCAATCCACAATAGTGTCAGCACCATCAGGTAATTGAAATGTCTTTTCTGAATAAAATCATTACAATAAGCTGTAATAATATATTTTATCTTTAACACCCACTAGTGAATCTTTTTTCTCGGAATCAGCAAGCACAGAGCATAAATCCTAACCTGAGTAACATAAATCAAGCACATACGCGCCAATAAATTACTTCCTAATGTTCTGAGAAATGAAAGAACGGGCACCTTTTAGTGTGAAAACAAACTATCACCTCCAGTCCTGTAAATCATGGATACTTTATAACAGAATAGCCAAGCAGCTCAGGGTGACCCAGATCCACTAGGAAAGCATAGAAGACCAAAAGAGGCCGAAAAGCCCTCCTACTAAAAAGCAACGCTCAATGTAATTTGCCTTCTTAAAACCAGGGCTGTGGATTTGGTACAAAAATCATCCGACTCAGACTCCTCCGTTTTTGAAACCACCAACTCAGACTCCCAACTCCAGGTACCCAAAAAGTCTCAGACTCCTCGACTCTGACTCCTTTGTCTAATATTTACCAAAACTATTGCTGGGAACACACGTTGCGATTTCCCGCTCGATCCGCGGGATCGATTGGATCGATTTGATTTTTTCCAACATGTTCGATCGGATTTCGATGGATACAGCCGTCGATTTTGCATATTAAGTATCCATCGAAACCCAATCGAACATGTTGGAAATAATCGAATTGATCTAATTGATCCCGCGGATCGAGCGGGAAATCGCAACGTGTGTACCCAGCATAAGGATTTGGTACAAAAATCTTCTGACTCCTTACTCCAGGTACTCAAAATTGCTCCGACTCCTCGACTCCACAGCCCTGCTTAAAATAGATGGTATTTGGGATAATTCAGCATTAAAGTGTACCAGAGCTCTAAGATTACAAAAAATGTTATACATACCTGGGCCTTCCTGCAGCCCCATCTGCTCCGATGGCTCCCACGCCGCCGTCCTCCGCTGCCTGCAGCTTCGGTACTGAGTCCCCGCACTTCAGTCAGTCGGAGCCAGTCTGGCGTAAGAGAAGTGCGCCCTCTAATGTTTCTCTCCAGCAGCTGCTGGAGAGATATGCAAAGAGCGCACTTCTCCTGCGTAGCTGGCCGCGCCTAACGTCAGTGATGGGACCAGGTTCCTGCAGCTGCGGGCAGCGGAGGATGGCGGCGTGGGAGCGATCGGACCGGAGGTATGTATAAAATCTTTTAAATTTTAGAGCTCTGAGTCCCTTTAAGTAAGCAACTGTGGTTTCCCATGATGCATCACTACTGAATATGCAAATTATCTCTATGCCCCTTTAAGCCAGACTCGCATCCAGAACCCCTGGTGTAAAGCAAGTCTATAACTTATAACCTTTACAGATTTTTAAGAAGGTAAATTATAAGTAAAATATGGTGTTCATAACTATCACCACATACAGTATTCTTTTTCACTTTGATGTCACACACACTATACATCACACTGCTGCAGATTGAAAAAATAAGTAGTGGTATGCCGCTGCACTAAAAGGTAATAGGTCAGTTACCACTGTCCAGTGAAAGAAGCTCCTCATAATCACTTTAGGGAAAATTATGGTCTTGTTTGCATCTTTAACTGCCTCCCCTTTATAACAATGGTGTTATAAAAAATGGCACTTTTTGGACTGTCACATTTTTATATACATAGGCTGCTTAGATTAGAGTATATGCAGAACATTTGTCAGGTTTCTGTTTCTGTCAGTAACTTCTTGTCCTAGAGACCACCAGGATATAAGAGGCCTGGGTGTTACCGAGAAGACAAAAGGTGGCCATACACTGAGGCTGGTTTCACAGTGGGACGTTGCGTTTTAGGGGACGTTATGGTCGCATAAAGTGCCCCTAACGCAACGCCTGGTGGTGCTGGAGCAGGACGCTACCAAGAGCCGCGTTACAAGCAGCTCTTGGTGCGCCTGCTCTGTCTGAGGCACTGCGGAGACCACGTGAGCGGAGCTCTCCGCATCACGTGGTCCCACCAGCCAATCCGCGGCAGCTCCAGGATGTAAACACTGCAAGTGCAGTGAATAATAAGTAGCCACGTGCCTGGCTACGTAGCGGACTCCCCCCGCCTCCTCTCCGCTGATAAAATGGAAAAAAAAAAAAACCTACTGAGCATGTGCCAACAGTCTGCATGCAGTACGTTATGTAGACGTGCTGCGTCACAATGTAACGCAACGTGGGCACTGTGAACAGCCCATTGATTTTTCATTGCTGTGCGTTGGGGTGCGTTACAGGCTGCTCTAACGTGCGCCTGTAACGTCCCACTGTGAAACCAGCCTGAAAGATTTGCAACAGATTCGACCATCAGATAGATTTCTGTCAAATGCCTGTCAGGTCGGATCTGACAGGAATCTGATGTGTGCCACACACTAGGAACAGATTTCCAATAGATTTCAGAATGAAATCTATTGGAAATCATTGAAAATCGATCTAAATGCATTACTGCACCACTAGATCCAATGCAACTCAATGGGCACAGCAGATCGACCAAGATTTTCCATCCTGTCAGATAGATAAAATCGATCGAAATTGGCCACAAATCGATTGATATGAAAGAATCGATTTTTGATCAATGAAACCGACCAGTGTATGGGCCCCTAAAGTAAAGGCATTATCTCTAACCGGACACACACACACAACTTTCCATCTGTCCAAATTAAAAGGCTTCGCTGGAGCTAGTTGTTATATTGACCTGCACTCAACATCTTTACTATGTCTAAAATTAATACAGACATAGCCTGCAACATATGATACACTGAAAGAAAAACGAAAAAAATTCTTAAACTTAAATTAATTGCTTTCACTTTTCTTGAACTGTGGTCACACCATTATGCCCACAGGAAGCTGACAACTCAGATGCATGATGGGAGGGAAATACAGTGTACACAGACAGTAATGATCTCCTTCAGCTGCATCAGAGTCAGCAGCTTCCTGTAGGCATAATCATGTGACCAGAACATTGGGGAAATCAAAGTGAGGCTGTTTAGCGTCAAAGCAAAAACTACAGTAATTCTGTGATTTATATTTTATATTATAATTCTAATGCAGGGTTATTGACACCAATTCTGCAGGGGCTAGTTTTGCTTTAAAAGGCTTTTGTACGCAATTTCAGTCTAATCAAACACAGGAACCTGGGATGTCATAAGCACAACCCATCAGATAAAGTGTCCCACATGAATACAGGACTTCAGTGCTGCTCTTCAGTGTGTTGGCTGAAGTTATTTCTTTCATTACCAGATCAGGCCTGGGATCTACATTAGAACCAGAAGGTCTATGTCCTACAGCACTATTTTTTATTTATTTCATGTTTACTCAGCTAGATTTATCTGCACAAGGTTTAAATTAGAATTTCAAACACAAATGGCCAGAAACACACGCACGCACGCACACACACGTACGCTTCAATATATGCAAATTAACCATTGCTACCCTTAGAAGCTAAACACACCTCCAGAACCGCTGGAATGCAATGATGTGTCGGCTTGTTAATTTGTACAGAGCCATAATAATCTAACATGTATACAGACAGTTTCAGATTGGTTGATCCTCATCAGTGCATGGCATGGATTAATTTGGCTCTATGAAGTAGGGCTTGTAACACCGAGAGGTACAGACTAACCAGCAAGCTCATGGTGACCCAGAACTCATTGGAGTGTGTAAGGGACTACAATGGTCCTAAAAGCCACCTTACTAAAATGCTAAGAAAAACAAAAGTTTGCTTTCTTAAAACAGAATTTGCGATAATTCAGGTTGGAGTGAGCTTGAGATGTCTCCCAGTGCATCACTGCTGAACAATAAATAATACATTACATAACTTTTCCATATATCTACTTGTTCCCTGGACAACCAGTATTTACACCCCTCACCCCTTCTTAGGCTCCAGTGCAAAAACGTTTTGCAGTAAAACCCCCGTTACCCAAAACTCAGTTAACCAGAAGTCTTAAAGGGAACCTGAAGAAAGTAAAATTATTTAAAATAAACACATGATGTACCTGCAAATGAATATTACATACTAACCTCACCGTCAGTTCCTCTCAGAAGCTTACCATTGTTCTTACAACAATTCCTTCCAGTTCTGACAAGATTTTGTAACGAACTGAAATATAGCAGTTGCTGTCAGTTATACATCAGCAGCTGTTAGTTACAACTGAATGTGCAAGGTAATGTCCATGTTTCCCTATGTCTCAAGTGGGCAATATTACAGTTTAACAGTGTTCTGACCAGGAAGCTGTTATGGGGTAATGGCCATTTTTAAAATGGAGGATGGAGAATTCCATTGATCACAGTGGGCAAATGGGACACGGGAGAGGAGAACGAGATTGAGTAGTAGACTACACAGGAGGTAGGTATGACCTGTGTATAGTTATTTTGACTTTTTATTTTCAGTTCAGGTTTTCTTTAACCAATTAGCATTCCTGGACGTGAGTTTCACGTCATGCTCTGTCCCTGCCTGCATTCACTCACGTGAAACTCACGTCCTGCAGTGTAAACAGCGCTGTGCGCGCGCACGCGCGTGCGCGCGCACGCGAGTCCGCGCGATCCCCTCATTGGTGCATGTGAACAGAAGTTCACAGAACCAATGAGATCGTTTTTACTGTGAATGACAGCTGCCATAGCCAATGGCAGCTCTCATTCACACTGTGACAATGTAAACATTACATTGTTGCCACCTAAAGCTGCTGAAGCCTCAGATCTCTCGTCAGTGTGAGATCTGAGGTGGAGCAGCTTGTGTGCAGAGCTGTGTGAGCTGTGTGATCTACTGTGGAAATAAATTGTATTTTATTGCTGTTTTCTAACCCTTTCCCAGCCTAACTATCCCTTGTGTGTTCAGTACACTGTACTGATCACACTGTACTAATCTAGCTGATCTAGCTGTCCTAGGCCCTTTTTATACTGCCCTCCTCCCCCCCTATTACTGTTTTAGTTTGCTGACCCCTTATTGATCAGTTGATCGTCATCTGATCATCTGATCTTCTGATCTCATCTCTCTCCCACTCACATCACCGTGCTCTCTTCTACTTCCATTCCCAGCACTTCTTTTCCTCATCCTCATTCATATAAAAAAAAAAAAAAAAAAAAAAAAAAAAAATCTTTCTATCTATTATCTCTTTATCTTGTTCTGTACCCTATTTATAAAAAATGGCAAAGAGGCGATACACAGAACAGGAGATCGTTGCCTTGATGGAAATCAGCGGCAGCGACGAAGAATCTGACTGCGAATCTGACGGCGAAGAATGGCTGCCGGTTGAACATTCTGACCCGCTGTCAGACGGCGACTCCAGCTCTGATGAAGGTGAAGGGCCATCAGAGCAGGCAAGAGTTGCTACTGTGCATCCTGTTGTCACTGCATCAGTTCCCAGTGGCAGCGACTCTGAGACACAGGCGTCATCAGATCGCAGAGGAGGGAGCACAGCAGGCACTAGTGCTCCAGGGGCAGGCAGCCAGCAGCAAAGTCCTCAGGAACCAATGGACATTTTAGATGGCACTAGTGCTCCAGGGGCTAGCAGCCAGCAGCAAAGTCAGCAAGTACCACTGGACATGTCACACCTACTGTGGGTACCGCCAAACATGCAAGCACCCCAAATCCCTGCTTTCATTGCAAACAGTGGCTTAATGGTTGACATGACAGGGAATATGTCACCAGTCGATGTTTTCCAGCAATTCGTCAATGACGATTTTTTGCAATTTATTGTCGAGCAGACAAATTTGTATGCCTCTCAATTCATTGAGTCCCACCCCAGGTCCACTTATACCCGGAAATGGACACCAACAAACTTGTCGGAGTTGAAAGTGTTTCTAGGCCTAACTTTCAACATGGGGCTAACAAAAAAAATCGCAGCTCGCAATGTACTGGAGTACAAATCCCATACACCACACCCCTCTGTACTCATCAACTATGCCAAAGCTGCGTTATCAGATGATCATGAGATTTCTGCATTTCAATGACAATAGTCAAAACAAGAGTCCAGACAATGCAGGCAGAGACCGGCTTTTTAAATTAAGGCCACTTATAAATCACCTTAATTTAAAATTCAGTGAAATTTGTGTGCCTGGAAGAGAAATCGCAATAGACGAATCTCTAATGCCATTTCATGGCCGGCTTGGATTCAAACAATTCATCCCCAGTAAACGAGCCAGGTATGGGGTAAAGCTCTATAAGCTTTGCGAAAGCGGATCAGGGTACACCTTTGCATTTCGCATCTATGAGGGGCGAGATAGCATGCTACAGCCAGAGGGGTGCCCAGCAGATATGGGAGCCAATGGAAAAATTGTGGTGGACCTCATGACCCCCTTACTAAATAAGGGGTATCATCTATTTGTAGACAATTTCTACACCAGCTTGCCACTTTTTAAATTTCTTTTTTCGGCTGACACCGTTGCCTGTGGTACCATCAGGGCAAACCGAAAAGGCTTTCCGCAAGAAGTCCTGAAAAAAAAATTGAAAAAGGGGGAGACTTGTAGTCTGCGCAGCAATGAAGTCCTGGCACTAAAATACAAGGACAAAAAAGATGTGCTTATGCTGTCCACCATGCACACAGAGGGCACAGTGCTAGTGACGTCTCGCCGATCAGAGACTGTCAAGCCTATTGTGATAGATGACTACAACAAGCATATGGGAGCAGTGGATCTGTCCGACCAGATGTTGGCCCCATATTTGGTAGCTAGAAAAACTAAATCCTGGTACAAGAAGGTAGGGATTTATTTGCTACAAATGGCAATGTTCAATGCCCATGTGGCATACAGAAAAGCAGGCAATACCGGGTCATACCTGCAGTTCCAGGAACAGATCATTGCATCTTTCCTTTTTGGATCTGGCACAACACCAGTACGCAGTGACCAATCCCAGTGCGAAGACATCATCAGACTCTGCGACAGGCACTTTATGGAATCACTCCCTCCTAATCCCCTGAAAAAATATCCTCAGAAGAGGTGCAAAGTGTGTGCCAAACATCAAATAAGAAGGGACACAAGATATTACTGTCCAGATTGTCCCTCCCACCCAGGCCTCTGCTTTACTCCGTGTTATAAAATATACCATACGGTCACCAATTATTAGAACCATGCCTATCTCCCAAAAAAAATTCTGTAGCCACCAGCCCTATTTGAAAAAAAAAAAAAAAAAAAAAACTTTTCCAAAAATAAAGAAAATAGACCAGGGGCAGCCTAAGGCATGTGCCATTAATTAAGGGCCACCATTCCCAGCGGGCCACCACATTATATTCTTATTGTTACAGTTGGTCATTGTTTATGACTGTATTTTGTTCATGTTTTTTTTATGTTGCAGTTATACACATAAATGAATATCAAACAATAAAAAAAAGTGTAAAAAGAAAAGTAAAAAGACAAAAAAAGTAAAAAAAAAAAAAAAAAAAAAAAAGAGCTAGGCATTGCTGCTACCTCCACGTGGTGCCTGGTGGAAACAGCGAAAGCTGGCAAAATGCAGTGGATATTTCATTTCATTTTATATTTGATTTATCAGCACATAGTGGCTATGCAGTCTCTACGGTGGATGTTGCCATTTGCCCTGCATAGGATACTATATTGACAATGGCGGATGAAGGGGCCACAAATTCTTTCTGCTGCTCCTGCACAGGCTGAATATAATGGTCAACTACATGATCATCTAGTAACAAAATAAGGCTTATGGCACATCATTTTCATCTTGAGAAGCTGAAGAATACATTTTCCAGTGTTTTATTTCAGAGGCACCTGTCACTTTAAAAATGCTTAGCGACAAACTGTCACCAACAGTCAAAAAAATATTTATTTTCAAACAAGTGGTCACACTTGTGCAATTTTCAGCAAAACCACAAAAATGTAACGGACACAATATACCCATCTTTGTATAGCCCTGGATCTCTACTTTTCAAAATGGTGGCATTTGTAGTACTTATTTTCTGTTCTGACACACATAGGACTCTGTGAAGGAAGCGTGACGCTATAAAAAGGAAAGCGGAAAAAATGCCCTTCAAAAATCCAAGTACGCAGGTCTCTTATAAAGGCCCACTACGTGGTCAGCTAGTAACAAAATAAGGCCTATGGCACATCATTTTCATCGTGAGAAGCTGAAGAATACATTTTCCAGTGTTTTATTTCAGTGGCACCTGTCACTTTCAAAATGCTTAGCGACAAACTGTCACCAACAGTCAAAAAAATATTTATTTTCAAACAAGTGGTCACACTTGTGCAATTTTCAGCAAAACCACAAAAATGTAACGGACACAATATACCCATCTTTGTATAGCCCTGGATCTCTACTTTTCAAAATGGTGGCACTTGTAGTACTTATTTTCTGTTCTGACACACATAGGACTCTGTGAAGGAAGCGTGACGCTATAAAAAGGAAAGCGGAAAAAATGCCCTTCAAAAATCCAAGTACGCAGGTCTCTTATAAAGGCCCACTACGTGGTCAGCTAGTAACAAAATAAGGCCTATGGCACATCATTTTCATCGTGAGAAGCTGAAGAATACATTTTCCAGTGTTTTATTTCAGTGGCACCTGTCACTTTCAAAATGCTTAGCGACAAACTGTCACCAACAGTCAAAAAAATATTTATTTTCAAACAAGTGGTCACACTTGTGCAATTTTCAGCAAAACCACAAAAATGTAACGGACACAATATACCCATCTTTGTATAGCCCTGGATCTCTACTTTTCAAAATGGTGGCACTTGTAGTACTTATTTTCTGTTCTGACACACATAGGACTCTGTGAAGGAAGTGTGACGCTATAAAAAGGAAAGCGGAAAAAATGCCCTTCAAAAATCCAAGTACGCAGGTCTCTTATAAAGGCCCACTACGTGGTCAGCTAGTAACAAAATAAGGCCTATAGCACATCATTTTCATCGTGAGAAGCTGAAGAATACATTTTCCAGTGTTTTATTTCAGTGGCACCTGTCACTTTCAAAATGCTTAGCGACAAACTGTCACCAACAGTCAAAAAAATATTTATTTTCAAACAAGTGGTCACACTTGTGCAATTTTCAGCAAAACCACAAAAATGTAACGGACACAATATACCCATCTTTGTATAGCCCTGGATCTCTACTTTTCAAAATGGTGGCACTTGTAGTACTTATTTTCTGTTCTGACACACATAGGACTCTGTGAAGGAAGTGTGACGCTATAAAAAGGAAAGCGGAAAAAATGCCCTTCAAAAATCCAAGTACGCAGGTCTCTTATAAAGGCCCACTACGTGGTCAGCTAGTAACAAAATAAGGCCTATGGCACATCATTTTAACCAGGAAGGGCCAAAGAACATTTTTTGAAGTGTTTTATATCAAAATCACTTGTCATGTGAAAATTAGGCAGGGTGAAAAGTGACAAAAATGTATATTTTCTGCTTTTACATCTGTTTTTCCTTGTCATATGCATATGAAATAAAATAATTGCTTGGAAACAATATTACTGAGAGATAGCCTAGATTGTCCTGAAAAAAACAACACATGTTTCAATTAGATAGCATAAGTAATTAAAAAGTTATCACTGTATTAAAAGCAACACAGCTGAGTATCAAAATTGTCAGGAATATGAAGGGGGTAAAAACCCAGGAATGCGAAGTGGTTAAGCAACCAGAAAAAAATTCTGGCCTTGCATAAATGTACTTTTACACTTCTTTATACAGTAACCTCTGTTTACATTAAAAAGGGACTTTAGCAAAAAGGGGGAAAAAAGAATACATTGCAAAGTGAGAAGTTAAAAAATGGAAGAGAGATCAAGAAATGATTTCTATTCACCATGTAATTTGTTCACGTTGTTTGATCCACAATCAGCCTGCATGTCATCAATAAACCAACTGACATTCTCTATAACCACCCCTTAACATTGCGATAGGCTAAAAGGTTGTTCTTGTATAGATATATATGCACAGTGGGAGATACTGGTTGCTTGGCAGTTGGAAACAGCCATTATTTCCCACAATGCACCGAGGCTCCCTCAGTGTGATGTCAGGACCTAGGGACCCCTCCGATGATGTATTCGAGAAACGTAAAGATTTCTCATGGGGAATGGGGTGTCAGCTACTGATTAGGAAGAAGTTCAATCCTGGGTCACAGTTCCTCTTAAAAGTCAATGGGAACCCTATGAAAACAACAAGTCAGATACTCACCTAAGGAGAGGAGAAGGCTCTGGGTCCTAATCAGCCTTCCCTCTCCCGGTCCCCGTTACAGTGCTCGCTCCCCCGTAGCAGCATTCAACCAATTTGGTCAAATGCTGCTGTCCCCACCACCAAAGGGAGGCTTTGGAAGTCTTCGGGAGCCCCAGTGCTCCCGAAGACGAGCAGCCCTTTCGGGCACTTGCGCGTACGCAGTATGGAGCCGCCTGTCTTCGGGAGGACTCTGCTCCCAAAGACTTCCAAAGTCCCCCGCAGCAGGAGGTGGAGGAGCTGCAGCGAGGGGGCCGAGAGAGGAGCGGGAAGGCTCATTAGGACCCAGAGAATTCCCTCTCCTTAGGCGAGTATCTGTTTTTCTTCTTTTGCAATCAGGTTCCCATTGACTAAGTCAAGTCTGTCCTTTGACTTAATTTATTTTTAATCACTATATTTCAACATTAATACAGCATTTATGGTAAGTATATAGTGTGGGGTATACTGTAGAGGTTTTTTTGTTTTTTTGTTTTTTTAAGCCAAGCCCATTTTTAACATCGACTCTCAAGCAACCAGAAACTACAATTATCCCCGGCATAAGCCAATCCCCATTAGTGCCAAATAATGGGGGTTTTACTGCAGATATTTCCTCATTTTATCTTCAGAGCACATCTTTCTGCCTAGCCAGTGAGAGAACACTAACAAAGTATGCAAGAGTAGCCATAACCAGTTCATAAGGAGATCATTATTTTGATTCAACTTCTGATGGCTTAAAATATATTATTTGATTGACGGTAAAAATAACTCCTGTAAAAAAAACTCAGGAGCAACATTTAACGAGAAGCTGAAAATGGGAGGAATACACAGGCTGCCATCTCCGTTCCCTTATAAACAATGCCGGTTGCCTGGCCGTCATGCTGAGCTTTTTGCTTCAGTTGTTGTTGAATCACACACCTGTAACAAACATGCAGCCAGTGGAGTCAGACCAGAGTGACAGCATCTAATATGCATGCTCATTCTGGGCCAGTGACATAGTATTAGAGGCGGGGCCTCAGCACAAAAGTCAGCCAACTGCCATTGTTAGAGAATGAAGAGGACAGCCTCCATATTTCACTCATTTCAGGTTCCCTTTGAAGGACAACTGACGTAGAGGTATACAGAGGCTGTCATATTTATTTCCTTTTAAGCAATACAAGTTGCCTCCTGGCGTACTGCTAGTCGGTTTGGCTGCAGTAGTGTCTGAATAACGCTAGAAACAAGCATCCAGTCAGATCTGACAATAATGTCAGAAACATCTGATCTGCATGCTTGTTCAGGGTCTGTGGCTAAACGTATTAGAGGCAGAGGATCAGCAGGACAGCCAGGAAACTGGTATTTCTTAAAAGGAAATAAATATGGCAGCCCACATATTCCTTTTGCTTCAGTTGTCCTTTAATAAGTCAGAGCTTGAGCAATTCCAGACTTTGCGGGATTTCGAAGGCTGGCCGTTGCTCCATAGGCCGTCACCCAGAAATGATGTAACCATCAAATGTTACACCCAAAGTAAGTGTGGTGGGTGGGGGAGCTATTGCAGGGAAGTTCCTCTTTCTTTATAAAAATATACAGTATTTCTTCAACAACAAAAACTGCCATAAACATCGATCAAAGCTGCACAAGTCTTTTGGTCCCGAGTTAGAGCACATGAAGATCTCGGAGGAGAGAGTGGCTAGGAGTATAATTTTGTTTGGTAAAATTATTGGTAGGTTATCAGCTGTGGAGAAATGTGAGGACAAAGCACAACAGCTTAAATTTGATTCTAAAAATAATCAGAGAGCCAGAGAGAGATTTGTACAGAAGAGTACGGTAACTAATCATAACATCCTATGCAACCAGAGTAATCTCTCAGCTATCTAGTGAACATGATTGCTCAAGCTTGTTGTTATTTGCCGGTTTAGTTCACTATGTGCCACACAGGAGTGCCAGAACAAGAGACATCACTTCCAGTTTAGTGAGATCATGGGAAAACCGTCCTGGTGCCAGAAGAGGGACCTGCCAGCACAGTACCATGACCTATCTCCCCAGAGAATGCTTTCATAGGAACACATTACAAATTTGGTTTTCTTTTGGATACAGCATACAAAAGTTCATCACACCTGGTTTTTGTGTTACTGCTTTGTTCACATTTGTTAGCTTCTCTTCACGGTATCTTGATGTAGAGATACCTCTGGCACATAGTATGAGGCTCAATGTTCCTATTTAGGTCCTGCGTAGATCTGTTATTCAAGATCTGCACCCAACTAAGTTAAATACTGCTTGCGGAAACACACTCGTTGGCGACCCTACGATAGGGTGGGATGTGCAGGAACTCACTTCCTGGGTCCTTCAGGAACAAAATGGTAGAGATCTGTGCCACCTCAAAGATCATCTTAATTTATTGTACAAAACAGGCATACTCATTAAAAAGAACTGTGTGGCATGACAGTCCGTTGTTTCAGGCCAATGCCCTTCTTCAAAATGCTCAGTTCATTTGGGCATTTTGAAGAAGTGCATTGAAGAAGAGCATTGGCCCGAAACAGCTGACTGTCTTGCCACACAGTTCTTTTTAATGTATATGTTGGTTTATAAACTAAAATTAAGATGATCTTTGGGGTGGTGCAGATCTCTACCATTTGTCCCCAACCAAGATAAATCCAAAACTTCACTATGCAAACTGAAAGGGAACCCGATGTGAGAGACACATGGAGGCTGACATTTATTTCCTTTTCAACAATGTCCATTGCCCGGCTGTCCTGCTAATCAACTGCTTCTAATACTTTTAGCCATAGACCACAAGCATGCAGGTCAGATGTCTCTGACTCAAGTCTGACTGGATTTGCCAGGCAACTAGCATTTTTTCAAAGGAAATAAATATGGCAGTCTCCATATGTCTCTCCCCATATATCCCTTTTTATTGATACACATGTGATTATTTGAGCTGAGCAGCTATTGGCTTCCTCACTGGAGAGACTTTTTGTCACTTCCTGCTTCTAGAAAGGCTATGAATGGGAGAGTAGTAGGTGAGAGGGCATCTCTAAAGTAAAACGCATACTCCTTCCTTACCCCATCCTCAACTATAAAGAGAAACTTTTGGCTTCGAGTCTGTTTAATGAAGATGCTCACCTATCGTCATGATAGTATGGAGTAATGCAGGTCTTCCCAACAATGTCCTCAAGTACCACCAACAGTGCAGGTTTTGTGGAAATCCACAGAGGTAGCTATTCAGCTCTTCTAAGACACCAATTACCTCACCTACTTGAGGACAGGGTTGGGAAGTCCTGGGATTGAGGAACTTGGGCATGACCGTCATCGATCAGCTTTCTGAATTGGAAATCGCCATATCCTGACCATTTGCAGGCAAAAAGTTTACCGCTGGGCTTTTCCTAATAGTCTTTGTAGACCTTTCACCATAGACTAATTTAGGCATCTATACTCAACTAACTGGAACAGCAAAAATCAAAGTGTGGTTTGAGCATTTCAACTCTGATGAGTCAATTATGTAGTCCTCTTCAAAGAGAAGGACCACCATAGGCAGACCTCCTCAGCTCAGGCCACCACATGGTGCTGGGTGGAACAAAGGTTTAACAATATCCATTAAGAAATGGATCACTGGAAACCTCTATATTACTGCTGTCCTTACCCCAGACTGCTAAAAGCCTAGATCTGTTTGTATCATTTTTAAAATGAGCTGCATTTTAAAAATATATACAACTATATCTTAGATATTGATCCAGACTGATGCATCCATTTACAATATGAGAGTGATGTTCTGGACCTGAACGTCATAAAATATTCATGGAGAAGGTTTCACAAAAAATGCTAACTATTTGCTTACGCGGAAAACAGGGAACTTTCTGAGGATGTTGCCTGAATGTCTGCTACAGAGAAAGCAGCGTCGGCCATCTGCTTCCAACAAATCCTATTAATTCATAATGTACAAAACAAAAGGCTTCTTACTGGCTGGGATTTTGTGTTTGAAAACAAACAGGTCAAGACAATGTACCTTTCAATGGAGCCCAAAAGTAACAAGTGGGGAAAGAATAGGCTAATGAGCCCATACAACATACATGCCAACTTCATCCAAAGGAAGGTTAGTTTTTGGCAGGAATGGCAGGAACCGGTGGGCTGAATCCCTAGAGAGCTCTTACGATGCTAGGAGACTCCACTGGCTGAACTTTCCATCTTTCATGCCATATACAAGGAAACCGTAATAACTGTGGAATCCAGCACAAGGGGGGTGACACCTTCAATTCTTATTAATGGAGACTTTATAGAGCGAATAACATTGTCACTTGGTTTCATAAGGTCAACAGCCATTGCTCAGCAGTGGTAATTGGACAGGTGACATTCTGCCACTGGAAGGCCCAAGGCACACAATAGGCAGACAGTGTGATGCAAACTTGCAGCATTTCCGTAAGAAGGGAGTTTGGTGGTGGTGGTGGTGGGGGGGGGGGGGGTGAGGTCTTTCATAGGACTTTAACTGGATAGGTTTTTTCAAACTTTTATTTTTGGTGACAACCATCCCTCCAAGTAGGTGCACTCACATAATGAAGCATTGCAACTCAAAGAAATGCAACCAGACATAACATTTATCTCATACCTGTATGTACCTGAAGTCTATATTAGAATCGTGAAACTGGTGAATGTTGTCACCTGCTATTAGTACTTGGAGTAAGCGACAATGAGGGAGCATGCCAATCAGATGTTTGAACTCCATTCTGACTCAGACACTACTGATGCAGATAGTCCACTATGACCAGAGCTGTGGAGTTGGTACAAAAATCCTCCAACTATGGCTACTCAGTTTATAAAAACCACTGACTCCAGGTACCCAAAAATTGCTCAGACTCCTTAACTCCGACTCCACAGCCCTGACTATTACAAGCAAAGCCTACATTCCTGGCTGTCAATGACTGATGCAAGTAATGACAGCTTTCATAAAGTACAGATCCACTTTAAAGATAAAGTTGTGCCACAGTTTACATTTTGAAAAGAGCTGGACATAGCAAGAATATCTGCTAAGTTGTTACTGCGGTTTGTGCATAACTGCAGAGAAGTCTCTTTACTTCCTCATTAGGTTATACCAGGGGGTCTAAATGAATTTCTTAGTTAGAGTTTGAGTCGTTTCATCTGTTCCCTGCCCCATACATACAGGTTTTTAGCACAGTTGGTGGATTATATCTGTTGTGGTGATTTGTTACCACGGACAGGAAGTGGGGAAATTTTTCTACAGCAAAACGACCAACTAAAAACGGTGAAAAGACTCTTTTCCGCTCTATAAAAGCGGTTAATGTTTTGGCTGAAATTAGAGGCTTTAAAGGGAAGCTAAAGTGAGAGGGATATGGAGGATGCCATATTTATTTCCTTTTAAACTATCCCAGTTACCTGCCTGTCCTGCTGAACTCTTTCGCTGCAGTAGTGTCCGAATCACACACCTGAAACAAGCATGCAGCTAA
This sequence comes from Hyperolius riggenbachi, assembly GCF_040937935.1. Taxonomy (NCBI): domain Eukaryota; kingdom Metazoa; phylum Chordata; class Amphibia; order Anura; family Hyperoliidae; genus Hyperolius; species Hyperolius riggenbachi. The sequence continues at coordinate 53,883,235 of NC_090650.1, forward strand.
TCTGGTAATTTTTTTATCAGAAACATGTGATCACCATGCTTGTTAAGGTCTGTGAAGCAGAGGATCAGTAGGAAAGCCAGGTAACTAGTATGGTTAAAAACAAAATAAATATGTCAGCCTCCATATACCTCTTCCTTCAGATTCCCTTTAAGCTGTCAAAAGATGATTTGTGATTGGTTGTAATAAGCAGACACAAGTCACTGGTCTTAATGCCTAAAAGGCCAATAGCGTAAGGTGAATTCACAAAAAAAGAATTTCCAGGTATCAATAAATTATTCTAACTTTAAATACATAAGACCACCAATAACTATCAAGTCAATCAAAACACACCTTTATACAAACAGAACCTCTGTAAAGATTTAATAGCATAACCAGTGTTTCCAAGATGGCTGCCATTGACAGAATCTTGGAAGAGTAAATATAGAAGACCACACAACATTCCAAAACAAGACAAAGCATAACCAAGTAATCCCAGAAATGCTCACATGTCGCCTATTCATGTCCTGTCAATCCAAGCAATCAAGGCAAGATACTTCCAGCATGTCCAGAAATTCAAACAGAGAGCTGAACGTTTCAGTCAGAGCCAAAGTCACAATTGAAGCAAGACCAACTTACTTAATCCTCAAGACCGGCGCTCTTCTCAGGAGAAAAACAGATGGAGCCAAGAAATAATAATAACCCAAGAAAAAAAAAAGTCACACACAAAAAAAAGAAAAAACTAGTAAAAAAAATAATATATTTATAGGTCACTTCCAGGCGTGAAGCGAATCTCGATAGCGAGCAAACGGGAACATGCAGATATCTTCAAAGCCAGATGCCGAGAAGGTTTAATGTGGAGAAACTTCAGATGGCACCCAAATCGCACGCACATCAGACACGTGACCACAAGGCAATCCCAGCACTCCTGTGGAAAATTCTGGATTGGCCAGAAGAGAGAAAGTCTCGGAGAGGAAAAAAAGTTCTCTGCAGCAAGAAGAAGCTCAACAGTCCGTATTTGCCGACGTTGTCTTTATCCATGCCTGTGTTTTGCCCGCATGAAATTAGAGGATTGCTACAACCTCTGAACGCTCCAAGCCAAATGCAGTGTGGTAACATTACAGACGAGCAACCATTTATGGCTTGAAGAGAGGAGCACATGCTTCAGGCTAATCTACCATAAATAGCTCTGCAAACAGCCCAGGATCAAATCAGCTGTTCTCATCTTCACAGCCTGTGGCCACCAAGTCCCATCATAAAGGCAATATTTGCATAGTGCAGTATCCCCCCCCCCCCCCCTTGTTTATTCAGCTTATTGTTATACTTTCTTGGAGAGTACATAGATAAAAAGTTGAACAATGCTAGAAACACTGACACACAGGGCTCAAACAAAGACAAAAATAATAATTATTATTATTAGAATTATGTGCGTGTTTATTATGTTTCTATAGATCGATAGGATACAAAAAAGGAAGGTAGCAAAGCATTTAAAGAGCGAATCGGTTCCAAATTTAACATCCGATACATCACTACCTGCCTGTTTTTTTTTGTTCTGAATCCTTACCTAAGCCCATGCCCACCAGCTTCAGCTGTATAGCCCCACCCCCTTATTAGAAGAAGATCCGTAGGATGTGACATTTAGACTGATTTTGCCCTTTGACAGTGTAGCTACAAAAGCCCCTAATGGAAGTACAGTGGCGTAGCAATAGATGATGCAGAGGTAGCGACCGCACCAGGGCCCCTGGACTTCATCCATCTTATTAGCTTTTCATTGGTGCTATGCTGGTAATCAGCACCGCTTTACGTGCATTGTATAGTGGTAAGTGGTAACCTTTAAACTGTTTCCTTACTCTAAATCAGAGGTGTCCAAACTCAAATACAAAGTGGGCTGAAAGGGAAACACTGGGACCAAGCTGCGGGCCAACCTCAATGTCTATTGGCCTCCTTCCTCACTTATAAAGTTCTATGGTGTCTGTTGGCACTTCCTTTCCTGTATAGTTCGCCTGTGTCTGCTGCCCCCTCCCTCCTATACAGTTCCCTGGTGTCTAGTGGCCCTCCTCCCTCCCCATACCGTTCCCTGGTGTCCAGTGGCCCTCCTTCCTCCCCATACCGTTCCCTGGTGTCCAGTGGCCCTCCTCCCTCCCCATACCGTTCCCTGGTGTCCAGCAGCCGTGATGGTAAGCAGCGTGGCTGAGCACTTGCGCAGAGGCCGCCAATCTGGCTGGTTTGGCGGTTGCTACGAAGGGGTCCAAGATACAGCGGCTGGGAGCGGAGCTGTGCCAAGGGACACATAGGCTTCCAGGGGCTGGAGGAAGACCCAGGTAAGTAAATCTGAATTTTTGAATTTATTTATTTATTTATTTATTTTTTTACAATTCCAGCCCCTCTGACTGAAAAAAAAAAAAAAAAAAAACACACACAGCAAAGCTGCATATTCCCCGCTTCTGCTAGGTCCACACAAACCTTTTCAAATGGCATGCATTTGTGGTTTGTTTTTGTTTTTTGTAAGATGGTGGTTGCCTAAATTTCATGCAGCAACTGATTTAACAAAGTGGAAGAGCAGCTACAGAGTATTGTTGTACAGTACTTTCCATTTATAATGCTGTAGATGCAATATCAGCAGTCAGCAGACTTCTATTTGTAGGGGCTTGATTCACACATAAATCTGTACATTTCCTGTCCAGTACTGTCCTGTCAGTTTTGCATCAGTTTTCTATCAGTTTTACCTGACTGGACCAGAAATATACACCTTTCATGTGTGACCACACCCATAAACACACATACAAAACTGATACAAGACTGACAGGACTGGACCGGAAATGTACAGATTTTGTGTGTGAACAAACACAAAATTCATGCCAACTGTCAAAAACAGGACATGACACCTATTCATGTGTGAACCAAGCCTAAAAGGACCACTCCAGTGAAAAAAAAGTAAGCAAATAAAATCTGACAGAACCGACAGGTTTTGAACTAGTCCATTTCCTCATGAGGTGCTCTCAGGGTTTTTTTCGTTTTCAAAAGCATTTCCTGAACGGCAGTTTAACTGCCAAAACCGTAAGATACCAGGCAGCCTCCCTACAGGTTTGCACACTATTTAGTCAGGTAGACTTAGCAACAGCCATTTAGGAAATGCTTTTGAAAACAAATAAAACCCTGAGAATCCCCCATAAGGAGATGGATTAGTCCATATCCTTTTAGTTCTGTCAGATTTCAACTGCTTACTTTTTAGCTGGATCTCTTTAAAAAGCTGCAGGACAGATGTCAGAAGGGCATGGACGTCCTTGGGGGGGGGGGGGGGGGGTTAAGAATAGTGAGGCAGTTGCAGCATCCTAAGTTTTCTGGGTAAAGCTCAATAGCAGTCAGCACCCCCTCGTACCTGTGCAGAAATATGGGTGCTCCTGGGAAATCTGCTCTATAAAGTAAGAGTACAGAATTCATGATTGTTAAAGTGGACCTGAACTCCTGCACAGGACAGAAGGAAAACCGAGACAAATGCACCCTGTATGTATTTAGAGAGTTTAGCCTGTCTAATTCTCCCTCATCTGTGACCAAGCACAAGTTATAATTTTAGCTCTCCCGCGCCACCTACTGCCACAGCAGAGATGGCAGATGAGCTCTTTTGAAAGCACAGGATGTTAGCAATATGTCTGCTTCCATGAAGCAGGAAGTAGAAACAGCGCAGATTTATTTTAGGATTTGTATCAACTGTAACAAAGAAATGTTTTTTGTTTAAAGGTTATTATGCTGTTGTGTATCTTTTAGCGCAGAGAGGAGTTCTGAGTTCAGGTCCACTTTAAAATACTAAATGGGTTTCTGAACAATTTTAGGCGATTCATAGCTGGCTGAACAATATAAAGTAAAAAGGAATTTTTCAGTAACATTAGAAAAGCAACCTAACAACAAGCTAGACTCTAATACATTATTCAGAATACCCAATATTACATAAAGTATCTTGGATTCAGCATCAGAAAACGCTTCCTTTATCTATATATTGCTGTATATTAGTATGTAGCCACGCCCTCCCAGTGATGTTTATCCTAGGGCTATGATGTCATGAAGCCGCCTCCTCCCAGTGCATTCTGGGAGACCAGATGTTTCTGCTGACTTCGGAACACACACACAAAAAATAAACATTCCACAGTGAAGCTCCTTGTCAGCAGTAAAGATGTCCCCACCTGGGATAAATGTCAGAATGTAAATCAGGGAGAGGAAAGATTGTACAATGGGGCAAACACTGGCTAAATCATTTATACATAAACATTGGAAAAAATAACCAATTTCATTCTCCAAGTTATACTCAGCAAACTTCCTCTTCACAATGAAAAGATGAGTTCTGATACAGGTCAAAGCATTAGGATATAATGAAACTAAAGGTAGCCATACATGTAGCAATGATGAGAAGATTTGATTATGAGAAATCTCTCTCTTATGAATCTGGTTAGAGAGAGATCTGTGGGCTACTCATACAACACAGGCCGATTTACAATCAATTTCATGCTGAAATCGATCTGGAATCAGCCTTATGACGTTGCATCCGCTGCCTGGGCAGATCGACACCATCAGCCTGATATGCAATATACACCCGTCCCCCTCCCCCCCAGTGCACTATACATAACCGGTCCACAGCCGCTACTTGTTCTCCGCTGGCTCCGAGCGCTGTCCTTCATCCATACAGACGCCCACATGGATGCTGGAGTAACGCAGGCACGTATGTGGCGACAGCAGGCGGAGGACAAGTGGCGGCCGCGGACAGGTATTGGGGGTTTTTATTGCTCATCCCAATATCGCTGGCAGTTAACGCCACACACCCGATCAAGCAAGTCAGCCCCACATCATGCAGCATGTCCCACCGATTAATACGACCAATTCCTGCCCGAAATCGGTCGCTTGGTCAATTGGGCATGCACTTGGCAGCACAGATGTTAATCAGAATATAATAATCAAATCGGACAGTCGATCGCCCGCCAGGTCGCCTGATGTATGGCCAACTTTACTGTTTAGTCAATACCAAATTGTATGAACTGTGCAGTTACAATGATCTCCTGGACATGCAAAGCATTGCAGATACTGAAACTAACATGCTTCCCAGCACATTTGCTGTAAGTGCGAGGAGTCATTGCTGACAGTTCTCTGGAGAAACACAATAGAGATCTATTAAAAGCTGTCTACAGGGTGGCATGAGGCAGTAAGATGGAAAAAGTGACAGTCTGTGGACTTTCCCCTACAGCAGAGGGCGAGCGTCTCCCTCCGACACCTACTCCCACTATCTCTGCCCGCCTATTCTCAGATAATAAATATAACATCCTGGCTGCTTTTTAATTGATGTATGTATTTAACGTGGACCTGAACTTAGGACAGGACACAAAAAAACCCCACAGAAAAATGCACCCTGTGCACTCCTCATCTTCAAATAATCACAAGTGTAATTTGAGCTCTCAGCTGTGTCAGCACAGAAATGTGTCAGTCCTCAGCAGACACCGCTAATATGTAAACACAGGATGTTAACACTTTTGTCTGCTTCCATGAAAGCACGAAGTAGACACACTGCAGATTTCTGTAAGCTATAACAAAGACAAGTTTTTTTCTATAAAGGTTATTATGCTGTTGCTTATCTTTTAGAGCAGATTTTTCCCCTGGCTAAAATCCCCAATACATTTTTCTTATTTATCTCCCTGTCACTTACAGTAGGTACAGATAATTGACAGGTTTTGGACTAGTCAACCTCCTCAGAGGTTCCTCAGATCTGTCTTTATTTACAAAAGCACTTCTGAATAGCAGTTGCTCAGTCTATGAAATAGTGAGCAGATGAGTAGAGAGACCGGCCATCATCTTTGTATGGATCCTTTCCAGGGTGTGTTTTTACAAGGAAGAAATAGTGAGAATCCCCCATGAGAAGATGGATTGGTTCCAACAATGTTGGGGAAAACAAAAAAGTGATTTACAGTTCATTTTACTTTCGAAAAATGTAAATTTTATATGTATGGCATTTTCATAATTTTGGTGATAGTGGTCCTTTAAGAAGGAGGTATAACTACATGAGGCTCAGTCGGGTCCAGTCTGGGTCTTTTGCGCATGCGCGGACCTCCCGTGCATGCACAGTAGACCCGGACTGACGTCACTCAGCCAGTTACCTATTTATGGGCAGATGCACACTACTTGATGTAGAGAACCGTTGTGATTGGTCAAAGCCACTGTCCATTCAAGAATGCAATTCTAGGCCGTGATCAGATTGACCTGCAACTCTGCCAAGACCACACGTATATTTATAGCCAATTTATTACTTTATTATTATTAAGTATTTATATAGCGCCGACATCTTCCACAGCGCTGTACGGAGTACAGTGTATTGACTTGTCAATAACTGTCCCTCAAAGGGGCTCACAATCTAATCCCTACCATAGTTGTAGGTCTATGTATGTATCCTGTAGTGTATTGTATTGCAGTCTAGGGCCAATTTTTCAGGGGGAAGCCAATTTTGTATGTTTTTGGGATGTGGGAAGAAACTGGAGTGCCCGGAGAAAACCCACACAGACATGGGGGGGGGGGCATACAAACTCCATGCAGATAGTGCATGGTTTGAATCCCTGGCTGGGATTCGAACCAGGGACCCAGCACTGTAAGGTGTGAGTGCTAATCACTACACCACCATGCTGCCCTTCCACCTCACTTAGGAAAACGCTAAAAGGCCCTATTGCCCAGATACCAGAAATTATTTCCATTTTTGTTAATCTGTTCTCTCAATCACAACATAAAGTAAGTGTAACAGTGTACAGCATGACATCAGCTGCATTGTTTTAGTTTACAGAAAACACAGTTTATTGAATCCAGAACACCTAGTGCTTAATTTGCATACAGTCATACATTCTAATTAAAACCCCATCACTGTAACAAGCGCAGAGGTAGTAGGGGGATCAGCAGCACAGCAGAGGAGGTGAGTCTATCAGCGGAGGTTAAGCAGCTTTAAATAACCTCAGCATGTTGTGGAGGGAACTGTAGCCAGGAGAGCATACAAAAGATAAACAGCGACCTGTCTTTCTCTTGCACTGGGCTGAGGCAGCATGACTAACAGCTACACACAGATTTCCAAGCTCCACGGATAAGCCAGGAGTGATTTCATGGAATATTCCTGCAAAATCGTTCAGCATACTGAAAGTACACCTGCCAGCATCCAGAACTGCCTGAAGCAGCAGCACATTCCAAGACCTCTGCTGAGACTACAGCTACACAGGCTGCCAACAGCAATGAAACCACATCTTCAACTTATAAATGTGGCAAACTAGCAAGAGGGATACATGCAGAATCATGTAGCAGGGTCCACCCCAGAGGAGGGGCACAGGAGGGTCCACCCCAGAGGAGGGGCACAGCAGGGTCCACCCCAGAGTAGGGGCACAGCAGGGTCCACCCCAGAGGAGGGGCACAGCAGGGTCCACCCCAGAGGAGGGGCACAGCAAGGTCCACCCCAGAGGAGGGGCACAGCAAGGTCCACCCCAGAGGAGGGGCACAGCAAGGTCCACCCCAGAGGAGGGGCACAGCAAGGTCCACCCCAGAGGGGCACAGCAAGGTCCACCCCAGAGGAGGGGCACAGCAAGGTCCACCCCAGAGGAGGGGCACAGCAAGGTCCACCCCAGAGGAGGGGCACAGCAAGGTCCACCCCAGAGGAGGGGCACAGCAAGGTCCACCCCAGAGGAGGGGCACAGCAAGGTCCACCCCAGAGGAGGAGCACAGCAAGGTCCACCCCAGAGGAGGGGCACAGCAAGGTCCACCCCAGAGGAGGGCCACGGTCAACCCCACTTCGTAGCCAAACTCTCTCTTGCACCCTTAAAAATTACTCAAATTAGTCAACTGCTCTTCTTTGAAGCCTTAGCAACAGAACTCTCTATGCTGTTAGAAGTACAGTTACTATGAGACTTTCCAGAAGAACTCTTTGCTGCAGAAGTAAGTAGCTGCATCTGGCAGGAGGCTTTGTTACGCAACACCTGCACTAATCCGCTGCCTGACAAAAAAGTATGGCACTCCTGTCTGCCAGTTTCTGTGCGAAACACTGTGAAATGTTTAGGTTTTACAGTATATGCACATAAAATACAGTAATCAAGCTGAAATAATGTTTGTCATTAATACTTGCAATCCATGTAACCACATGGAAAACACAATCATTTTTAATAACAGTAGATTATACCATGCTGGCTGGCTTGCTTGTGTAGGTTACATATTGACATTCGTAATGAACCACAACAGACAGCAACGATCACCACCACGCTGCCACCAGAACAAGGAGGTGGTGCTTTGTTGGCTACTATCCTACCAAACAGCCTCTCTCCCTCTTTATAAAGAGTACTTCACAGAACCTGATTAAAAGCAGTGAAAGAAAAAAAACTAACAAGAATAAGATTCTCCTGCACAGATGAACAAAACAGCCTTTCATCACAGAGGGTTAATGATGATGGAACAAAGCAAGCATTACCAGCAAACAGGAACTTACGTTTGGAAGGTTCTCAAGTGGTGTCTGCTCCAGCATCAGAACATCAGAAGAAGTTCTTCATCAATGGAGATGACCTGAGACACAAAGGAGACAAAAAAGATGTTCTCATTTCCTTCCACTTGGAATCATTAGTGCATTTTGAATGCTGAAGAGCAGAAGAACAATCATATGTCACAGAGATCAGACAGGCTTCTGCACCCAACAATGCTGTAAGCAGTTCGAAAAGCGTGCAGGGCCAGCTTCCTGTGCCGTGACATGCAGAAGGGGGATAGGGAAGATGCCAGGCCCAGCGGCCAACAACATGTCCAGGATATACTTGACATAGCTGTCATTCTTCCGTCCCTTGTGAGATTTCCCTGATAATTGCATGTCTCGTTAAAGCCCAGGGGTGTGCAATGCACAACAGGTTCTCCTCAGGAGTGTTTTATAGATTAAATATCCACCCCTTAATATTCCAGAAATATTCATCTGGAGAACCACTTATGATCTGCACACCCCTAAACTATTCTGTTGCAAACCTCTTATGGATGATTCGTTCCTAACTATTCTATTGAGGGCCTTTTTTTAGATTGTCCATCCCTATTCTACAGTAGAGTCCTGGTTATATGGAACTCAACTAACGGAAGTCTCAACCAACCAGCACAAAATCGCCAGCAGTACTTACAGTGGTGAAGGCCAACTTCATTAGCCTCGTACACACGCCTGACTAAAGATGGCCAAGGCGGCCAATAGTCAAATGTGTGTACAGAGGCCACTGACCAGCAGTGGCTGTTTGGCAAGCAATCTATCCCATGGATCAACTTGGCCAAGCAGCAGCCAACTTCTTTGAAGACATCCGGCATCACCTGATCACCGATTAACAGAGACTCTACTGTGCAAACTAATACTCAGGAGCAGGTCATCCACAAGTAAATTCAGGGCTGTGGAGTCTGAGTCGAGGAGTCAAAGTCAGAGCAATTTTGGGTACCTGGAGTCTGTTTCATAAACTGAGGAGTCGGAGTTGATTTTTGTACCGACTCCACAGCCCTAAATTCATTTTTAACAGAGTAGTTAGGTTTGTGCATTCCATTAGAGGGTCTCCTGCTAGAATATTCTGGGTTGTGACAGTATGTTTTGGGGTTTGAGAAGGTAGGAATAGACCCAAGAGCCCAACTTTAGCAATTACCTTGGCCCTCAGAAAAATGTAGTTTTTTTTCTTGCTAGTCAGGGTAATTGAGAGTGCACTGCTTTAGGACAAATGCTAAGATGGCTCACTCTTTACCATAAAGTCACTAAATTTGGAGCATTCAAAACAAGCCTGCTGCACAACTGAATTGGCACGCTTAGGGCACACCCACAAAACAATCTTTTCAACTGACTGGCCTGTGGAAACCTGCACACCTACTCTCAATTCAATTAATAAGTATTTATATAGCACTGGCCTTGTCAGCAGCACTTTAGCATTAACATGGTCATGTTACTGACTGTCCCACAGAGGAGCTCACAATCTAATTCCTACTGTAGTCAGTCTAATATTACTGTCAGTCTATGGACAATTTTTGGGTGAACCAATTAAACTACTTGTATGTTTTGGGGGATCAACAGAAAAAAAAAAAAAAAAAGAGAGCCGGCACCCAATTGCAGACTGGTACAGCCCCAAACATGGATCCTGGTAGCACACTGTGCTCTCAGCTAGCAGACAGTTTAATTAGAAAGTTGTAGAGAAAAGAGCTGAGCACCAATGTGAGTGCTCCATAAATGTATTCCATCCGGTACATCAAATTACAGTAGACGTAGACACACACACACACACACACACACACACACACACACGTAAGGGGACAGCCTAACATCCGTTTCATGGTCACCCTGCTTTGTCAGAGGCCTCGGTGCCTCTGACGAAGAAAGTAAGGTGACCCATGAAACGGCTGTTTGGCTGTCCCTATAATTGTGTGTGCTGTAATTTGATGTACCGGATGGAATACATTTATGGAGTATTCACATTGGTGCTCAGCGCTTTTCACTACAACTTTCTAATGTTTTTGGGGATGTATAAGGAAACCAGAGTGTTTATAGAAAACGGACACAAAACAAAAGGAGAACATACAAACTTCATGCAGAAAGTGTCCTGCCCCAGATTTCAACCAGTGACAGCTCTGCAAGGGGAGAGTCCTATCCACCATGCTGCCCAATGCACATAAAACCTATTCTGATCAATAAATTAGGCAAGTAGGACACTGATGTGACCAATGACATGTATGCAACAGCAGCAGCAATCCTCTGCCAAATATCAACACATTCTATTACTGATTATCCACAACCTCAGCTCCTTCAAGAATAAGGTGTCAATAATTGTCGCTTACAGCTGACCTAAACTCAGGACTTTCTCTCTGCTCTAAAAGATAAGCAACAGCATAATGATCTTTACAGAAAAATATATATATATATAGTTACAACTTCTAGAGCTCCTTCAAAGATGCTGCAAAGTAGTTACTTCCTGTTTTATTGGGAGCACATAAAGGGTTAAGCTACTGTTTACATATAGCCTGTCTGAATGGCACACCTGTGGCACAGATCAGACAGAGAGGACAGCTCAAATTACAGTGGCTCATTACTTCCAGATTAGAAAGAATTAGACAGGCTGTTATCTCTATGTACATACAAGATGGTTTTCTCTGTGTTTTCCTCCTCTCCTGTGGAAGAGTTTAGGTCAGGCATGGGCAAACTTGGCCCTCCAGCTGTTAAGGAACTACCAGTCCCACAATGCATTGCAGGAGCCACAGTCATGACTCATAAAGGCAAATGCATTGTGGGACTTGTAGTTCCGTAACAGCTGGAGGGCTAAGTTTGCCCATGCCTGGTTTAGATCCTCTTTAATACACCAGTCAGATGAAGAAACAGTATATACGCAGTCTATCCATGGGAATTTTTAAGTTCTTATACTTCATTATCTTTTTGTGTTGGGTACATGAGCTCTTCTGGTATGGAGCTTGTAAATCTATCTTTGAAGACCAGATGGTTCTACTTTCCAGTCAACACTACTCTATAATAATAGGAGGCTAAAGGTTATCAACACACAACAGCTATTAAATGCTCAACATTGTTTTAAGAGAACTATAAAGTTCCTTCATTAAGGCGCAACATTCTCAGCACCTCAGGCGCTTACTAAAAGACTTCCATTTTCATTAAGGAAAAAACAATGTAATTAAGTATACATAACATTTTGCAATGTACTGGTCAAGTCATGAGAGCTACTATTTGATGTGAACCAAAAGTCCAAACACTGAAAAAACAGAGAGAGCAAAGTACAGTGCTGCCACTACAACTGGAAAATACTACATTTCACCACTACATGCACTCGAAGTTACCACCATGATGCGCAACTTCAGAATGCTTACCGAATTCCCACAAAACTTTCTTTATGCCCGAGTACCAGTCAAACATCTAAAACAGTTGGTTTAATTATCTTTAATTATTGTATTTATAAAGTGGCAACATATTACACAGCACAGGACAATAAATTAGTACAATGATACAAAGGATGACAGACGTAACAAGGTCATACAACATAAGACTAAGCTATTCAAACAGGGTACAAAATACATGATCATGTGATTTTGGGCTTGTTGGGTAGGTCCAGTAATACAAGTACAAGGCTGACATAGGAAAGGAGTACATGGTCATGTAGAATACACTAGGTAAAGAAGGAAGCTACCAAAGGCTTACCATCTAAGGGGAGGGGGATGGACACACTAGGTAGGCCTGTAGAATAAGTATCCAGTAGAGAGTTGCTGTGTGGTAGGGAGTGGGTAGGCCATCTTGAAGAGTTTGGTTTTGAGGGCTTGCTTGAATGTATTGAAGGAAGGGGTTAGTCTGATGGGCATTGGAAGGAAGTTCCAGGAGGTAGTGGCAGCTCTTGAGAAATCCTGCAGGTGCTCATGGGAGTGGGAAATATGCAGGGCGGTTAGGCGAAGGTCATTGGAGGATTTTAAAGAATTATTACGATGACATCACTTTATACTCCAGGTTGGAATGACTTCAGAAAGTGGTGTAATGCTCCACTCACTCCGTCGCTGAACCAGCCTAGTGGACATGAGGACCGTTCTTTATTCATGTCTGTTACTGCAATGTACAAACCACCTACACGATTTTCTTTCAGAAAGATGCGTTACCATTCATCCCACAGAATGGCCAAGTTGACCAACATCCACTTCTGAGTGTGTCTGACACTGCCATGCATTTCTGGATTGGTACATGTTTGTTGTGCTATATTGATGTGCTGCTAGTCTAGCAAACAAAAACCAAGCCTGGCAGGCTGCCCTGTTAATTCCTAGAAAACCACAACCACCAGGATATTTTGTATATTTCCTGTTCAGTAAGCCAGCATCTATTCAGTGAGGAGACCTTTGGCAAGTCTCCCTAACACTGCTACTGCCTATAGAGCAGGTCCTAGTGGCTGCAGCTCTGGCGCTTTGAGTCCGCCAGGTGAAAAGTCCAATGTACAGTAAATGATCTGTGTTTTGTCTAATGATACATTATCAAGGATCATATTTGTAAACCAGCCACTAGAGGCTGCAGTCTTTACTAGACTCCTTAATTTATTCTCCATAGAAACAAAGGCAGCACTCCAGCTCATCTCCGTTATGCTCTGGAATCTGGTCATCTATTCTCCACAATCTGGAGTAGAATATACCAGTAATTCAAATATTGGTCAGATGTTTTCTCTGTATGATGCTGTTTGGGAAATGTCTCCATATTCTTTGTTATGATGATGCTGAGGAGGGGCACTGGTAAGATTTGCATTTAGGGCCCATTCAGATTTACGATGGAAAAATGCAGGCGATCGTGGCAGTGAGATCACTGCCTTATAGATTACATTGCACTAGAGCAGGCTTTCTCAAGTAGGGTTCCCCGGAACCCCAGGGTGCCTTGAGTACTCTGCAGGGGTTCCTTGGCTTCCCCCCCCCCCCCCCCCCAATCGTGGGGGGGCAGAGGGGGGGGATGAAAGTATAATAGAGCACATTATAATAGGGTGTACTGTAAAAAGAACTAAACTGGGGGTCAAAATAATGAGCACATTAATAAAAAGCCCTAGGATAAGGAGACAGTATAATGAGTAGCAGTGTAATAGGGGGCAGTGAAATAAACAGCCTCACCTACTTTTAAAGACCATGCAAAATAAAGGGCTGTGGAGTCTGAGTTGGAGCAATTTTGGGTACCTGGAGTCAGTGGTATCATAAACTGAGTAGTCGGAGTCAGATGATTTTTGTACCGACTCCCAATGCCTGAAATTAGTGCAGGGGTTCCTCAAGATCAAAACATTGCTTACAGGTGTTCCTTGAGATCTAAAAGTTATTTTCAGGGTTCCTCCAAGGTAAGAAGGTTGAGAAAGGCTGCGTGACAAAAAGCGCTATCGATCGCCGACAATTTGGCAATTAGCGTTAAACAGCCCCTTATTGCCCCAGTGTAAATGGGCCCTTAACTGACCTGAGAGGGATATGGAGGCTGTCATATTGATTTCCTTTTAAAGAATACAGAGTGCCGGGCTGTGCTGCTGATCCTCTGCCTCTAATATTTTAGCCATAGACCCTGAACAAGCATGCAGACCAGATAATAATAACCCTAACATTTGTATAGCGCTTTTCTCCTGTTGGACTCAAAGCGCTCAAGAGCTGCAGCCACTAAGGGGGCGTTCAAGAGGCCATTCTGCAGTGTTGGGAAGTCTTACCCAATAACTTCTTACTGAATAAGTACTAACCCTGACCTGTTTAGCTGCATTTGCTACAAGCTTGTTTCAGATACTACTTATGCATGAAAGATCAGCTGGACACCTGCCCCCGAAACCGCTTTTGAGTAATTTCTTCAATTACTTTTGAGCCCGAAATGAACTTAAATTGCCTCACATTTTTATGCAATCATTTGTTCACCCCAGTGAATACAAGCTGAAAGTCTGCACTTCAACTGCATCTGAGTTGTTTCATTTAAAGTTCATTGTGGTAATGTACAGAAACAAAATAGAAAAAAATTTGTCTCTGTCAAAATCTTTATGGAACTGACTGTATATTTTGTATCATTTAATACTTTCCCACATTAAAATGATTTTGTTAAAAACTATAGCTATAAATGATAACTCTATAATGAAGTGCCCTAGATTTGCCCGAATTAGAGAAGTCTCAGCCAGTATCAGCAGTGTGGCATACAAGCGGTTACTGCGTGGCTGGCACAGGGGAGCAGGCAGAGAGGTCAGTGCGGTAAGAGCTGAAAGGCTCTCAGTAGCTGGCACTGTGCAGGTGGCACAATTAGGCCAAATTAGTTCCTGGATATCTGCCGATTAGAGTCAGGCATACACAATAGACCAGCCTGGGCTTTCCTCCATAACAAACCAGAAGTAGGCCCAGTATGTAGCTGCAGGGGTACCTCAGTAAATGGAAAGTCTATAAACACAAACACTTGAACATATATTGGGGACAAAGGTCAGCTGCTATGGTGGCCACACACTGGCAGACTGATCTGGCAGATTATGCAGTTGGTCTATACAGGTGCTCTACTAGGTATTTGTGAAGTGTCAATGTGTGTGTGACCAGCCCCCACTTTACTTCCAGCATTCATCTGGCACCTACTTGGCTCAGACACTAGAGAATCGTTGGCTGAAATGATCATTGTGGATTGCTTTAGGTGACCGTTTTAAACATGCTGCTAAATATATTGCGATTGTGATGTGTTCAGGATCTCTGTGTTATTACACTTAAGCACTGTTCTGTGGATTCCAGAGTCCAGACAAACCCCCATTTCAACGTCGAAACATGTTCAATAGGAGAACAGAGGCGCCAAAAGGATAAAAGGAAGCTAAATGAGCTTAAAAAACAAAATTCTTGGTAAATAGAGGAGGTAGTGGTGGACTTACCTCCTCCAAGTAGACACACAACGACTGTAGTAAAGACAGTCAATATATTTTATTTATGAACTCCAAATATGCAACGCATTTCGCAGGTATGATCCCACTTCATCAGGCAACAACAACGGAGCAATAGCATATGTGGTCAGCAGAAGAGCCAGGGACCTCAGAGGTGCCTGGCTCTTCTACTGACCACATATGCTATTGCTTCGTTATTGCCTGATGAAGCGGGATCAAACCTGCGAAACGTGTTGCATATTTGGAGCCGATCATGAAAACTCCCAGCAGCAGCCATTCAGTCATGTGGCACCTGAAGAATGTCTTTGTGCACCAGACAGTGAAGAATACCCAGGTGACAACCTGCCCTCCAGTTGGACAGCAGTGTCACCTGATGCAGAATTGGAAGCCAGTGAATAACTGCTCACTGGCTTCTACAATATGTGGATGGGAGGTGCCAGCACTGCTATTCTATATGAGGGACACCAATATTTAAAGGTGCAGTGGACCCCATCTATAAGTTATACATTAGGTGTTTGGGGGCCAGTGAAAAAGCCTTGGGGGGGGGGGTCGCACTTGGCCCACGAGCCGTAGTTTGAGGACCACTGCTCTAAGGCCCTGTTCATTCACTTAAAATGAAAGTGGGCACTGCAGTATTACGGTCGTTTCATAAATCAGCCCCTTAGTAACTAGGGGTAAACTAACTGGACACATTATACAGTTCTCTTCTAACATCTTCTGAACCACTGACTCAAATAGCTGCAGGTTTATTGCAGGCGTGTCATTCAAGACCAGACCCCTCCCCCACCCTTTAAAAAAGAAAAAATATATCAGCCAAGCGAGTGCATTTTGAAAATGTGACATCAATATTGCGGCATCCACATTCTTTTCATTTCACAGGCGATATTTCAGTCAAAAATCCCTCGAAGTAGACAGGTAAAAAACAAAGACAGCGATGACATTCAAGAGAAAAAAAATTCACAACAAAAAAGAAAATGTAACCAGACTACATTTTTATTATTAGTAATACAAGAAGCCCCTGAGGGGGAAGGTAAACTGAGTAAAAAAAAAATGTTGCCTGTCCAATAAAGCATGCCACAGACACTGGGAGACAGTATCAGCGTTCCCTGACTGAGCAAACAGCTGGACTTCCGCCAACAAGCTGTTATTTATAAATATAAGCAGAACCAGTAACCATTACTAGAAACTAAATGCTCTGTGCTGGCCTGCGAGCTGAGGCACACGTGTATCATCTAACAGCATATACCCAATAGCTGCGGCAGAGACGCCACTCTTCAAGAGAGGTTTACTCATCCTACTTGAGGGAAATAACCCTTCCCAAAACCCAGAGCAGAATGAGGAATATGCCTGCTGGCACAGCGCTTGACTGAAGCTTGCAATGTATGGGCTGCCGGTCTCCTCAGGACTGACACAGTGTACTTGGTCAGATCACTCTGCTGTCAGGGGGACCGAACACTGCAGTCTGTGCTCTAACAGTGACACCCAATGGTGGCAATTATTAATACTCTTCCCATTGCTGATGACAGGCAAGAATAGCATCAGATCATGCTTTCAAATATAATCAAATATAAGATATTGCTCCCTATTCAATTAAACTTTTTCTCCTGAGTTTTTTCCAAGGAGATATTTTCCCACCAGGTCAATAAAATATGTTTTAAAGAGGAATTAAACATTGATTAAAATTTATATAAATGATTGGTCCCCCCATCCCCCATAAATAATCATTACACAGTCAGGAGAATGCACCTGTGTGAACCCGCAGTGCCTTATTTCCGAAGCCGAGAAAGAGGAAGTCGTTTTTAACTACTTTAGGACCAAGTCAATTTTCACAATTCTGCTATGCCTTTGCTTAAAGACACTAACAATAAAAATGTCCCCTGGGGGGTACTCACCTCGGGAGGGGGAAGCCTCCAGGATCCTAATGAGGCTTCCCCCGTCCTCCTCTGTCCCACGGGGGTCTCGCTGCAGCCCTCCGAACAGCGACTCGACAGCCTGTTCAATATTTACCTTTCCAGGCTCCAGCGGGGGCGCTGTTGCGGCTCTTCTGACGGAGATAGGTGGAAATAGCCGATCTTCGTCGGGTCCGCTCTACTGCGCAGGCGACTAGAAGAAATATACATTTTTATGAAAAAATAAAAATATTTGTAAAAAAAAAAAAAAACATACTGGGGGAGCGATCAGACCCCACCAACAGAGAGCTCTGTTGGTGGGGAGGAAAGGGGAGGGAATCACTTGTGTGTCGAGTTGTGCGGCCCTGCAGCGAGCCCTTAAAGCTGCAGTGGCCCAATTTAGTAAAAATGGCCTGGTCTTTAGGGGGGTTTAACACCGCGGTCCTTAAGTGGTTAAATATAGTAAATCTGGAATTTGCTTGTCTTTTTAGGAGATACTAAGCTTAAAAAAAATAAGTGCATTTTCTGAATTTTTCAACCAAAAATATGTAAATATCTCAAATTGCTTTAAAGGGGAACTGAAGAGAGAGGTATATAGAGGCTGTCATGTTTATTTCCTTTTAGACAATACCAGTTGCCTGGCAGCCCTGCTGATCCTCTGCCTCTAATACTATTAGCCATAGCCCCTGAACAAGCATGCAGCAGATCAGGTGTTTCAGTGGTTCAGACTTATAAGTCAGATCTGACAAGACTAGCTGCATGCTTGTTTCTGTTTTTAATCAGATACTACTGCAGAGAAATAGACCAGCAGGGCTGCCAGGCAACTGGTATTGATTAAAAGGAAATAAACATGACAGCCTCCATATACCTCTCTCTTCAGTTCCCCTTTAAGAAACTGATTATTCTATATGTTGTCTATGCAGAGATGTCAAAATTATGTAGATTATTTGTTAGGTACACTGCAGGGGCACTAAATAGAGGTGGAAAATAGGATTTTAAGACGGGAAAAGTGATACATTACGCAATCCTAGTGATCAGGAGCCAATCAAAATCACTCATTCATTCCAGAAGGTGCCAGCTGTCAAAGTACACAAGAATGCTGGAGTAAAAATCTACAATGGACATGATTCACAAAGCTTTTTCACCTGTTTTCAACTTTTCTGTGTTACTTTTTTAAGCTCCCAAAGAGCAATAATATAATATAATTAAGGTAAGAAAAGTAATATTGAAATGACGTTAATCAGGAACAACTTACTTTGAAGTGATTTATCTGTTGCTTCTACCGGCCCCCTGAAACCTTCCTGCGCCTGCGCTGGGACAAAACGATCCTCGGGTCCCTCGCCACGGCTCACTTCCGTTACTGAGAACTTACAAGTCAACAGCCAGTGTCCTCGCTTACCTGAAAAACTCATACTGTGTCTGCGCAGAATGCTCCCGGCGATGTGAGCAGGAGCGAGGAAAAGGCCACTCAGGCACAGTGGCCCGCCCACTGAGAAAACAATAGTGAGCCGGCCCAGGGCTGTGGAGTCTGTACAAAAATCAACCGACTCATTTTTTTAAGATACCGACTCCAGGTACCCAAAATTGCTTTGACTCAGACTCCTCGACTCTGACTCCTTAGTCTAAATTTTTACAAAGGCTATGGATTTGGTTCAAAAATCATCTGACTCAGACTCCTCAGTTTACTGAAACCACCGGCTCCAACTCCAGGTACCCAAAATTGCTCCGACTCCGCAGCCCTGTGAGCCGCAGTGGGGGACCAGAGGATCGTTCCCAATGCGGGCACAGGACACCTGCAGGGGGCCAGTAGAAGCAACAGGTAAGTTTAATTTTTTTTTCTCCTTACAGGTTTCCTTTATGTGATTGCAATTTTGGGTGTGATTTTGGAGCAATCTTTAGAGCGATTGTGTTTTCCATGCAGAAGTGAGGTCAAGCTGCTCACCCATGTTGAATGTTACAGGTACAGTAGATTTATTGCGAGGATGCCAAATACGGTATATTCTGATGTAGAAGACTATTTTTAACCCTTGAAAATCTTATGAAAATTCAGGGGTCGTCTTATACCTCGGGTGTCATTGATGCCGGGTGATACGCCCTATCTTGTTACCGCCTCTCAGATCTCGCTGCTGAGGACTGTAGTGCAGCGGCGCAGGCGCACATGTGTGAGATCTGAGAGGCAGAGAAGGAAGTAAATAGGATACAATTATTATGCAGGAGAACAGAGGCGCCAAAAGGATAAAAGGAAGCTAAATGAGCTTAAAAACCAAATTCTTGGTAAATAGAGGAGGTAGTGGTGGTCTTACCTCCTCCAAGTAGACACACAACGACTGTAGTAAACACAGTCAATATATTTTATTTATGAACTCCAAATATGCAACACGTTTCGCAGGTTTGATCCCGCTTCATCAGGCAATAACAACGGAGCAATAGCATATGTGGTCAGTAGAAGAGCCAGGCACCTCCAGCCAGGCAAACAGGTAGACAAGGAGAGCTGACCAATCCGCTTAGGGAGAGTTGACCAATTCAACCAGTCAATCGCCTATATACTGGTTACCACATACAGTACAGCACCAGTATCTGTTCATATATAGCATAAGTATATGATTTTTTATTTTTTTTATTTGGTGTGCGTTGGAAGAGGGGTAGTCTTATACGGCGAGTATATCCCAAACTCTATATTTTAACTGCAAAAGTTGGGGGGTCATGTTATACGCTGGAATATATGGTAATTTTTATTAATCCTGCTTTACGCCACCAGCAAGCAAGAAAATACTTTTTGGACAGTCCCTTTTCACTCATTTTGTTGGTACTTTCTCAACTGCTAAGTGATGAAAATGTATTTTAAAGAGAAGATGAAAAATGATCTCCTAGGAGAAAACTCGTGACAAGAAGTTAATTGAATCCTTTCAGGGTCATACAAGGGGCAATCAACTTAACCAAAACTGTTTTTACAAAAGGTACAGATATTCTAAATGCCCCCTCCACCTCCTGAAAGCCTAATTTGTTTTTATGGCCGCTTCAGGTTTATGCTGGATTTCAGGGAAACTTGCACAAACAAAGCAGCAATTACAAACAGATGTTCTTTGGGCATTCTATCCTTATAGCGAAAGAGGCTGATGTGAATTAAACTACTCCCGAATGAAAATTCTGTATATTAGCAGTGTTTTTAGTAAACCGCTGACCTCACCAGCACACAGCATCCCTTCCCTACCACAAAATATATCGCAGAAATCAGCTGTGGGAAAAAACAACGAAAATATACTGTGGTCTGCACAGTTATTTCAAGATGCAGATTATATCACTTCTTGCTTTTTTAAATAGGTCTTAAAGACTTCGGTCAGTTTTTCAAATTTTAATGCATTTAATAGTAAATTTCATTAATTAAGCAACGTACAAAGGTGTGTGCATTACAAATCTGAACCATTTGCAATAAATCAATTTAATGTACCTGGTTGGCTGGCTCCTGTAGCTTCCACTTGTTAGAGTGGGAGTGGCTTCTTAAGCAAATTGCAGATTCACCTGACCCTGCCTACCTCCCTCCCTTTCAGGGGTAGGGAACCATGGCTCTCCAGCTGCGATAAAACTACAAATACCAGCATGCATTTGCCTTTATTAATCATGTGTGGCTGTCAGACTCCTGCAATGCATTGTGGGACTTGTAGTTCCTTAACAGCTGGAGAGCCAACGTTCCCTACCCCTGCTTTAGCTGGTACGACCTGGTAGCAGGGCTGTAGGTAGATGGGCTCCACTGACTGGTAATGAAAGCAACTGGCGGAAAGGCGGAGCTCCACGTTCCATTCTGAGGCATGTGCCCTCCTAAATTAGTTCCTATTATTAAAGCAAACCTCATTACGGTAGAATTGTACCTACAGTCCTAATCCTAAATAGCCATTTCCTAGAGTCCAAGTCATATTCTCGTTTAAAAGGTTTAAAGCCAAGTCTAAAGTTTTCACTGCCACAGGTGCATGTAGGTAGTTTTTCTTATGTTTTTCTTATCCCAGACAAATGGTGAACTTCTGAACTGGTTATCTCTGCTCCCTGCACTCCGATGTGTTTTTTTTTTTTTCAGCCACAGATGTATTTTTCCTACAACCTTTGTTAGTCAGCAGTGAAAGTTACCTCATGGTTCCAAAACAGTCTGATTTCATTTAGGGCTAATCCAAACTGAACCAGAGACAAATATAAGGCAATTTATACTTACCAGGGGCTTCCTCCAGCCCCATGAGGACCGTTACCTCGATCGCCATCCTCCCCGGCCGCTCCCTTAAACCAGGATCATGCCGCCCGTATCTATAACAGCGGCTATCTTCTGCGCCTAACTCTCCACCAAAATTGTTCTGCAGGAGCCGTGGAAGAGTGCCGACTGACCCCGACTTTAAAAGATATTGGAGGAGATCCTGGAGTAACTGAGAAGCCGGGGAGGACGGCAATCAAGCCCGAGGTGCTCATGGGGGTGGAGGAAGCTACAGGTAAGTATAAATTGCCCTATATAGTATCCTTTAAAGCAAACCCAAGGTGGTCTTAAAACAAAAAGCTGGGCACTTAAAGAGGAACTCCAGTGAAAATAATGTAATAAAAAAGTATTTCATTTTTACAATAATTATGTATAAATGATTTAGTCAGTGTTTGCACATTTTAAAATCTTTCCTCTCCCTGATTTACATTCTGACATTTACCACATGGGGCTCTATTCATAAAAAAGTTGTGGCGAAAAAACTCCTGGAGGGAAAATACCGCAGCGGTATTTTAGACTTCTGGGTGGTCATTCAAAAAAAATCTTGCCAGCTGCGATGCAAGTGCGGAGATCTCCCGCTGAAGGCTGGCGGTAAGCTGTCGGAAGGCATGCGGAAACACTTCAGCCGGCAGAGTCCCTCCGTGCACTGCTCTCTCTGGGAGGTCTGTCCCATTCACTTGTATGTAATCCGCAAAATCAGAGGAAGCGGTATTTCCCGTCCACATACTGCTTCCTCTAAACTTTATGAATGGCCATTTTGTTACTTTTTTCTAGATAAATCTAGAAAAACACTGAAGAAGGCGGAAATTTCTCGCTCTGCTGGGGGATTGTAGATTTTCATGCGGGAACAGCTTTTATGAATGCCCACTTTGCTAAATGGACGGGAAAATCCGCTGTTCTGAGCGGAAAACTTGCGGTAACGTTTTATGAATAGAGCCCATGGTGCCATTTTTACTGCTGACTGGTAATGTCAGTGGAAGGAGATGCTGCTTGCTTTATGGCAGTTGGAAACAGCTGTTAATTTCACACAATGCAATGAGGTTCACAGACAAGAAACTGTCAGGACCATGGTCCTGACATCACACTGTGTGCAAGCGTACATTTACCATACATGATCAGAGTGCCTGTGTGCGACAACGGCGGGGTTCAGGAGGAGAGGAGGAGCCGATTGACTAATCTGAGGCTTCCCTCTACCTAGGCAAGTCATTTTTTTTAAACTCAGGTTTACTTTAACCACTTCAGGACCAGCGGTTTATTCCCCCCTAGTGACCAGACCATTTTTTACAATTCAGCACTTCTCAACTTTAACCACTTAAGCCCTCAGTCGTTTTCACTTTATGCATCCAAGCAATCACCTCCCATTCATTCGCCTATAACTTTATCACTACTTATCACAATGAACTGATCTATATCTTGTTTTTCCCGCCACCAATTAGGCTTTCTTTGGGGGGCACATTTTGCTAAGAGCTACCTTACTGTAAATGCATTTTAACAGTAAGAATAAAAAAAACTGAAAAATTTCATTATTTCTCAGTTTTCGGCCATTATAATTTTAAAATAATACATGCCTCCATAATTAAAACCCACGTATTGTATTTGCCTATTTGTCACGGTTATTTCACCGTTTAAATTATGTCCCTATCAATGTATGGCGACAATATTTTATTTGGAAATAAAAAAGCATTTTTTTCCATTTTGCATCCATCACGATTTACTAGCTTATAAAAAAAAAATTATAGAAATATTTCATCTTTACATAAATATTTAAAAAGTTTAGACCCTTAGGTAAATATGAATGTGTTTTTTTTTTATAGTAATGTTTTTGCTTTTTTTTTATTAAACATTTTATGTGGGTGTTTTTGGGAGGGTGGGATATAAATAGTGTTTTATTTGGGGAAATATTTGTGTATTGTAATTTTTTTTACTTTTAGATGTAGTTTTACTTTTTGGCCACAAGATGGCAATCTTGAGTTTGTTTATATGACGTCACTCTAAGAGTACAATGTACGCTTAGAGGGACATAGAGTCAGAAAAAGCGTAGCTTCCGAGAGAAGCTGTCGCTTTTTCTGCGTGGGCACCATAGCCCGATACATTGATTCCTGGGTAACGAATCCGCGGCTGGGAGTGCGCGTGCACGATCGGACGCGGGAGCGCGCATGTCCTCGATGTTATTATACGTCAAGGAGGACAAAGTGGTTAAACAGTTTATTGCTCGGTCATACAACTTAGCACCCAAATGAATTTTACCTCCTTTTCTTCTCACAAATAGGGCTTTTTTCTGGTGCTATGCGATTGCTGCTTCATTTTTTTTTTTCTTCATATTTAAAAAGGCCTAAATTTTTACATTTTTACATCTTTCCCCTCCTTACCCTCCCCCCAAATTGGCCTTACACGATGTAAAAAAATATGCCTATGGCAAGGATGAGAGTGTGAACCCATCAGAAGGATATCTAGTAACAAGATAACATACTCTGTGCAGCGCTGCGCAAGATGTCAGCGCTATGTAAATATTATATAAATAAATACAAAATACAGCCTGCCATCGATAATCAGCCGCTGGCAGGCTGATCTCTGCGGCCGTTTGTTTATAGTGACGGGAGGTTGTGCGAGCGTGAGCTCCCGTCTAATCCCCCTCCATGTGAGATCACACTACGGCATGACTGAGGAACAGCGAAGCCACTCTGCGGCCACCAATCTGCGTTAGGCGGTCACAGGGTGGTTAAGCCTGACAGTGAGGGATAAAAAAACAAGAACACGGTCTAGTTCTAAGTAGGATTGGGACTGTACTTACATGTTTTTTTCAGAATGTCCCCTTTAGGTACCCTTTAACCTCCACATTAAAGTGGACCTGAACTCTTGCACAGGACAGAAGGAAAACAGAGAGAAATGCACCCTCTATGTATTTAGTGAGTTTAGCCTCTAATTCCCCCCCTAATCCGTGACTAATCACAACTGTAATTTGATCTCTCAGCATTGTCAGCTGACTTACTCAGCAGAGCAGATAATTTGTAAACATAGGATGTTAACTTTGCCTGCTTCCATGAAAGCAAGAAGTAGATACTGCAGATTTATTGCAGGATTTATATCACCTGAAGCCTATTCCAGAAGGGAACTGGAGGCGGGGCCGGAGCATCAGTGAGCGGCTGCGCGGGCACAGGATGTCTGCGGGGGACCATTAGAAGCCCCGGGTAAGTTCAACTCATTTTCCCCCGACCCCCCTACAGTATTCCTTTAAGTTACTAATGAGGAAGAGGAGGCATCAGATTTCCACATGTAACCAAACCAGAGATTTAGTATGAAGTGCAGCAACAGTTCTAAGATGTACTGTGAAGCGGAATCCCTCTTCATATAGTCCAGCAGTGCTGCTCAGTCATTGCGGAGGGAGGAATTTGGTAATTATGTCTGCATGTGTAAGCCGTCCCCATAGATCAGAACTTATTTACTTCTTTTGAAATGTAATGAAGTGCAGTTGAGTTAGCCAGGTTTATTGCAGTCTCCCAACTCTCTGCATACAGATCAATGCATTTCACTGGGTTTATAGCTTCCCCCACAATCCTTCCCAAGCTGTATTCTATAGCTCACCATGGGGCTTGTAACGTGGACCACATTTAACAACCAAAACTATGTACAGTATCTAAAGTTGCAAATGGATACATAGAGACTCTGGAAAACCTAAAATTCCAAAGCTCAGATTGCAACACTAGACTATACCAACCCTGGCACAGAGGCAGAAGCCTGTCCAGTCACTCCTGGCACAGAGGCAGAAGCCTATCCAGTCACTCCTGGGAGCAGTGGCAGAAGCCTATCCAGTCACTCCTGGGAGCAGTGGCAGAAGCCTATCCAGTCACTCCTGGGAGCAGTGGCAGAAGCCTATCCAGTCACTCCCGGCACAGAGGCAGTAGCCTATCCAGTCACTCCTGGGAGCAGAGGCAGAAGCCTATCCAGTCACTCCTGGGAGCAGTGGCAGAAGCCTATCCAGTCACTCACGGCACAGAGGCAGAAGCCTATCCAGTCACTCCCGTCACAGAGGCAGTAGCCTATCCAGTCACTCCTGGGAGCAGAGGCAGAAGCCTATCCAGTCACTCCTGGGAGCAGTGGCAGAAGCCTATCCAGTCACTCACGGCACAGAGGCAGAAGCCTATCCAGTCACTCCCGTCACAGAGGCAGAAGCCTATCCAGTCACTCCTGGGA
The DNA here is from genome assembly GCF_040937935.1 of Hyperolius riggenbachi. Taxonomy (NCBI): domain Eukaryota; kingdom Metazoa; phylum Chordata; class Amphibia; order Anura; family Hyperoliidae; genus Hyperolius; species Hyperolius riggenbachi. The sequence continues at coordinate 53,908,899 of NC_090650.1, forward strand.
GCAGTGGCAGAAGCCTATCCAGTCACTCCTGGGAGCAGTGGCAGAAGCCTATCCAGTCACTCACGGCACAGAGGCAGAAGCCTATCCAGTCACTCCCGTCACAGAGGCAGAAGCCTATCCAGTCACTCCTGGGAGCAGTGGCAGAAGCCTATCCAGTCACTCCCAGCATAGAGGCAGAAGCCTATCCAGTCACTCCAGGCACAGAGGCAGAAGCCTTTCCAGTCACTCCTGGGAGCAGTGGCAAAAGCCTTTCGAGAGTCACTCCTGGGAGTAGTGGCAGAAGCCTATCCAGTTACACCTGGCACAGAGGCAGAAGCCTATCCAGTCACTCCTCACAGAGGCAGAAGCCTATCCAGTCACTCCTGGGAGCAGAGGCAGAAACCTATCCAGTCACTCCTGGGAGCAGTGGCAGAAGCCTATCCAGTCACTCCCGGCACAGAGGCAGAAGCCTATCCAGTCACTCCTGGGAGCAGAGGCAGAAACCTATCCAGTCACTCCTGGGAGCAGTGGCAGAAGCCTATCCAGTCACTCCTGGGAGCAGAGGCAGAAACCTATCCAGTCACTCCTTGGAGCAGTGGCAGAAGCCTATCCAGTCACTCCCGGCACAGAGGCAGAAGCCTATCCAGTCACTCCCGGCACAGAGGCAGAAGCCTATCCAGTCACTCCCGGCACAGAGGCAGAAGCCTATCCAGTCACTCCCGGCACAGAGGCAGAAGCCTATCCAGTCACTCCCGGCACAGAGGCAGAAGCCTATCCAGTCACTCCCGGCACAGAGGCAGAAGCCTATCCAGTCACTCCCGGCACAGAGGCAGAAGCCTATCCAGTCACTCCCTGCACAGAGGCAGAAGCCTATCCAATCACTCCCGTCACAGAGGTAGAAGCCTATCCAGTCACTCCCGGCACAGAGGCAGAAGCCTATCCAGTCACTTCTGGGAGCAGTGGCAGAAGCCTATCCAGTCACTTCTGGGAGCAGTGGCAGAAGCCTATCCAGTCACTTCTGGGAGCAGTGGCAGAAGCCTATCCAGTCACTCCTGGGCGCAGTGGCAGAAGCCTATCCAGTCACTCCAGGCACAGAGGCAGAAGCCTTTCCAGTCACTCCTGGTAGCAGTGGCAGAAGCCTTTCGAGAGTCACTCCTGGGAGTAGTGGCAAAAGCCTATCCAGTTACACCTGGCACAGAGGCAGAAGCCTATCCAGTCACTCCCGGCACAGAGGCAGAAGCCTATCCAGTCACTTCCGGCACAGAGGCAGAAGCCTATCCAGTCACTCCTGGGAGCAGTGGCAGAAACCTATCCAGTCACTCCTGGGAGAAGTGGCAGAAGCCTATCCAGTTACACCTGGCACAGAGATAGAAGCCTTTCCAGTCACTCCTGGGAGGAGAGGCAGAAGCATTTCCAGTCACTCCTGGGAGGAGAGGCAGAAGCCTTTGCAGTCACTCCTGGGAGGAGAGGCAGAAGCCTTTGCAGTCACTCCTGGGAGGAGAGGCAGAAGTCTTTCCAGTCACTCCTGGGAGGAGAGGCAAAAGCCTTTCCAGTCACTCCTGGGAGCAGTGGCAGAAGCCTTTCCAGTCACTCCTGGGAGCAGTGGCAGAAGCCTATCCAGTCACTCCTGGGAGCAGTGACAGAAGCCTATCCAGTCACTCCTGGGAGCAGTGACAAAAGCCTATCCAGTCACTCCCGACACAGAGGCAGAAGCCTTTCCAGTCACTCCTGGGAGAAGAGGCAGAAGCCTTTGCAGTCACTCCTGGGAGGAGAGGCAGAAGCCTTTCCAGTCACTCCTGGGAGCAGTGGCAGAAGCCTATCCAGTCACTCCTGGGAGCAGTGGCAGAAGCCTATCCAGTCACTCCCGGCACAGAGGCAGAAGCCTATCCAGTCACTCCCGGCACAGAGGCAGAAGCCTATCCAGTCACTCCTGGGAGCAGTGACAGAAGCCTATCCAGTCACTCCTGGGAGCAGTGACAGAAGCCTATCCAGTCACTCCTGGGAGCAGTGACAGAAGCCTATCCAGTCACTCCTGGGAGCAGTGACAGAAGCCTATCCAGTCACTCCTGGGAGCAGTGACAGAAGCCTATCTAGTCACTCCTGGGAGCAGTGGTAGAAGCCTATCCAGTCACTCCCGGCACAGAGGCAGAAGCCTATCCAGTCACTCCTGGGAGCAGTGACAGAAGCCTATCCAGTCACTCCTGGGAGCAGTGACAGAAGCCTATCCAGTCACTCCTGGGAGCAGTGACAGAAGCCTATCCAGTCACTCCTGGGAGCAGTGGCAGAAGCCTATCCAGTCACTCCCGGCACAGAGGCAGAAGCCTATCCAGTCACTCCTGGGAGCAGTGACAGAAGCCTATCCAGTCACTCCTGGGAGCAGTGACAGAAGCCTATCCAGTCACTCCTGGGAGCAGTGACAGAAGCCTATCCAGTCACTCCTGGGAGCAGTGACAGAAGCCTATCCAGTCACTCCCGGCACAGAGGCAGAAGCCTATCCAGTCACTCCTGGGAGCAGTGACAGAAGCCTATCCAGTCACTCCTGGGAGCAGTGACAGAAGCCTATCCAGTCACTCCTGGGAGCAGTGACAGAAGCCTATCCAGTCACTCCTGGGAGCAGTGACAGAAGCCTATCCAGTCACTCCTGGGAGCAGTGACAGAAGCCTATCCAGTCACTCCTGGGAGCAGTGACAGAAGCCTATCCAGTCACTCCCGGCACAGAGGCAGAAGCCTATCCAGTCACTCCTGGGAGCAGTGACAGAAGCCTATCCAGTCACTCCTGGGAGCAGTGACAGAAGCCTTTCCAGTCACTCCTGGGAGCAGTGGCAGAAGCCTTTCGGGCTGGAACCCACTGCAAAACGCTATCGCTAATCGCAAGCGCTAGTATTTTGTATGAGCAGTTTGTCAGCGGTTTCATGAGCGTTTTATGAAGTGATTTTACAAAGTGTATCAATTTGCCAGCGATTGTGTGGTGATTAGCGATTAGCATTTTAAAGTCTGATTGGTCCTTTCAATTAATTTTAATTTTGTTACAGTGTGTGGTAAGGTTAAAACGCTAGCAAAATCGCTCCATGCAGGATTTAATGAGCGATTAAGCCAGCGTTTATACTTTACATTGAAGGCTCCCAAAATGCTGCATGTCCTGCGTTTGCGATTTGAGGAATCGCAAACGCTCCGGTGGAAGTTGCCCCATCCATTAACATTAGCTGAGCGTTTTTGCAAAACGCTAACGTTTTGAATCGTTCCAGAAATGCTCACAAAACCGCTCTTGTGGGTTCCAGACCTTCCAGTCACTCCTGGGAGCAGTGGCAGAAGCCTATCCTCTGCCTAAGCTCATTAAAAGACTCCATTCTTTTGGGCTAGTGCTGAGTGGCTCAGCACTACCCTACAAGTGGCATTGCCATAGGTATCTTGAATATGAGAGAAGAGCAGCTGTAAGACTGAATACTGTAAAGCATAACCACCATAGCAGTGCATGTAGAAGAAGTCCCAGTGATTGACCAGACTTGCTGGTATAAAAGAGTTCATAGTAGGCCTTGGTGGGGCTCAGCAGAGCTCAGTGACAGCAGGCAACACGCTAAGGTAGTATGGCTGCATGCTGACTAAGGTTCACTGTAAATGCAAAGATTACACATACTGATGAGGAACAGCATCTTGGTAGGTAACATTAGGCTGAACCACCTGGCACCACGTTCTCAGGCTTTTAAAAGGAACAGGTCGTAAAGTAATGATATTAAGACCCAACCAGAAACACAATATCGGAGGGTCACTGTGAAAACGCAGAAGTATAAACAAAACCAGGAAAAGTGTGATTTATAGATCTAACAGCTAGCTTTTATTAAGTGTTAAACATAAAAAGTTTATTAATAGCCATATCTACATTAACAACCCTCAAGAATACCGCTGTGAGCAATGTAAATAAACAAGTAGACAGAGTCATTGTAAACATCTGAATATATTCTGTATGGTTTTACATAACAGTACAGCAAGAATATAGACATGGTATTTGCCTAGAGAGAGATCTGCGACCCACTGAAACATCTCAATGCATTTTGTAGGCAGTCAAAAGACTATAAAACCTAAAGATAAGTAGAGGACAACACTATTCTTTGATCTGCCAGCATTGAATAGAGCGGCTCTGGGTTGTACTTGCCAGATCTCTGTAGCCAGACCAGTTTAAGGGAACCTGAGGTGAGAGGTATACGGAGGCTGCCATATTTATTTCCTTGTAGTCCATGCCAGTTGCCTGGCAGTCCTGTTGATCTTCTGGCATAAGTAGTGACTGAGTAAAAAAAACAAACACCTGGAGCAAGCATATGGCTAATCCAGTAAAATCTGAGTTAGCTGAGTCAGAGCACCTGATATACTGCATGCCTGTTCAGGGCCTATGACTAAGAGTATTAGAGACACAGGGTCAGGAGGATTGCCAGACAACGTGTATTGTTAAAAAGCAAATTAATAAGGCAGCCTCCATATACCTTGGGTATACTTTAAAGGACAACTGTAACAAAGAGGGTAATGGAGGCAGCTGTATGTATTTCCTTTTAAGCAATACCAGTTCCTTGGCTGCCCTGCTGACCCTCTGCCTCTAATACTATTAGCCATAGACCCTGAACAAGCATGCAGCAGATCAGGCGTTTCTGGCATTGTCAGATCTGACAAGATTAGCTGCATGCTTGTTCCTGGTGTGATTCAGACACTACTGCAGTCAAATAGATAAGCAGGGCTGCCCGGCAACTGGTATTGTTTAAAAGGAAATAAATATGGCAGCTTCCATATACCTCTCACTATAGTTGTCCTTTAAAGGGTACTTGAATTGACATAGGCCCTGATTCACGGTAAGCTTACAGTGCACAAGCAGCACAAGGCAATTTTACCGGTACTAAAGTCAGTATTTGTTTATCCAATTTTATTTTCACTTCAGGTTGGCTTTAGTTATTTTGGATGCATCCTGGATAAATATAAGAGTTCTATTTTACGTATGCAAACTGAATGTTTTTATAAATGGGCTCCAAGAGTGCGATCAGTGAAAACTGGGACTACCACACAGAATTCTACACTTCACACTGATAGAAAGAATTCCGAGAGGGACTGTGATTTCAGAATACTGTCCAATCCCAGATAGAGATTTCCCCTCGCTCTATTCTGGACTCTTTAAAGCGCTTCCATATGAACCTGGGAAGCTCGATCTCAGTGTGACCACTCACAAGCAGAAATCCTCACGTTATAATGAAAATAAGCAAAGGAAAAGAGCAATATTCCCCTTATTACAAAAATAAAATTCCTGCATCCTGTCAGAGGAAGGAAGCGCAGCATTCTGGGAAAACACACATGGGAAAAATTTACCAAACACAACATCCTAGAGGGAACTCCGCAAAGTTCAGCTCTCGCTATAAAACTGAATCTCTACGGAGCAGATCTGAGTACAAACCTTCCCTGGAAACTCAGGTCAGTGGAAGGTAACTCCAGTTACAACAAAAGAGCAAATAAGACAAAGTCCAATATACATACATAGTATATAAACTGACAACACACCAGGCAGTTGCTGTAAATCTCCGCTAGTTTTATGAATAGGTACATGAAAGGGTCACATGAGTACATCTACACGTGTGCCACTGCAGCTCACAGCCCAAGTAAGAAAAACACCTTTGTGTTGTTTGGCAAGTCCCTCACCTATTGCAACACATGCAGGTTGAAATAAAGCATTCACATATCTCCACTGCGTGATTCTTTTATCTGATCACAATTCTCCTGTTCTTAAAGTGTAACTGTCGGGCAAAAAATCAAAAATCAATTCTTTATTTTTATCTGGTAAACAAGTAATAAGGATGCTAACCAGGTAATCCAAAAGTTAAAATCACTATTACTTTTCTTGTTGATAAATGATCATTCCCCAGTTTACCTGACTCTTATTTGGTACGCAAAAAGGAAGTTGCAGGGCATGCTGGGTTGTCTTTTTTTGCTTCTCTACTTTCCCACAGACTTAAATAATGCAGCCTGATTGGCTGAAGCCTCTTTCCCTCCTATTTTCCCCTCCCACACCTCTGTTCCTCTCTGATTGGCCAATATTTCTCATGCACCAACAACACACTTTCTGTAGTGAAGGGCAGGCAATACATACACAATCAGGCAGAGGAGAGTGAGGGAAGAAATGACATCAGGATTGGCTTAAAAATAGCCACACTTAAAATGCGAAATAGGATTTTCTCTTTTTTTAATGTAGAAAAATCACTAAAAATCAAACTGCGGGCAGTGCAATACATCTGTTATGTAAGGGAGTGCGTTTTTCCTGAGATAATATAGCCGACAGCTCCTCTTTAAAGAGGAACTATAACCAAGGATTGAACTTCATTCCATTCCAATCAGTAGCTGATACCCCCTTTCCCACCAGAAATCTTTACCCTTTGTCGGATAGATCGGGGGGGGCCTCAGTATGACCGATATTGTGGTGAAAGCCCTCCCACAGTGTGATGTCATGACTATGGTCCTGACAGATTCCTGTCTGTGAACCTTGTTGCATTGTGGGAAATAAACGCTTTTGTAACTGCCAAGCGAGCAATATCTCCCTCTATGCATAGAACTCAGTAATGACTTTGTAGAAGGAAGACAGCACCGATATGCCAACAGTCAGAGCGTGCCCTGGTCCAAAACACCCCAGTGCCTCCTGGGGAGTGCCAAGTAGAAAACACAGGAAGGAGGACCGGCACTGCTCTTAGTGTATCAATAGCTCCTTATTGAAGTAAAGGGCTGCTGCCTACACAGCGGCTATCATGTAGCCAGCGCTAGGCTAGCTACATGACTTATAAAAAAAAATTAAAAGTGCTGTGCCGCCCCCCCTGGTGATTTTATTGTTACCCCAGGGGGGGTTAAGCACCCAACCCCCCCCCCCAAAAAAAAAATCAGTCTAACCTGGGGTTTATTGCAGCCCCCTGCAGTTATCCTGTGCCCGGTGCCATCCTCTCTCCAGCAAGCTACGGCGGCCCCCGCTGGCCGGTTGTGGCCAGTTGGTGCAGTGCATGCACAGTAGCCTCCAAGCCACGTACACCCTGATCGTGCTCCCGCTGCAGAGAGCATTCTGTAGTATCGATTTTTCCACACTGCGCATGTGCAGAATGTTCCCGGCAACAGGAGCACAATCAGGGTTCGTGGGGTCGGCCAGCTTTGCGGGGTTGGCGCTGCTTGTTGGAGGGATGCGGAAGGATGGTGCGGGCACAGAATGACTCCAGCAAGAAGCCCCAGGTAAGTTAAAACGACTTATCTCACTTAAAGAGACTCAGAGACGAGTACTGAGGCGTTTTCTGGGGCCTCCTCCAGACCCATAAGCATGGATGCGTCCCTCGCACTCCTCCTGCAGTCTCCCGTGCAGCTGCGGTGAGCCCCGGTAACAGGCTCAGTGACGTCACTCCGGGTCTACTAAGCATGCACAGTAGGTCTGCACATGCGCAGAAGATCCAGACTGGCTTCGACTGAGCCCGTTACCGGAGCTCACCGCAGCTGCACGGGAGACTGCAGGAGGAGTGCGAGGGATGCATCCATGCTTATGGGGCTGGAGGAACCCCCGGGTAAGTAAAAAAACAAAACCTCAGTACTCATCTGAGTCTCCCCTTTAACACAGTTAAAAGAAAAAAAGAAAAAAAAAAAACACAATTACTGATAACAGCAAAGGAAAAGAAGACTAGTTTAGCATTGAAATAGCCAGAGCCTTTGGAAGGGACGTTTTTCACACTGACACAGACACAGACACACACACAGACACACACACAAACGCGCGCACACACACTGACGCGCACACACACACCGACACACACACACACCGACACACACACACACCGACACACACACACACCGACACACACACACACCGACACACACACACACCGACACACACACCGACACACACACACACACACACCGACACACACACACACACACACCGACACACACACACACACACACCGACACACACACACACACACCGACACACACACACACACCGACACACACACACACCGACACACACACACACACACCGACACACACACACACCGACACACACACACACCGACACACACACACACCGACACACACACCGACACACACACCGACACACACACTGACACACACACTGACACACACACTGACACACACACTGACACACACACTGACACACAGACACACTGACACACACACAGACACACACACACACACACAGACACACACAGACACACACAGACACACACAGACACACACAGACACACACAGACACACACAGACACACACACTGACACACACACCGACACACACACCGACACACACACCGACACACACACCGACACACACACTGACACACACACTGACACACACACTGACACACACACACTGACACGTTCATGTAGATGTAGGTGGTTTGTTTACTTTCAGCCACGGCCTGGAAGGGGTGTGCACTGTCACGATGGTAGATGACCCATCCCCAGCCGCATGCCTGTGGTCACATGGAACGTGGCATATTTCAGATAAAATTATACTGAGAATGGATAGCAAATATTTGCATGTAGTCCATCATGCTGTAATGTGAAAAACAATACTATGCAAACCAGCATCCTGCACTGTGTGAGGAAGTCCCCTGTCAGCCCGGGGTGGGATCACACAACAGAGACTGCGGTGCTTCTGGGAGAGAAATACACAGCCAGAAACAACAACAACTTGTTCTGAAGTCCTGTAGCGATATTTGCATAACAATAAACTAAACATACTGTCAGCCATCAGTTGAAAGTGTAATGTGGCCTCAGCAGCAGCAGCTGGCCGGCCTGCAGACAAGAGGGAGACAGACAGCTGGTGAATACTGGAAACCATTTGAACAGACTGTCATTTTATCCAAAATTCTGCAATATGTTTAAGCCCAGGACAATGGCGGAGACTGTGCGAGGCGGCCAGCGGCGTGTGCAGCAGCTGTTCCTTCCCTCAGCTGTGTGACCGGCCACAAGTGGCTGCAGCCGCCACACATACATCACACTGCCTCCACTGCTTCCAGCGCCTGGGATTAACCTCTGCACATGCAAATAAACAACCTGTCTGCAAACATAACCAGTCATGATGTATGAAAAGCACTTCAGTGCGAGGAGAACAGCAGCAATACTCACTCTTCTCTATCACCACACAGCATAAGGGGCTTACAGAGAAATACACAGTCTAGATTATATGGATGTTACTTTGACACATTCCATCTACCTAAAGATAGTTGTAGACCACATAGACAGGCCTTAACGGACAACTGTAGTGAGAGGTATGAGGAGGCTTCCATGTTTATTTTCTGTTAAACAATATGCGTTGCCTGGAAGCCCTGATTATATATTTGGCTGCAATAGTGTCTGAATCAAACCAGAAAAAAAGCATGCAGCTAATCTTGTCAGATTGGACAAGAATGTCAGAAACACTTGATTTGCTGCATGCTTGTTCAGGGGCTATGGTTAAAAGTATTAGGGGCAGTGGATCAGCAGGACAGCCAGGCAACTGGATTAAAAGGAAATAAATATGGCAGCCTCTATATCCCTATCACTTCAGTCCTTTAACGGATCTGCTGCCAGATACTGCAGGACACTTTTAGGCCCCGTTCACACTGCACGCGTTTCGAGCCGCGCTTTGGAAACGCGTGCAGGTGGCCGACACGCACGACATCAGACATTGCATAGAGTGCGATGTCTGATGTTCACACTGCATGCGTTCCGGACCTGTGCGGTCCGGGAATGCATGCTGCACGCATTTTTTGTAAAAACGCGTGGCTGTCCCATTCACTTTTCAGTGATGGGATCAGCCACGCAACGCATACGAACGCGGATGGCGTGCGTTCGTACGCGTTGCGGTCCGCATGCGTTGCGGTCCGCGTTCTGCAGTCTGAACGGGGCCTTAGAGGTCTTATAGAGGAAAGAGGTAGAAGGGGACCTATACAATTTTAAACAGGTGACCAGCGCAGTTGAAATCTACGCCCTGCTTGAGGCTGCGCGGCTCTGACAGGATGTCAATTTAAACAATCATCACTGCGCGGTCCGCTGCTCCCGCCGCAACCTGCTCACCCTGCTGACAATACGCCAGCAGAGCTCTGTGAGCCAGTCAGGAGACAATTTCATTGCCTCCTGACCCTGTCATCACTGTAAGCCAATCCCACTGGCTTACATTGATGGACAGGGTCAGGGGTCAATGAAAGCGGCTCCTGACCCGCACACAGCGCTCTGCCGTCATAGAGCGGGACCTGCAGTGATGGGAGAGCAGCGTGACCGGCAAGAGCAGCGGATCAGGGCGGCGATTCGTCGGTAAGCACTGTTTTATGGTACCAGCAGTCTCTGATCCTTTAAGTGACCAGAGTTTGCTGGTATGGAAGTAGTTACATTGTTATGTTGCTCTGAGTAATTGGTAGAAGTTTTAAGCCTGATATCCAGTCAGAAGACCTGCATTGAGTTTCCCTGTTCTTTTTCTGGCATCTTAGAAATAATACTGGCAAGTTAAATTTCACCTTAAAGGACAACCGAGGTGACGTGACATGATGAGACAGTGTATGTACAGTGCCAAGCACACAAATAATTATGCTGTGTTCCTTTTTTTTTTCTCTGCCTGATAAGAGTTAAACATCAGGTATGCAAGTGACAGTGTCTTCCCGGGTCGGACTGGGTCAGACTATAGCATAAGGGCCCGTTCACACTGCACGCGTTTCCAGCCGCGTTTTGGAAACGCGTGCAGGTGGCCGATACGCACGACATCAGACATTGCATAGAGTGCAATGTCTGATGTTCACACTGCATGCGGTCCAGGAACGCATGCTGCACGCAGATTTTGCTAAAACGCGTGGCTGTCCCATTCACTTTTCAGTGATGGGATCAGCCACGCAACGCACACAAACACGGATGGCCATGCGTTCGTACGCGTTGCGGTCCGCACGCGTTCCGCACGCATGGCCATCCGCATTTGTGATCTGAACGGGCCCTAACCCTCATTGATAAGTAATTACAGCCATAAAACCCTTTCCTGTCAGTAAAGAGCTTCTGAGAGCAGGAAAGAGATAAAAAGGCCAATAGTTCATAGATTTTAGCTCTGACATACTTCAATAAAGTGTCATTGAGCAGAGACAATGAAACAGTAAAAACTTAAAAACTAGATTTAAATATAAAATAAAACCGTGAGATATCTTAAAGAAAAAAGTCATTTTTAGGAGAAGGAGGACAGATACAATTATTTTCCTCATCAGTTTATTTTCACCTCGGATGTCCTTTAAGCCAGGCAGAGTGACCAGTCGCCTGTAGGGAAGAGGATTTGAACCCTCAAGGCAAAAGTTTAGGGCAGAGTGCTGTACAGATGTATTGCTAACCTACAGGCCGGCGACATGTCCTGTTGCCATGGTGGGGGACGAAGGATGAAGGATGACAACGAGGTGCAAGACAAAGCAGCTTCTGGAAGGCAGGGTAAGAAGGGGAACAATGCGCTTGGCAGAGATGATCCACACTCCAGATCTTTCAGCAACATATGGGGCCTTCTCTGCCAAGTTTAGACTAGCAAGTGTATATACACACACACACCTTTAAAATATGAAATGAGCATTACATTATGAGCTCCTCCAAGGGGTAGTTAGTGAAGTAAATTGTTCAGTAAGCTCTGGAAATTGCTGCTGATTTCAAGTCAGCGCTGAATGAATGCGTAAAGTTCATAATAGCAATTTATTCCACTAACCAGTCTCTACTTTGCTTCCAGCAAACCTTCTACATGGCGTATGCCACGTGGCATCACTCTATGGTGACTGGACTGCGGGAATTCGGTAGTGGCAATATAAGCGGACGCTGAAAACATAGGCAACTGCCTGGCAAGGGGAAGAGGCGGCATAACTAACTACAGCAAACATCTCCAGGGAGCAGGTGAGCAATGCAGAGAAGTGCTGAACTAGACATCACTAGACCCGCCGTGTGCTTTTTAGATTTAAATCTACATGGGCTTTGTCCACAAAGCATTACCCCATCCATTAAAGCAAAGTGTAAAAAGAACAAAACACAGGCATCTTTTATCAAATATTTATCCCTAAAAGCTCTTAACGCATGACTTGTGAAGTAAGTTACAGACTTGTGAAAGAACTTACATCACTAATGCTTATTCACAAAGTCCATAGTTAAGTTCACACAATGCCAGAGCGGTACCATATCTGTATTGTATGAATGCTCAGCCTTTGTAGGAGCTGCTGCCACTCTTTGTCCGCTGTCCAGAAAAGCTGAAGCAGATACCTTATACACTCGCGTATAAGCCTAATTTTCCAGCACAAAAATGTCCCCCTCGGCTTATATGCGAGTCAGTGGAGCAAAACAGATGGTGCAGCAGGTAGTGATCTTGCTTTTACCAGCTGGCTCCCTGCTGCCCCCCTTCCCCCATAACATGGTGTACAGAGTGACCTACTCAAGACAACCTGTGTCCCCGGCTTGTTGAGCAGAGCGTGCAAGTAATGTGTCAGCGGTGCAATGATTGGGGATTCTTCCTGTGTGGCAATTGCTGTGTCTCATATCTATGACCCCATATAGTGGCCTCTTGAGACACAGCTGTATCATCCTGGGGCTACTATGGAGGGGGCTATATTGGGGAGGAGGTTTTATGCGAGTCCATCACTTTTTCCTGGTTTCTGAGAGGTAGTAGGAGTAGGTACCTCGGCTTATATGCGAGTATGTACGGTAAGTTTGTCTGATGCAGACCTTAAACAGGAACTTTTACCAGTTCCGGACCCTAATTATTGAAATCTACGCCCTGTTTACGTCCAGTTCTTCCTGCTAGGGTGTAGATGTCAATCATCCCGCGGTTCCCACCACTGTTCCCGTTGCTGCACCCACTTACTCTGTGGTCATGCTGACAGCAGAGCTTCTGCATATCAGGCAGGAGCGGATTTCATTGGCTCCTAACCCCCCCAAGGATTGCTGTGAGCCAATCACAGTACAGGTAGTCCCCGACTTATGAACAACCGACGTACGAACAGCCCGCCGATTCGAACGGCAAGGATTCAGTGTTTCCATGGGAACAAGCCCAAAAACTTTTTTTTCAAATTGGACTTGTAGTTTGAGAAAATCGATTTTAAAAAAATTCAAAGAAAAAATGGCTTTTAAACTTGTATAAGCAGGCATAGAGGGCAGAGGTGACACAGAGGGAGACACTGGAGGCCCAGGGGTGCACAGAGGAGGTAAAAGGGACAGAGATAACGCATTGTTCCGACCTAAGAACAGATTCAGTTTAAGAACGAACCTACAGTCCCTTTCTCTTTCGTTAACCGGGGACTACCTGTACTAATAAGGGCACGGACAGCTCTGGTCCCTAAAGTGGCCAGAGCCATCCTGTCCAGTTATGGTTAAAGAAAGAAAGAAAGAAAGAAAGAAAGAAAGGGGGGGGGGGGTGGAAATCTTGCAAATTGGAAAGTGAGAAGATAAAAAAAAAAAAAATAGAACAAGAAATGATATCCCCGATCGCCATGTTATTTGTTCATGTTTGATACTCCGTGAGTCTGCTGGTCATTATCTGTACTACTGGCAGGCATGAAAAATGACAGACAGTACCAACTGCCCTTATCTATAAACTCACCCACTGACAATGTGATAAGGTTTTGTAAGGCAGTTGGAAACAGCTGTTATTTCTCGCAATGCAACAAGGTTCACAGAAAGGAAACGGTCACAGCCATGGCCCCGACATCACTGTGGGAGGGATTTCACCACCATATCAGCCATACAGATGTCCCTGAGGATCTATTTGAGAAAATGTAAAGATTTCTCGAGGGAAAGGGGGTATCGGCTGATTAGGATATAGTTCAATCCTGGGTTACATTTTCTCTTTAAAGGATATACAACGGACATAAGTGATGGAGCCACAGGAAATCATTGGCCCTTTGAGTATCTGTAGCGGTGAAATAGAGGCCAGTGGACCTAGTGAGAACCAGTTCTAAAGCTACGTATGCACGCTAAATGAAAGCTGACTGATGCAGAGATCTCGCTTTTATCTAAGGCATTGATCACCACTTCCAAGATAGTTCAAAAAGTGCAAAAACCTTTAAGAAATTAAATGCAGGATTAAGACACTAAAAACATTTAAAATTAGCCTCTAGCTGTGGAACGGTCCCACACCTGCATACACACCAGCCAATCCACACTCTGACATAAGTAATAGGGTTGCAACGGTATTAAATTCCACGGTATGAGAACAGTCTAAAAAAAAAAAAAAAAAAAAAAACCACGGTATGATGGTATTATAAAATAATTTGGACCCGGGGCCCCCCTCTGCAGCCAGTAGTAGGTGACCGCAGCATAGGTAGCCAGGGATAGATGTAGCCAGTAGTAGGTGCTCGCAGCATAGGTAGCCAGGTATAGGTGTAGCCAGTAGTAGGTGCTCGCAGCAAAGGTAGCCAGGGATAGGTGTAGCCAGTAGTAGGTGCTCGCAGCAAAGGTAGCCAGGGATAGGTGCAGCCAGTAGTAGGTGCTTGCAGCATAGGTAGCCAGGGATAGGTGTAGCCAGTAGTAGGTGCTCGCAGCAAAGGTAGCCAGGGATAGGTGCAGCCAGTAGTAGGTGGCCGCAACATAGGTAGCCAGGGATAGATGTAGCCAGTAGTAAGTGGCCACAGCATAGGTAGCCAGTGATAGGTGTAGCCAGTAGTAGATGCTCACAGCATAGGTAGGTAGCCAGTAGTAGGTGCTCACAGCATAGGTAGCCAGGGATAGGTGTAGCCAGTAGTAGGTGGCCGCAACATAGGTAGCCAGGGATAGGTGTAGCCAGTAGTAGGTGCTCGCAACATAGGTAGCCAGGGATAGGTGTAGCCAGTAGTAGGTGGCCGCAACATAGGTAGCCAGGGATAGGTGTAGCCAGTAGTAGGTGCTCGCAGTATAGGTAGCCAGGGATAAATGTAGCCAGAATTAGGTGGCCACAGCACAGAGAGCCCGGAGGGAGGGAGAGAGGACGCAGCAGCAGCAGCAGGGATAAATACTCACTTGCCGATGTAATATTAGATAGTGCAGCCCAGACGGCAACAAGGTCCTTCACAATGTAAGGGCTTCATTCTACTTCCTGTTCTTGCATCATCTTGTAATAGCACCCAGGGGGTGCTGTTTCAGGGAAATGTGATACAAGAACAGGAAGTACAATGAAGCCAGTACATTGTTCAGAACGGAGCTGGCTGCCCGCAAGTATTTGTATCCCTGCCGCTGTTCGTGCGCTCGCCGCGTCGCATCCCTGCCGCTACGTTTCAGGAGTGGGATTCAGCCACTACTGCAGCCAAAGAGTTCAGCAGGACCGACAAGCAACTGGTATTGTTTGAAAGTAAACATCTACTGTATATCCCTCTCGGTTAAGGTTCCCTTTAACTTGTATGCCATTATAAGTGATGGTTTCACACACGCAGATAACATGCCTGTATGCAGTTATAGGAAAGTGATTAGGAAGAAGAGAGAGGGAAATAGGAATGTCAAAAGGAAAACTAATTAAAACATTTTCAAAAATCTCACGTTGTATAACACAAACCCACATACTTGCTGCAGTCCCACTGGTGCTGACTGGCATTGGGAGGTTTGACAAGTACCAACAAAGGTTATTACATTCAGGCTCTCAAGAAAGCCGAAACCTATAATTAATACACATCTTTCTATACCTCATATTTTGCAAAATTAAAACAATGCACTTCACCAGTACAATAACCAATGCTAATTATATCACAACTGGCTTCCATTTCCCTTGTGCTGAAATAATGAATCAAATACCACATAAACCCTTTAAATACTACATGAAATTACAAATCAATCTTTAATATACCACAGGAGGTAAACAACGATAGACTTTCAGTAAGATGCCTCCAGTGGAGAACATAGCCCACATTGAATAGTGTATTCTTAGTGAATAGAGTGAATAATAGTGTGGTAGAGGTCAGCACAATATAAATACAGAATAATAGTGTCATGCAAGCAATTGTATAGCAGTGCCACTTATCTGGCTACAATACAATGGCTATCATTCATAAAAGAGCCGTCGGTAAGGGGAATCAATGCGGGAAAACACAGCTGCCGGTATTTTAGACTTCTGGGTGTTCACGTGCGATAGTAGTGCGGACATTCCCCGAACTAGGCTGGCGGTAGGCAGGCGGTAAGCTTGCGGAGACACAGGAAGCTGCAGAGTTGATACATTTCTCCGTGTTCCGCTTTACTGCAGCTGCCTGGGAGGTCTCTGTGTCTCCATTCACTTACATTGTTATCGCCACAACAGAGAAAGCGGTACTTCCCGACCTCACACCGCTTGCGGTGATCTTTATGAATTAACATTTTGCTACATTTTTTACAATAATCACCGCACAAGGCGGTGATTTATCGCTCTGCTCGGTAAGGTCAGCTTTTCATGCGGAAGGAGCCTTTATGAATGCTGAATTTGCTACGTGGGCGGTAAAGTCAGCTGATTTAAGCATTTCTGCATGCGGAAATGCTTTATGAATGATAGCCAATCTATACTGAGTGGTCAAAAAATTAAAGACACTCCTTTTTGAAAGTAAATCAGTCCAACAGTGACGTAACAATGCAGAGCTGCTTATATAAGGAATGCTCAGCTTCGGACGATGTAATTATAACGGAAGTAACATGTCAAAATGGGTAAACAAAATATTTAAATCACTTTGTACGAGGGATAATCGTCTGTGCAATAAGAGCTGGTGCTAGCATCTCTGAAACTACGACTCTTTTAGGATTTTCCTGCCCAATAGTGTCTCAGGTGTCGTAGAGAGAGTGGCAGTTGAGGAAAAAAAAAACCCGATAAGGACCATTCTGGTCGAAAAATGCTGGTGAACGAGAGGTGAAAGGCAAGTAGCACACATAGTTCACAGCAACAGAAGGGCAACAACATGACAAATTACAGCTGAATTCATTGCAGGTGCATCACAAAGCATATCCTGCTGCACAAGACAGACTGCAAAGGTGGGCAGCAGTATTAGACCATCAAGAGTGCCTTTTGTGCCTGTTGCGGGCCCTTGCCACCATGCTCGATCAGTCTCAAGTTGGTTTGAGGAACAGCAATCACAGTTTAACCTGATTCTATGGCACCTCAATTGACCTCAAGTCTATTGAGCATTTGTGGGACAAAGTAGATAGATCACTTCAAAGCTTGGAAACCCCACCATCGAATCTAAACCCAACTTCGAGCTGCCATTATGTCAGCATGGGCCAGCATTCCTCAGCAATGGTATCAGCATCTTGTTGAGCCCCTGCCTAGAGGGATATCGACTGTGATCAGAGCTAAAGTTTGACAAGCTTGTTATTAGAGGGCGTCTCTAATTTTTTGGGCCACTCCGTGTATAGAGCTACAGTACAAGCTGCTGCTAGAGTCACATAGTTACTGGTAACTGCCATAGACTCATTAGCAGTACCTGGAGCAGAGGTTGTGTGACATATGGCTTCCCCTGTCATCTACCCCCAGGACAGACAATTCATCATCGTCCGCTTAATCAAACAGCGAACAGCAGGTGCAAGTAAACTACATACACAGATATGTCCATGCAACACCTGCTCAGCAAATCACACCAAACATTCCAGCTCAGCTCCAAGCACTAGTGTTTGTCTAGTCTTATGTCAGCAATCAGAGGTAGACTGTTGTCATATCTAAAGCTGGCCACATGCTTGTGGACTGATCTGGCAAATTTATTTTTGTTAGATCGACTGAATGAACTAGAAAGTATATATAGACAACCATACCAATAGTGTCAGAGTGGCTGGACAGTGTACTGGTTAACAGATTAGGGACAGCAGACTCTGGCCCCTTTAAGGACCAAAGCTTTCTTTCATTTTGATGACGCTCACAGTGATCACCTGGTAGGGAGCTAATGAAACTGGCTCTCTCATAGGAGGAAGCCTGGCTGCCGCAGGAGTAGAGTTTGCAGCCGCGGTGAGCAAGGAACGGTTCGGGAAGGCAGAGAGCCTGTCCGGAGCTGGTCAAATACACTCCCTGGCTGGAGACACTATCTGTACAGTAAGAAGTCAGTTGGGCAAAAAAAAAAAAGTAGGAAAATGTTTTTATTGAATATTATCTTAGAGTTAATTCCTGCTTTGAGCAGTTTGCAGACAGAATGGGATAACAGGCGAAACCTGGCCATATGCTATTACACAATTATCACTTGATTTTGTTTTTTTAATGTCATGTGATCTATATAAGAATCTATTATTTTACGACCACCTAAAGACCAACATTGTCGATCAATCTCTGAATGCAAGACGTTTTGAATTAGGATGATTCCATTAAAGAACCACAATCGCGAAAGTTGTAAAAGTTAAAATACATGTAAACACATACAAATAAGAAGTACGTTACTTGCTGAATAAAATGAGCCATAAATTACTTTTCTCCTATGTTGCTGTCACTTACAGTAGGTGGTAGAAATCTGACAGAACCGACAGGCTTTGGACTAGCCCATCTCCTCATGGAGGGTACTCAGGGTTTTGTTTATTTTTTTCGAAAGCATTTAGTGAGTGGCAGTTGTCTGTCCAACTGCCAAAAAAGTGTACAGTGAGCAGAGAAGCTGGCCAGCATTACTGCAAAAATCCTTTTCCTGGAATACCTTTATAAAGAATAAAAGCCTTGCTGAGAATCCCCCATGAAGAGATGGAGTAGTCCAAAACCGGTCGGTAATGTCAGATTTCTACTACCAACTGTAAGTGACAGCAACATAGGAGAAAAGTAATTTATGGTTCATTTTACTCCGGAAGAAATATACTTTTGATTTGTATCGGTTTACACCCATTTTAAATTTTTTGCGATAGTGGTCCTTTGGACGCCTAAAGGACCGCAATACGCCTTCAGGCGGCGCGTCCTTTAGGCATGCCGGGGGAGCGATCGCGTCATTGATGACGCGCGCTTCCCCCGGCAACTGGCTCCACCCACCCGCCGTAACATCCCGCCGGCCATACGGAAGCGCCGGCGGGATGTTAACCCCGCGATCGCCGCTACAAAGTGTATAATACACTTTGTAATGTATACAAAGTGTATTATACAGGCTGCCTCCTGCCCTGGTGATCCCAGTGTCCGAGGGACCACCAGGGCAGGCTGCAGCCACCCTAGTCTGCACCCAAACACACTGATCTGCCCCCCCCCGCCCACTGATCGCCCACAGCACCCCTCAGACCCCCCCCTGCCCACCCCCCAGACCCCTGTTTGCACCCAATCACCCCCCTAATAACCCATCAATCACTCCCTGTCACTATCTGTCAACGCTATTTTTTTTTTATCCCCCCCCCCCCTGCCCCCTGCCCCCTCCTGATCACCCCCCCACCCCTCAGATTCTCCCCAGACCCCCCCCCCCCCTGTGTACTGTATGCATCTATCTTCCCTGATAACCTGTCAATCAACCGTCAATCACCCGTCAATCACCCATCAATCACCCATCACCCATCAATCACCCATCAATCACCCATCAATCACCCCCTGTCACTGCCACCCAACAATCAGCCCCTAACCTGCCCCTTGCGGGCAATCTGATCACCCACCCACACCAATAGATCGCCCGCAGATCCGACATCAGATCACCTCCCAAATCCATTGTTTACATCTATTCTCTCCTCTAAACACCCACTAATTACCCATCAATCACCCATCAATCACCCCCTATCACCACCTGTCACTTTTACCTATCAGATCAGACCCTAATCTGCCCCTTGCGGGCACCCAATCACCCGCCAACACGCTCAGATTGCCCTCTGACCCCCCCTTATCAATTCGCCAGTGCATTAATTACATCTGTTCTTCCCTGTAATAACCCACTGATCACCTGTCAATCACCTGCCAATCACCTATCACCCATCAATCACCCCCTGTCACCCCCTGTCACTGCCACCCATCAATCAGCCCCTAACCTGCCCCTTGCGGGCAATCTGATCACCCACCCACACCATTAGATCGCCCGCAAACCCGCCGTCAGATTACCTCCCAAATGTATTGTTTACATCTGTTATCTTCTCTAAACACCCACTAATTACCCATCAATCACCCATCAATCACCCCCTATCACCACCTGTCACTGTTACCTATCAGATCAGACCCTAAGCTGCCCCTTGCGGGCACCCAATCACCCGCCCACACGCTCAGATTGCCCTCAGACCCCCCCCCCCCCTTATCAATTCACCAGTGCATTAATTACATCTGTCCTTCCCTGTAATAACCCACTGATCACCTGTCAATCACCTGCCAATCACCTATCACCCATCAATCACCCCCTGTCACTACCACCCAACAATCAGCCCCTAACCCGCCCTTGCGGGCAAACTGATCACCCACCCACACCAATAGATCGCCCGCAGATCCGACATCAGATCACCACCCAAGCGCAGTGTTTCCATCTATTCTCTCCTCTAAACACCCACTAATTACCCATCAATCACCCCCTATCACCACCTGTCACTGTTACCCATCAGATCAGACCCTAATCTGCCCCTTGCGGGCACCCAATCACCCGCCTACACGCTCAGATTGCCCTCAGACCCCCCCTTATCAATTCGCCAGGGCATTATTTACATCTGTCCTTCCCTGTAATAACCCACTGATCACCTGTCAATCACCTGTCAATCACCCCCTGTCACTGCCACCCATCAATCACCCCTGTCACTGCCACCCATCAATCAGCCCCTAACCTGCCCCTTGCGGGCAAACTGATCACCCACCCACACCAATAGATCGCCCGCAGATCCGACATCAGATCACCACCCAAGCGCAGTGTTTCCATCTATTCTCTCCTCTAAACACCCACTAATTACCCATCAATCACCCCCTATCACCACCTGTCACTGTTACCCATCAGATCAGACCCTAATCTGCCCCTTGCGGGCACCCAATCACCCGCCTACACGCTCAGATTGCCCTCAGACCCCCCCTTATCAATTCGCCAGGGCATTATTTACATCTGTCCTTCCCTGTAATAACCCACTGATCACCTGTCAATCACCTGTCAATCACCCATCAATCACCCCCTGTCACTGCCACCCATCAATCACCCGCTGTCACTGCCACCCATCAATCAGCCCCTAACCTGCCCCTTGCGGGCAATCTGATCACCCACCCACACCAATAGATCGCCCGCAGATCCGACGTCCGATCACCTCCCAAGTGCAGTGTTCACATCTGTTCTCTACCCTAAACACCCACTAATTACCCATCAATCACCCCCTGTCACTGCTACCTATCAGATTAGACCCCTATCTGCCCCTAGGGCACTCAATCACCCGCCCACACCCTCAGAATGCCCTCAGACCCCAGCCCTGATCACCTCGCCAGTGCATTGCTTGCATCTATTCCCCCCTCTAATCACACCTTGAGACACCCATCAATCACCTCCTGTCACCCCCTAGCACACTTACCCATCAGATCAGGCCCTAATTTGCCCCGTGTGGGCTCCTGATCACTCGGCCAAACCCTCAGATCCCCCTCAGACCCCCTTCCGATCACCTCCCCAGTGCATTGATTGCATCTATTTTCCCCTCTAACCACCCCCTGAGACACCCATCAATCACCTCCTGTCACCCCCCTAGCACTCCTATCCATCAGATCAGGCCCAATACAACCTGTCATCTAAAAGGCCACCCTGCTTATGACCGGTTCCACAAAATTCGCCCCCTCATAGACCACCTGTCATCAAAATTTGCAGATGCTTATACCCCTGAACAGTCATTTTGAGACATTTGGTTTCCAGACTACTCACGGTTTTGGGCCCCGTAAAATGCCAGGGCGGTATAGGAACCCCACAAGTGACACCATTTTAGAAAAAAAGACACCCCAAGGTATTCTGTTAGGTGTATGACGAGTTCATAGAAGATTTTATTTTTTGTCAAAAGTTAGCGGAAATTGATTTTTATTGGGTTTTTTTCACAAAGTGTCATTTTTCACTAACTTGTGACAAAAAATAAAATCTTCTATGAACTCGCCATACACCTAACGGAATACCTTGGGGTGTCTTCTTTCTAAAATGGGGTCACTTGTGGGGTTCCTATACTGCCCTGGCATTTTAGGGGCCCTAAACCGCGAGGAGTAGTCTAGAAAACAAATGCCTCAAAATGACCCGTGAATAGGACGTTGGGCCCCTTAGCGCACCTAGGCTGCAAAAAAGTGTCACATGTGGTACCGCCGTACTCAGGAAAAGTAGTATAATGTGTTTTGGGGTGTATTTTTACACATACCCATGCTGGGTGGGAGAAATTTCTATGTAAATGGTCAATTGTGTGTAAAACAAATCAAACAATTGTCATTTACAGAGATATTTCTCCCACTTAGCATGGGTATGTGTAAAAATACACCCCAAAACACATTATACTACTTCTCCTGAGTACGGCGGTACCACATGTGTGGCACTTTTTTACACCCTAAGTACGCTAAGGGGCCCAAAGTCCAATGAGTACCTTTAGGATTTCACAGGTCATTTTGCGGAATTTGATTTCCAGACTACTCCTCACGGTTTAGGGCCCCTAAAATGCCAGGGCAGTATAGGAACCCCACAAATGACCCCATTTTAGAAAGAAGACACCCCAAGGTATTCCATTAGTAGTATGGTGAGTTTATAGAAGATTTTATTTTTTGTCACAAGTTAGTGGAAAATGACACTTTGTGAAAAAAACAATAAAAATCAATTTTCCGCTAACTTTTGACAAAAAATAAAATCTTCTATGAACTCACCATACTACTAATGGAATACCTTGGGGTGTCTTCTTTCTAAAATGGGGTCATTTGTGGGGTTCCTATACTGCCCTGGCATTTTAGGGGCCCTAAACCGTGAGGAGTAGTCTGGAAATCAAATTCCGCAAAATGACTTGTGAAATCCTAAAGGTACTCATTGGACTTTGGGCCCTTTAGCGCAGTTAGGGTGCAAAAAAGTGCCACACATGTGGTATCGCCGTACTCGGGAGAAGTAGTACAATGTGTTTTGGGGTGTATTTTTACACATACCCATGCTGGGTGGGAGAAATAACTCTGTAAATGGACAATTGTGTGTAAAAAAAATGAAAAAAATTGTCATTTACAGAGATATTTCTCCCACCCAGCATGGGTATGTGTAAAAATACACCCCAAAACACATTCTACTACTTCTCTTGAGTACGGCAATACCACATGTGTGGCACTTTTTTGCAGCCTAACTGCGCTAAGGGGCCCAAAGTCCAATGAGCACCTTTAGGCTTTACAGGGGTGCTTACAAATTAGCACCCCCCAAAATGCGAGGACAGTAAACACACCCCACAAATGACCCCATTTTGGAAAGTAGACACTTCAAGGTATTCAGAGAGGGGCATGGTGAGTCCGTGGCAGATTTCATTTTTTTTTGTCGCAAGTTAGAAGAAATGGATTCTTTTTTTTTTCTTTTTTTTTGTCACAAAGTGTCATTTTCCGCTTACTTGTGACAAAAAATAATATCTTCTATGAACTCACTATGCCTCTCAGTGAATACTTTGGGATGTCTTCTTTCCAAAATGGGGTCATTTGGGGGGTATTTATACTATCCTGGAATTCTAGCCCCTCATGAAACATGACAGGGGGTCAGAAAAGTCATAGATGCTTGAAAATGGCAAAATTCACTTTTTGCACCATAGTTTGTAAACGCTATAACTTTTACCCAAACCAATAAATATACACTGAATGGTTTTTTTTTAATCAAAAACATGTTTGTCCACATTTTTCGCGCTGCATGTATACAGAAATTTTACTTTATTTGAAAATTGTCAGCACAGAAAGTTAAAAAAATCATTTTTTTGCCAAAATTCATGTCTTTTTTGATGAATATAATAAAAAGTAAAAATCGCAGGAGCAATCAAATAGCAGCAAAAGAAAGCTTTATTAGTGACAAGAAAAGGAGCCAAAATTCATTTAGGTGGTAGGTTGTATGAGCGAGCAATAAACCGTGAAAGCTGCAGTGGTCTGAATGGAAAAAAAGTGGCCGGTCCTTAAGGGGTAGAAAGACTGTGGTCCTCAAGTGGTTAAAGGGTACCCAAGATGGCGAGGGCAAAAAAAAAAAAAAAAAAAAAAAAAAAAATTATACATACCTGGGGCTTCCTCCAGCCCCTCCAGGCTTATCACTCCCTCGCCACCCTTTTGCGCCACCTGGATAGTCCGCAAGTGGCCTCGGAAATCCCTCCAGATGGGAGCAGTCAACGGAGGCGCAGTCCGGCTGCGCATGCTTCCCCGTCGCCGGGAGCATTCTGCACCTGAGCAGTAGTACTATACAGGCGCAGAACACTCCCGGTGATGGTGGTGTGAACGCAGCCAGGCAGTATGCCCCAGACCGGAGGACGTTCCGTGGTCAATTGCGGAGGATCTAGGAGGTGCAGGAGGACATCGAGGGAGCAATCAGCCTGGAGGGGGCTGGAGGAAGCCCCAGGTATGTATTTTTTTTTTCCCTCGCCATCTCAGGTTCACTTTAAAAGAAAGAGTAAGCTTTCAGCTAATAAGACTTCAGACTCTCAATATCAGCCCTTGTTATCGATTGGAAGTCGTGATTTTATTATTGATAGTAATATCGATTGCAAATGTTTAAATCAAACTTAATTTCTCATAAAAATAATGTAACATTTGTTGTCTGATCTAATGTTTATGTGGACAGTGTACGGTTGCCTTTGCACAATATCCAGAACGTCCAGATCCCATGGGGTGATGTTCAGAGAGATGGGGCAATCAGTGAGAAGCAGAAGACAAAGTTCTTCTGGCAAGAGTCAGATGACATTTCCCGATTCTTCTTGTGAACTCTGCTGATAAACTCACCCGGTCACAACAAACATGTCTATGTCTAGAGCCAGACAAGCCAGGACCATGCCTCAGACAGCAGCAGCTGCAGCATGCAACAAGTCTTGTAAGGGCAGAAAAATATGTGTAGTGTGTCCTGCTGACCAACACATGGTGCTGTCACCACGTGTGACCAGCACAGGATTTATCACATCAGCTGCTGCTGAATCCATCAATGCAACTTGTTGATGTTGTAGAAAGACTGCAGTGGCTGGATAGTGTACTGGTTAAGGGAGACCAGGGTTCTAGGCTCTTCCTGTTCAGTAACTAAGCACCTATTCAGTGAGGAGACCTTGGGAAAGACTCCCCAACACTGCTACTGCCCTGCTTGTTTGCAGCTTAAAGAGAACCAGAGACGAAGACCCCTCATGTATTTTACCATATATATCAATGGGAACAGGACAATAAACGCCTACTATGCTCTTTGTTTCATTTTCCACTGCTCAGTCTTCTTGTTATCAGCTCTGATAAAATCTCAGACTGAGCAATTAGTCTAGCTTTGCCCTGTAATGTTTATAGCGGAGTCAGTCTTCTGTGATAACTCTTCAAGCCCAAGCCTGCCACCTTGTGGCTCGGTTTCCTGCTATGTATCCTCATAGCAGGAAAGCAGAGCCACAAGGGGGCAGGCTTGGGATTGAAAAGACATCACAGAAGACTGACTCAGCTATAATCATTCAGGGCACAGCTAGACTAAAAGCACAGTGATATTTTATCAGAGCTGATAACAAGAAGACTGAGCAGTGAAAAATGAAACAAAGAGCAAAGTAGGTGTTTACTGTCATGTTCCCATTGATATATATGGTAAAATACATGAGGGTGCCTCGTCTTTGGTTCTCTTTAAGCTCTTTTGAGTTATTGGTCTTGTCTTATCTAAAGGGAATCTAAAGTGAGAGACATATTGTAGCTGTCTTGAAGCAAGGTCAGAAATCCACTAGGAGCGATTTCTAATTGCTATTGCAACGGTATGGGGGATTTTTATAAAATCACAATTGCTCAAGTGGGATCACTTCTATAGCACTACATTAGCAAGAGCTTTTCAAATCACAAAGCGCTCAGAAAATCACTCCAAGTGGGTTTCTGGCCTAAGGGCAATATGGAGACTGCCACCTTTCTGCTCTTCTACAAAGAATACCTGGTACTTGGTTGTAATGCGGAGTTGTTTGGCTGCAGTACTCACCACTTGGGATGAGCGTTGGAATTTGGAAAGGCATTCTGAATGCTTTGGCACAGAACAAGAACCTTTACATACTGAATGCAGGCCTCGTCTCCGCCTCTGGCCTCTGTGCTCCACGTTACATTCCAGCTTTCCGATACTTCCTTCTTTACAGCCAGGAGGAGAAAGTTTTGGCTGACCTATCATGTCAGTCAGCGCACTTCCTGCTGTACCCCGCATCTTTCTTCATTGCCTCATGTACCCTGCGGTCACGTACATGCGGCAGGGTCACGGTGTCCAGGGGTCCCGGAGACAATGAAGAGAAGACATGGGACATAGGAGGAGTGCCATCGGACAGCTGAGCCAAACTACACAGCAACACTCACCACAGGTCCATGGAGTACACCTTACACCTGGGGGGGGGGACTGGCTATTGGTTGTCAGAAAACTGACTGTCAGTACCAAGTCCTTTCAAGCAAGATCTTTCCAGCGTGCTGAAACCACTGTTCTGATTGATTTTGGCTGGAGATTGATCGAAACAATCAGTCGGCAACATTGCAGAATCAATCTCTGCCATATCTGTGGGATATCGATGCTGCAAATCGGTTAATGTATGGGCACCTTAACTTGTACAGATTTGTTTGCAGCTGACACAAGAAATGTGACTTGTTTACTATGGGCAACACACAAACACTGTCAATGTCTCTGCTGAGATCTTATCTAATATTTAGTGTGGCAACAGGCAATCAGGAAGATACCAGTAATCCCCGAATCTATAAAGATTGTGTGCCCCTGCTACACAAGGGCCCCCCTGTTTGTGTGTTGCCCATAGTAAACAAGTCACATTTCTTGTGTCAGCTGCAAACAAATCTGTACAAGTTAAGGTGCCCATACATTAACCGATTTGCAGCATCGATATCCCACAGATATGGCAGAGATTTCCAGCCAAAATCAATCAGAACAGTGGTTTCAGCACGCTTGAAAGATCTTGCTTGAAAGGACTTGGTACTAACAGTCAGTTTCCTGACAAGCGATAGCCAGGCCGGAATTAGGACATGCCTGGGATAGCTCATTTCCCCTATCTGGTATGGGTATGCCTGCCTTAACTATGTCCAGAGCCACTGAGAAGATGGCCATTTGCCAGGCTCCCTGCAGAGAGCAGCACCCTCCTACAGTGGCAGCAGTGATGTGAGTGGTGACTACTGCAGAAACACAAACTCTTTTCCTTCCATTGGGGTCACCATAACAGGAAGTGGAGGTGATCACCAACAAACATAACAGAATCCAAAACAAATGCCACCCCACTGCTCTCAGCAGGGTAACGCTGAGACTTTTTGGCTGGCAGATCTTCTTGGGAACAGAGCTGCAAGAGTGTGTCACAGGCTGCCACATAAATAAAAGTAAAGAGGCCCGGTCATATATATATATATATAGAGAGAGAGAGAGAGAGAGAGAGAGAGAGAGAGAGAGAGAGAGAGAGAGAGAGAGAGAGAGAGAGAGAGAGAGAGAGAGAGAGAATCAGAGGCATTATGCAGGCAGGCAGTAAATGCTTTCTGAGCTGACTAGAGTGGACATTTGATACAATGTTCATGCATAATGCAGTCTGTATTTTGTATAAAGCGTTGCAGTCTCAGGAGAAGCACTTCCCCAGCTCTCTCTGCCATTACAACTAAAGTACGGCCTAATAGCATCACATGCCCTCACTCTTCAGGCTCTCGCCCTAGTTCAGTATGGAGGCTTTTACATCACAGCCTGTAATCCAGCAGCTGAGCAAACACCACAAACAGCTGAATGCTTTATGAGTGCGGCCCCAGTGGGATTACTGCACTTCCTCTGCACAGGTACACAGCTCAGACTGAAAGTGCCTCGAAGCAGTTTCCACAAAGCTGAACTAGTCCAACTCCAGGCAAAACTTTCTATTGTTGGTTTTGTTTTGTTGTTAAAGCGGCCCTGAACTCAGAACTTCCTCTCTGTTCTAAAAGATAAGCAGCAGCATAATAACCTTTAAAGAAAAATATTTCTTTGTTGCAGCGGATACAAATTCTGCAGTAAATCTGCAGTGTGTCTACTTCCTGCATTCATGGAAGCAGACATAGGGTTAAGATCATGAGTTGAGTTGGCACAGCCGAGAGATCAAGTTACACTTTGGTTAGTCACAGATGAGGGGGAAATAGACAGGATATACTTTCTAAATACATACAGGGTGCATTACTCTGGGTTTTCCTTCCGTCCTGTTCCAAGTTCAGGTCAAATTAAAAGTACAAGATCCAGGCAGGGGAGGGTGGGCAGTGTCAGTCCGGTAGGACCATGTGACACCTAAACAAGGAAACAATTAATGCCAAATTACATTTGAACTGTTGTACCAGTTGGTTCCTGGCGCTATCACAGCGTGTGTAAATCAAAGGGTGCGCAATCGTATTATTGAAAAAACGGATATGGGGGCAAAAAGGGGTTTAACTAAAATTACATTAAATGACCACTACAGAGAAAATAATAAGCAGTTAAAATGGGACAGAACTGACAGGTTTTGGACTACGCTATCACCTCATGGGTCTCCTAGGTTTCTTCTCTAGGTTTTCTTTGTCTTCAATAGCATTCGAAATCATTCCCCGAATGGCAGTTGCTAACTGCCAAAATAGTGTGCAAGTGAGTAGAGAGGCTGGCTGCTATCTTATTATTTTGGCAGTTAGAATTAGCAACTGCAGATCAGGGAAAGCTTTTGAAAAACAAATACAACCACAAGAATCCCCCATGAGGAGATAGACTAGTCCAAACCCTGTCGATTCTGTCAGATTTTAACCATTTTGGTTGTAGTGGTCCTTTAACTTAAAGCGGTCCTAAACTCAGAACTCCTCTCTGCTCTACATGATACACAACAGCATAATAACCTTTAAACAAAAACCATTTGTTACAGCCGATACAAATCCTAAAATAATTCTGCAACGTTTCTACTTCCTGCTTCATGGAAGCAGACATATTGTTTACAGCCTGTGCTTTCAAATGGGCTTATCTGCCATAGGCAGTCATGTGACACAAGGGAGAGTTCAAAATACAACTTGTGATTAATCACAGATGAGGGGGAATTAGACAGGCTAAACTCTCTAAATACATACAGGGTGCATTTCTCCGTTTTCCTTCTGTCCTGTGCAAGAGTCCAGGTCCACTTTATAGGCACGTACACACGTCTGATGAAAGGCAACGACGGGTCCATTGTCACCTCCCGCTGGGCAGGTTTTCAGCAGACAGTACAGCGTGTGTACAGTCTGTCAGCGGACTGATAAGGATGTTTCTGAGCGATCCGCGGATCGTTCAGAAACAGCCTTATCAGTCCACCGACAGACTGTACACACGCTGTACTGTCTGCTGAAAACCCGCCCGGCGGGAGGTGACAATGGACCCGTCGTTGCCTTTCATCAGACGTGTGTACGAGCCTTAGGACTGTTAAACCGACTCCTCAGTGACATACCTCCACAGCTCGCAACTGTCCCTCTGTCCTCCTCATTTGTCCCCTTTTCAGGACTTTGTCCCTCTTTCTATGTAAATATATATATTTCTCTACTAAAAAATGTGTTTGATTGACTGGAAACTTTATTCCCATCCTTTAAATTGAAGTGCGTCTGTGCGGCTGTGGCCACCCGCTTGCTCCCGTGCGCATCAGCAGGAGCTTCCTGCGCAGTACAGGAAAACTTCATACTACGCCTGCGCAGTTAGCTCCCGCTGACGCGCGCAGGTGCGAGCACGCGCACAGTCGCACTTAATTACACCAATCCCAGCGGTGGGAAACGGCGCATCGGAAGAGGACGGTGCGGGACATTCCAGCTGCAGAGGCCTCAGGTAAGTGGCAGTTTTTGTGTTCTTTAAACGTCAACAGAACCCCTTTAAGTTTTGCAGTTGATAAAGGTTCAAAGCTAGTGCCTGTAACGAACACTGATCACTATGATTGCATTGATAATTTGTTAAATTTTGGGTATGTTAGGCTGTGACTCTAAATACACCGAGATGACCTTAGTTGTGGCAATGATGAGAAGGACCAAATAGAGCAACCCAAATAAAATAGTGTTAAAATGGATCTGAACTCTTGCACAGGACAGAAGGAAAACAGAGAAATGCACCCTATATGTATTTAGAGAGTTAAAGGTGTCTAATTGACCCTTATCTGTGGCTAATCACAAGTTGTAATTTGTTCCCTTAGCTGTGTCAGCTGACTGCCATGGCAGAGAGTTAATTGGTTAACAATAGGTCTGCTTCCATGAAAGCAGGAAGTAGACAAACTGCAGATTTATTGCAGGATTTGTATCAGCTGTAAAGAATTTGTTCTCTGGTTGAACTCGATGAACGTATGTCTTTTTTTCAACCAAAATAACTATGCAACTATGTAATGACACCCGAGGTGAAAATAAACGAATCAAACAAAATTGCATCTATCCTCCTACTAAAATGACTTTTTCAGATATTTCACAATTTTATATTTAAATCTACTTTTTACTGTTTTATTGTTTTAGCTCGATGACACATTCATTGAAGTATGTCAGAGCTAAAATCTATGAACTATTGACCCTTTGTATCTCTTTCCTGCTCTCAGAAGTCGTTTCTTGCTAGGAAAGGGTTTTATAGTTTTCATTTCTCATCAGTGAGGGGTCACACTGTAGTCTGACCCAGTCCTGAATCAGACAGGGACTGCCAATTACATGCCTGATTAACTCTTTCAGGCAGAGGAAGAAACAAAGGAACACAGCAGTTATTTGTGTGCTTGGCACTGTACATACATATGTCTATCTCATGTCACCTTGGTTATCCTTTAAAAGGTTATTATGCTGTTGCTCATCTTTTAGAGCAGAGATGAAGTTCTGAGTTCAGGTGCGCTTTAATGAAATGCAGGCTTTCCCTTCCAAGCACAGTGAGGGACGGCAGCTTTGAATATTCCGTGCCTAAGCTGAAGTGACATTCTCATGCTGAAGCAGTCAGGGGTGTTGAGTCTTTTGAAGTCTGCTCAGAAAGGAAAGCTCTCAGCAGTGAAAGTTTTCCGTCTGACTTGGGACAAAGTGAGTAATGCGCTTTGATTGCATCTTCCCTCTGCAAAAATAGCGAAAATTTTATAAAATGTCAGCAGGTTTCACCAAGGAGACCAAACCACACACAGCACATGCCTTTCCCTCAGCAACTCGTGGCACACGGCCGCTGTGAGGATCTACAGGTTCCAACAGGATTCCTCCTCAGCTGTCCCAGCTACAGAGAACAGAACCAGCACCACAGCAGCAATACAATAAGGCACAAGCAATCCGCACATCAGGGGAATAAAACATACCAGGGGAGGCAAGTCGGTTCCTGCCAGTGACCTTCACACGCCATGCTATTCCTGTGAAGTGCTGCACTCCACTCCATGCAGCCCAGCAGCCATTCCTCACATGACACCAGCAGCTGCTGACTTGTATCATCAAAGTAAGCTGGGAAGTCTGTAGAGCTGGGAAATGTGTCAGCAGACTCAACAACCCCATGTCCCACCAGCAGCAACACTGTATGGGCACAGTACACAGTGCTTAACCCTTTGGGGACTGGCTGCCTAAGCCCCCTTAAGGACCAGGCTATTTTACATGCAGGGGGGTGCATTTGGGGGGGGGGGTCAGGCAGCCGGATCCCTGGTAGGGCTAGCTGGGCATGGTGTCCCACTTGTAGCCAGGTGTCCCCTCTGTAGCCGGTAGCCTTTACA
Source organism: Hyperolius riggenbachi (assembly GCF_040937935.1). Taxonomy (NCBI): domain Eukaryota; kingdom Metazoa; phylum Chordata; class Amphibia; order Anura; family Hyperoliidae; genus Hyperolius; species Hyperolius riggenbachi. The sequence continues at coordinate 53,940,506 of NC_090650.1, forward strand.
CACCTCCCAGGCTCCAGCAATGAGCAGATGTGGACCCCTCCTCTCTCGCCAGCATCCCCACTCAAACTCAAACTGCTGGTAAGTTCTGGGTCGCAGCTTGATGACGTCACCAAGCCGGGACCCAACATTTAACGCAGAGCGAGTGGGGATGGCGGCCAGAGCGGAGGGGAGCGCCGATCGCCAGGAAGTGGATCCTCTTCTTCCTGACCCCCCCACCGCTGCCTATAGTGATCACTATGATCCGCCAGCGAACGTAGTGATCACGTGGTCAGGAGCCAATCGCAATGGCTCCTGATCACTGAGGGGAGATGTCAGCTGTCATATGACAGCTTAATCTCCCCTCTCGGATGCGCACGATCGCGTCGGGAGCAGAAATGGCAGGTGGCGTAAATCCTACGCCGCATCAGGCTTAGACAGCCACAAGTGCAGCATAGGCTTTACTACGGGCGGTCCGGAAAAGGTTAATGACCAACTGTAGTGAACATAAAGTAACATAATGAATACAATTTCTTATTTTTTACAATATTCGGTTATAGATTTAGTCAGTGTTTGCCCATTGTACAATCTTTCCTCTCCCTGATTTACATTCTGAAAAGTATCACTGGTGGTGACATCTTTAGTTCTGCACTGAATGTTTGTTATTGAGAGTACTATGCACAGATAGAGATAGTGCTTGCTTGGCAGAAAGAGCTGTTATTTCCCACAATGCAGCAAGGTCCACAGACAGCAAACTGTGGGAGGGATTTCACCACAATACCAGCCATACAGATGTCACCGCTCTAACTAAGCCACCGGGGTCAGAACAGAGGGAGCCCGGAGGACGCGAAGGGACTTCACCATCTACGAGAGGCTGGAGGAGGCTCCAGGTAAGTTCATTTGCCCATTTTATGGTCCTGCTAAGGGTCTCTTTAAAGTTCCTGGGTTAAAGTCCCGATTAACCTCCCTGACAGCTTTCAGACCCCACCAGGAAAAAATCATGCTGCTAGAGAGATCTGCAGCAGCCAAGCACTTACCTCCCTCAGATCCAGCGCTGCAATTCCCCCTCGTTCATCCGGATGGCACTGTAGCCCTGAAGTGAGATTGCAGTCTGTCGTCATGGCGACAAATTACAATCGCACCAGAAGGATACCGAGCCTCCAAGGACAAGAAGGAGAATGGCTGCCGACGTCTGGATCTCGGGAGAGGCGAGTTGAAACGCGTGCTGCGTGCTATACTCAGACCACCCGGGGGCTACCACAAGTCAGGCTTGGGGTTACCGCTCTGAGCTGTGATTTTCTGCCACGAGCCTGACTCGGGTTTACTGCCAGAGAGGTTAAAAAGAGATAGGCAGTGTTTCCCCGCCCCTCTCGCATGGGGGGGAAACACTGCAAATCTGCACACAGTGAGCTCTTAGCCATAGATCCTGAACAAGCATGCAGCTCAGATGTTTCTGACAAAACTCTGACACATTAGCTGCATGCCTGTTCCAGGTAAGTGATTCCAACAACTCCAGCCAGGACAGCCAGGGCAATTAGCATCGTTTAAAAGGAAATAAATATGGCACCTTCCACACACCTCTCGGTTCAGGCTCCCTTTAAATACACATAAAATGTGTCAGAAGTTGCTCCTCTCAGAAGAAAGCCCCTTAAAGTATACAGTGCATATTTTTACCATTTTCTGCAAATCTGACTATAAATGGAAGTGCTGTGATGGGTTTGCTGTGAGACTGTTATAGTACTTCTATAACACATCAGTAATAGGGGGTTTGCAACTCAAGCCTCTGACTACAAAATATAACAGTACTCTGAAGACAAGTGCTGTCATTATATGAGGAGGGCTGCAGAGTGGAGACCTACGAGAGGTAATGACACATCAAAGGATGAGTCACATGCAGGCTCTGGACAATGACACTTCATGTCTGACAGGAACAGGGCGGAGCCTGGCATCACATGCAGCTGCCCAGCAGGCTCTGGACAATGACAATCCATGTCTGACAGGAACAGGGCGGAGCCTGGCTGGCATCACATGCAGCTGCCCAGCAGGCTCTGGACAATGACACTTCATGTCTGACAGGAGCAGGGTGGAGCCTGACATATGGAGCTGCCCAGCAGGCTCTGGACAATGACAATCCATGTCTGACAGGAACAGGGCGGAGCCTGGCATCACATGCAGCTGCCCAGCAGGCTCTGGATAATGACACTCCAGGTCTGACAGGAGCAGGGCAGAGCCTGACATCACATGGATTGCCCAGCAGGCTCTGGACAATGACACTCCATGTCTGACAGGAGCAGGGTGGAGCCTGACATACGGAGCTGCCCAGCAGGCTCTGGACAATGACAATCCATGTCTGACAGGAACAGGGCGGAGGCTGGCCATGTCTGACAGGAACAGGGCGGAGGCTGGCATCACATGCAGCTGCCCAGCAGCAGGTGCCCTATTGATCACGCACAGCCATTCCCTTCCTGTAATATATATTAAAGAGGAACGCCCCCTGACAATCCGTTTGAGAAAAGGAAAAATTTATCATGGGAAAGGGTGTATCAGCTACTGATTGGGATGAAGTTCAATCCTTGGTTACAGTTCCTCTTGAAGTAACTGTAGCCAGTAATAAAAAAATATGACTTCTGCTTTCCTCATTATGAAACAGATCAAAGTAATTATGACATTCTTCCTCTCCATATCCATCACAAAGTTTTCAAGAAGTCCTGGCAAAAAATGTCTTTAAATGGAAAATGAGGTGAGAGGTGTATGGAAGCTGCCATATTTATTTCCTTTTAAACAATACCAGTTGCATGGCAGCCCTGCTCTTATTTCTAGTCAATAGGGTCTAAATCAAAACACCTGAAACAAGCATTCAGCTAATCTTGTTAGATTTGTCAGACACCTGATCTGCTGCATGCTTGTTCAGGGTCTATGGGTTAAAGTATAGAGGCAGAGGATCAGAAGGACAACCAGGCAATGTGCATTATTTAAAAGGAAATAAACATGTCAGCCTCCATATCCCTCTCACCTCAGGTTCCCTTTAAATGATAGTGCTGCATGTTCAGGCTTAGAGCAAGTGGTCACTTATGCCTGGTACACATCATGCAATTTCCTGTCAGATTAACCGCTCAAACCGATAATTTCAAACATGCTCCCGATCGATAATGGGATTTATTTTGTGCTGTAGTGATCTGAAAATCGGTCCAGTTATTGAGGGAGAGCAGATTGGACATGTCGGAAAACATTAGTTCAACTAGTTGATCTGTTGGACAATTGCACAGTGTGTAGCAAGCATAAGGGTGGGCCATGCACTTCTAGATCTCAACGGCATCTTTTTAAAGTGGAACTGCAGCTTTGATTAAATAACAAACCACATCTTCCAAAAAGACAACTGTCCATACCATATCACTCTCAACAAGTAAGAGTGATATGGAGGCTGCCATATTTCTTTCCTTTTAAACAATGCCTGGCAGCCCTGCTGATCCATTTGGCTGCTGTAGTGTCTGAATCACACCAGAAACAAGCATGCAATTAATGCAACTAATCTCACCAGATCGGTCAATAATGTCAGAAACACCTGATCTGTATATGCTTGTTTAGGGTCTATGACTAAAAGTAAGAGAGGCTGAGAGTCCGCAGGATAGCCAGGTAACTGGTATTGCTTAACTTAACTACTTCAGCCCTCAGTCGTTTTCACTTTATGCATCAGAGCAATGTTCACCTCCCATTCATTAGACTATAACTTTATCACTACTTATCACAATGAACTGATCTATATCTTGTTTTTTACGCCACCAATTAGGCTTTCTTTGGGTTGTAAATTTTGCTAAAAGCTACCTTACTGTAAATGCATTTTAACAGTAAGAATACGAAAAAAACACGGAAAAAATTCATCTCTTCTCAGTTTTCGGCCATTATAGTTTTAAAATAATACATGCCTCCATAATTAAAACCCACGTATTGTATTTGCCCATTTGTCCCGGTTATTACACAGTTTAAATTATGTCCCCATCACAATGTATGGCGACAATATTTTATTTGGAAATTAAAGTGAATTTTTTTTCCGTTTTGCATCCATCACTATTTACAAGCTTATAATAAATAAAAAAAAAAAAAAAAGTAGAAATATTTCATCTTTACATAGATATTGAAAAAGTTTAGACCCTTAGGTAAATATTTGTTGGTTTTTTTTATAGTAATGTTTTTTTTTTTTTTTATTATTAAACATTTTATTTGGGTATTTTTGGGAAGGTGGGATGTAAATAGTAATTTTTTTAATGTACGGAAAATATATGTTTATTTTATTTTTTTAATGTAGATGTAGTTTTACTTTTTGGCCACAAGATGGCAACCTTAGGTTTGTTTACATGACGTCACTAAGTGTAACATGTACGCTTAGAGGGACGTAGGGGGCAAAAAAAGCAAGGCTTCCGAGAGAAGATGTCGCTTTTTCTGCGGCAGAGATGAATCAGTGATCGGGCACCATGGCCCGATTCATTGATTCCTGGGCTAACGATCCGCGGCCAGGAGCACGCATGCACGCGCGCGATCGGCCGCGGGAGCGCACATGGCCTCCTGGATGTAGCTCTACGTTCAGGAGGTCAAAGTGGTTAAGCTGGCAGCCCCAGGAAAGCCGAAAAGCGTCAAGTCCTGGGACGGGGTTTTGCAGGAGATCGCGCGCGCATCTCTGCTCAGTCATCAGTCTCCCAGCGGCCGCTAGGAGACTGTTAGACAGCTAAACCGCCATTTACATTGTACAGCGCTGCGATCTACAGCAGCACTGTACTGGGGACAGAGGTGTCACTCGGCTGTCACCTGGGGAGGCTCAGGAGCGATCGGCTCTCATAGGCTGATGCCTATGACAGCCGATTGCGGTCATTGGCTGGACGGGGGGAGGGAGGGAAAAATAAATAAATAATTAGGCACATTTAAAATATCTATATATAAATAAAAAAAATAAAACACTGCAGCAGCGATCAGAGCCCACCAACAGAAAGCTGTTGGTGGGCAGAAAAGGGGGGGGGGGGAAATCACTTGTGTGCTGAGTTGTATGACCCTGCAGCAAGCCCTTAAAGCTGCAGTGGCCTGAATTGTAAAAAATAGCCTGGTTACTAGGAGAGTGTAGGCCTATGGTCCTGAAGTGGTTAAAAGGAAATAAATATGGCAGCATCCATATCCCTATCGCTTCAGTTGTCCTTTAAGCCTTGCACAGATTAAAGAATAAACTCTGTCAAGGCAACCAATATCAACCACCTCTGCAAAGAATGTAGCTTGTGCACAGCTGCAGCCAATCCTCTTCTATGAGTGGTCTGTCTGGCAGATCGAGTCAGGCAAGAGCTGGCCAGGGCATTCTACCTGCTCATCCCGCCCTCTCTTTGTGATGCTCCACGTGCACAGCTCCTCCCCCTGAAAATAGCATAGCTAGCGTTACCCAGGCAACGCAGTTTCCAAGCAGCTGAACCGCCTTTGTAACTGTACTTGTTCAGCATGCACAATGCTTCATTAAACAATTGCCAAAGGTTCCAGAACCAGCTGCTAGGCCCCCTCCCACTTTATTGTGGAATCCGGGGTCCCCGCAGAGTTTTTGGCAGCAGAGCGATACACCTGTGCCAGCCAGCACGCTCCTCCATCAGTCCGTGTGTTCCAGTCTTCACTCCCGCAGGCCACATCTACTGAGCGACCTTGGCGGCATGTTATTACATCATTAAGTACCGGGTCCTAGAGGACTGGCGCCCCTGTGAGAATGAAGATGGGATCACATGCACCAATGTGGGGGAATGCTGGCCGGACAAGTGAATCGCCATGCTACCAGGAACTCAGCAGGAGCACCAGGGACTATAATAAAAGTAAAGCTAAAAAAAAATAAAAAAAAAAAGGGGGGGGGGGGGGGGGTCCTCCATAAACAAAGGGGTCCTTAAAGTGTACCCGAGCCAAAGAGCCTCAGTATACTATGAAGGCTCTTCCTGGATCATGGCCCGCAATAGCCAACCAATCCCGGCCGCGCATGTGCAGTACGCCGGGCTTGTGGCCTCATGCCACTACCGCACAGCCATTATCCAGTAAGAGGTCCTGATGTGAAGCGGGCCGCTCTCAGCAACAGGGTGGGGGTGGGGGGTGGGGAGGGGTACTGGAGTTGCTTCGACGACCGGGGGAAGCTTCAATAGGATCCTGAGAAATATTTCTCTTCTGGGTATCTGATTTTCAACCTATTCTATAATGGCACGGATGGGGATGGTTATCTAGTTATCCCCCATCTGAACTAGCACCAATGAGTATCTGCATCCACATCACTATGGTATAATTTCAAGATGTCATCTGTAGCACCACCTGGTGTTGAGATCTGGTACTGTGACCTGAACATGATGCAGTATCCCATGATAAATCTTACAGGTTATTTATGGAAATGCTGGCTGGTGTTTTTAGACAAGTTACTTGGAGCTAACTGGTGCTTCTATAAGGTTCTGAGAGGCATCAACTGTCGCTTGCTAGTGATTTCACTGGTGCTGACAGCCATTTTCCATTGACTGTAACCAATATTAAATCACTAGTCTGCACCACCAAAATGCCTGCAGATGGGTATTTAGGCCTCGTCCACACTGTACTGTATGTGTACATTAAATTCTATGTGTACATTAGTTATACTTGGGTCATTTTTTATATGGTATGCATGTTATGAAGAAGCACTCTGCAGACAACACTTGCAATGCAGAGATGTGAACATTCCCACTGAGATGTTCTGGCCAGGGCTGTGGAGTCTGAGTCTGAATTTTGCGTACCTGGAGTCGGTGGTTTCATAAATTGAGGCATTGAGTTGGATGATTTTTGTACAGACTCCACAGTTCTGGTTCTGGCACTGCGTTTGTTTGCGCTAATGCACAACACAGGACAAAAAGGGTCAGTTCAGACTGCTGGCAGCTCATTTCGGCACACTCAAAAAAAAGTTTTTCTACAAACCTGCTTCATGCTTGAGCCCCTAGGGGACATGGACCTGCAAATGCAGCCGACGCCAGAAGCAACATGCAGTGTCTCGGAAAATTGAAGGCCAGGACAGCTTGGGGAAGGAGATCCTGTGCCTGTAGGTCCTAGTGAGGATTGGTCCTGAAGCAGTGGCCCAATGAGGGTAAGTTGAGGTAGCGGTTGTCGGGATTGGGGGGGGGGGGGGGGGATCATTTGTGATCCTGGCTGCCCTGGATTGCAGTCTGGAGAAGTGTGTGAGGCCTAGAGATGGAATAATTGCACCGTTCTGTTTAAAAGTGAAAGAGGCCTTGTAATAAACAAGGCCATACAGAGAAGCCAAATATCACAGCTAGTCCTCAAGTAACTTATGTGGATAGCAATAAAACAGATGCACTACAAATATGCACAGGCCTACATTTATGTACACTGCGCTATGCCATTTATGTGATTGCGCTATGCCAGCACAGCTCCTCAGATCTGAGGTAAAACTACAGACTGTGCACACAAGGCGCTATCCCTCATTTCAAAATGGCAATGAATAGGCCTGTCAACTAGTCAAACCACTCTGAATCCCTCGGACAGAGGGGCGTGTCCATCACCAGAATCCTCACAACAAACTACTCTGAAGCCCACGGCCAGAGCGGCGTGTCCATCACCAGAATCCTCACATCAAACTACTCTGAAGCCCTCGGCCAGAGGGGCATGTCCATCACAAGAATCCTCACGTTTCCAAAGTAGCGATTGTAAAACTGGAGCCTTGCTGTCCGCATGTCTTCTTTCAGTCTACAGCTAATTACGACAGGATCCTGAGAGGTGAGGACCCCTCCATGTTGGGACAAGCAGACAACTGAAGAATTTCATTTTCTCTTGGAAATCCCCTTTAATTTGCCGCTCCTCTCCTAGGCTGCAGCGCAGCGGGCAGAGACAGTCGGCCTTTGTCAGGAGTGGAATTTTCAAGCACTGAAATCACACATGCAAATCCTCGCTGCGCTACACTAACCCTCTCAGAGCACAACAACACAGGGCTTCTGGGGAGATGGCTCAGGGGCAGTAGTGTGTGGGGCCTCTCTGCACTCACTGAATGAATGTCACAGGGCCTCAGTCTGCTCCACTATATAGGCAATAAGCAAATATTGGGCGCACACAAAAGCCCTCTTGTTCGGACGTAGTGGTCCTTTTTTAAATAACCCAGCAGCAGCAGATGTTTACAGAGAATCCTTTCACTGCAGACAATCCAGCATGTTGCGTCCCACCAAACAATGGAGCAAGTCTCACAGTTCACAGCCAATCCGTCACAAACCTGGCCGATTCTGAGCAAAAGAATATTAAAAAGCCATAACTAGTGTTTAAAGTGAAAACTGCATGTGAAAGCTATAAGCAGTTTAAGAGAGTTAAAAGAAACATGAAAGCGATGCAAGTTAGTTGAACTTGAACTCAGAACTTCCTCTCTGCTCTAAAACATACACAACAGCATAATACATAACATATAGCGGTACAGCATAAACAGCAAGCCTCCTGCGCAGTAGAGCGTACCCAACTGGGATCGGAGCCGGGGAACGTAAATATTGCAGGCGCTACTGCGCCTGCGCCACAGCCTGACAAATTATCAGCTGTGGCTTCAGAGGGGCCCAGCGAGACCACTGTGTGATGAGGGAAGCCTCAATCAGATCCAGAGGACCAAGTCCTCCCGACGTAAGGACTTCTCAGGGGCCCTTTCTTTCGATACAGAGTCTCTAAAGAAAAACATTTCTTTGATACAGGGGATACAAACATCCTGTGTTTACCATTTACCTCTCTGCTGTGGCAGTCAGCTGACTGCTTACAACTTCTGCTTAGTCAGAGTTGAGGGGGAATTAGACAGACTAAACTCTCTAAATCCTCTACCATGGTCCTTCTGTCGGCGTAAGGCTCCTGGGCACGCTCTGTTCTCTAAAGACTGAACCACGCATACGCAGGACTCTTACACTGATGGTGCACCAGGGCGCGCACGTTACCAGAGCCACCAGCGGGACCACAGAAGGAAGAGAATGCCGGGGGACCTTATGGGCTACGGGAGGCTGGAGAAAGCCCCAGTTAAGTCCCAATAAGGGCCAATTAAAAACTCAAGAGATTAAAAGGAAAGAAAAAAAAAAAAAAAGGAAAAAAGTAACACAAGTCTTTAATATCTCCTTCAGGGGACCAGAACAATACAGCAGTAATGAGCTCTTTGGGCCTTTATTTTCAAAAAGAGAAATTTAATGGCGAGCAAATGACCTCTTGCTCTTCTACAAGTGGGGACTCTATAACCGTATGATATGGCTGCCAAGCCACCAGTAATCTCCTCACATCCCACCGAGCACTCTCCCTTTCATCCTGATAACCCCAGCACCTGTTTCCACTAAAGCCACCTCACATGTCTCATCCAAGTCCCTCACACAGAGAGCATTCTGCTTTCCAGACCCAACACAACACCTCCTCTTTCCATGTGAATGAAGCATTCCCTCTCCTCCTCAGAGAGAAGGATTCATGTCATGAAAGGCAGAGCCAGACACGCCTGACCTCCCTGACATCACTGCTTCATGATAAAGGGCTGCATGAAGAGTAGCTGGATCAGGGAGTGGATAGGAATAACATTTGTAATGTAGAACTAGAATTACTTTTTTCCTTCTAACATTTGAAACGCCATCCATACAGGTGACCAAGTCACCCATTTAAGCAACATGGCAGTAATATATATATATATATATATATATATATATATATATATATATATATATATAATCCCAGCAGGGTTCAGAGCCCACCAACAGAAATCTCTGTTGGTGGGCAGAAGAGGGGGGGGGGGTAATCACTTGTGTGCTGAGGTGTGCGGCCCTGCAGCGAGCCCTTAAAGCTGCAGTGGCTTAAATTATAAAACAGCCTGGTCACTAGTGGTTTGAAAGCCTATGGTCCTGAAGTGGTTAAACAGCTAGTGGTGGGAACCATGCATAGGCTTAGCACTATGGAGGTAAGAATTCTTCCCTCATCCATCCCAGGTTTGCGTTAAAGTGGATCCGAGATAAACTTTTACTCATTGCATAATTGTGTTCCTTTCATATAGTTTATAGGGCATTCCTCAAGCCAAATACTGTTTTTGTTTTGTTGTAATACTCTAATTCACTATAAACTAAACAAGCCTCGCCCACAGCTCCTTTTGTGCCTTGGCACTGTAGCAAGGGCTTATGGGAGCTCAGTCTGGGCAGGAGGAGGAGGAGGTTACTAGCCATTGATTTCAGAGGCAGAGGGGAGGAGGGAGGAGGAGAGGGGACTGAATTTACACACAGGCAAGCTGATAGCATCTCCAGCCCTCAGCCTGTGACAATGTGACAAACAGATCCTGGCTGCCCTCATTGTATCACAGGAAGAAATAAACTTTTGAAGCTGTTTGCAGCTAGATATGCTGTGTAAACTGTATGACACGACACAGAGCTTTAAAATATCAAACAGATATAGGGTAAGCAAATAAAGAAAAAACACCAGAACCCATCTGTAAGGGTAATACAAAATAACTAAACTCAATTATGGTTGCAAAAATGTAGAAAAACTTTATTTGTAGCCTCCATTGAAGCAGCATTGAAGCTCCATTGAAGCAGCAGACGCTGAGATCGCGTAAGGCGTTTCCCTGGCCCCTGCTCTTATACTAGGTAAAGCCTCAGCTTGTTACTTTGTATTTTTGGTGTTTATTTTATTTGTGTTGTATTATACACGTATTTCAAGTACTGTATGTTATGTTGGTTTGATGCATCTGGCTACACATTTGTCTTTGCACTTGCCAATCATATTGTGTTATTATATGCACCTTATGGATATATATTTTTGGTGCATAGCCTTATTTAGGTGTACTTTGCAGATACATCACCTACTTTTTACCTCATTTAACACCTGGTACTTCACACACACATCTTTTTAGCGTTTTTTTTTCTGCATACATGCACTGATTTATTTATACATTTATTCACGGTTTCACCCACTTTTTTTTACCTATGGGGTAATTTTTCTTTTTTTTTCCCCCCTCTCCTCTGTTTTTTCACTGGCTCTATTAGTAGGTCACTATTTTTGATTTTGTGACCCACCATTTTTCAGTTTAAGGTTTATTCCTTACAATGTTTACTTGTCAGCACAACGGACACTTTTTTTTTTTGCTGGCTTTCCTTCCTTTTCTTGCATTTTGCACACACATTTATGATTGCTTAAGCTGCAGGGGTTATGCTTATATGCATCTCAGAGAATGTTATGTGTTTTTTATTTATGTTTTCTAGCCAGTGTGTTTACACAAATAAAGTTTTTCTACTTTTTTGCAACCATAATTGAGCTTAGTTATTTTGTATTACCCTTACAGATGGAGTCTGGTCTTTTTTTCTTTAATGCTGTGTAAACTTTAGAATATATATATATATATATATATATATATATATATATATATACACATACACACACATACATACATATATTTATATATATATATATATATATATATATATATATATATATATATATATATATATATATATATATATATATATATATATATATATATATATATATATATATATATATATATATATATATATATATATATGTACAGAGGGGCTGCAGCACACAACAGGAAAACAGTGACAGGGGCTCTTGGTTACGCTTTAACGCGCTTAAGCTCACCAACTGCGCCAAAGTGTCCCCAATCTGGTGAGTCCTACTCTAACCAGGCAAAAATGCTAGTTTTAATCAGCGTTCTAGTGGGAACCATACCAAAAGCCCAAGGGTCAACTAAATGGCAGAAATGAAATTAAAAACACCTCACCTTCTACTAGCTACTAACTGAACTATGAGCACCGCTCATTTATATGCTTAACTGTGCTAGAGGTGGGCGTGGTCATGCAGGCTCACAGGGGAAAGTTATAAATAAATTACCAAGGGGTGAGCAGCACAAACCAAAATTTTTTTATGCAATTCTATGCAAAGCATGCACGCAGCGCTGGAGGTCCCCAGACTCCATAAGTAATATATAAGTACAGAGGGGCTGCAGCACACAACAGGAAAACAGTGACAGGGGCTCTTGGTTACGCTTTAACGCGCTTAAGCTCACCAACTGCGCCAAAGTGTCCCCAATCTGGTGAGTCCTACTCTAACCAGGCAAAAATGCTAGTTTTAATCAGCGTTCTAGTGGGAACCATACCAAAAGCCCAAGGGTCAACTAAATGGCAGAAATGAAATTAAAAACACCTCACCTTCTACTAGCTACTAACTGAACTATGAGCACCGCTCATTTATATGCTTAACTGTGCTAGAGGTGGGCGTGGTCATGCAGGCTCACAGGGGAAAGTTATAAATAAATTACCAAGGGGTGAGCAGCACAAACCAAAATTTTTTTATGCAATTCTATGCAAAGCATGCACGCAGCGCTGGAGGTCCCCAGACTCCATAAGTAATATATAAGTACAGAGGGGCTGCAGCACACAACAGGAAAACAGTGACAGGGGCTCTTGGTTACGCTTTAACGCGCTTAAGCTCACCAACTGCGCCAAAGTGTCCCCAATCTGGTGAGTCCTACTCTAACCAGGCAAAAATGCTAGTTTTAATCAGCGTTCTAGTGGGAACCATACCAAAAGCCCAAGGGTCAACTAAATGGCAGAAATGAAATTAAAAACACCTCACCTTCTACTAGCTACTAACTGAACTATGAGCACCGCTCATTTATATGCTTAACTGTGCTAGAGGTGGGCGTGGTCATGCAGGCTCACAGGGGAAAGTTATAAATAAATTACCAAGGGGTGAGCAGCACAAACCAAAATTTTGGTTTGTGCTGCTCACCCCTTGGTAATTTATTTATAACTTTCCCCTGTGAGCCTGCACAAGGTGTGCAATACTCAGACATGGCCAAGGAAAGAAAGGCTGAAAGACTACCACCACTGAACAAGACACACAAGCTGAAAACGTCAAGACTGGGCCAAGAAATATCTCAAGACTAATTTTTCTAAGGTTTTATGGACTGATAAAATGAGAGTGAGTCTTGATGGTCCAGATGGATGGGCCCGTGGCTGGATTGGTAAAGGGCAGAGAGCTCCAGTCCGACTCAGACGCCAGCAAGGTGGAGGTGGAGTACTGGTTTGGGCTGGTATCATCAAAGATGAGCTTGTGGGGCCTTTTCGGGTTAAGGATGGAGTCAAGCTCAACTCCCAGTCCTACTGCCAGTTCTGGAAGACACCTTCTTCAAGCAGTGGTACAGGAAGACGTCTGCATCCTTCAAGAAAAACATGATTTTCATGCAGGACAATGCTCCATCACACGCGTCCAAGTACTCCACAGTGTGGCTGGCAAGAAAGGGTATAAAAGAAGAAAAACTAATGACATGGCCTCCTTGTTCACCTGATCTGAACCCCATTGAGAACCTGTGGTCCATCATAAAATGTGAGATTTACAAGGAGGGTAAACAGTACACCTCTCTGAACAGTGTCTGGGAGGCTGTGGTTGCTGCTGCACGCAATGTTGATGGTGAACAGATCAAAACACTGACAGAATCCATGGATGGCAGGCTTTTGAGTGTCCTTGCAAAGAAAGGTGGCTATATTGGTCACTGATTTGTTTTTGTATGTCAGAAATGTATATTTGTGAATGTTGAGAGGTTATATTGGTTTCACTGGTAAAAATAAATAATTGAAAGGGGTCTATATTTGTTTTTTGTTAAGTTGCCTAATAATTATGCACAGTAATAGTCACCTGCACACACAGATATCCCCCTAAAATAGCTAAAACTAAAACAAACTAAAAACTACTTTCAAAAATATTCAGCTCTGATATTAATGAGTTTTTTTGGGTTCATTGAGAACATGGTTGTTCAATAATAAAATTATTCCTCAAAAATACCACTTTCTGCACTCCCTGTATACTGCAAAAAAAAAAAACTGTTCAGGTTGTCTTTTATAAGGTTTTCATGCCAGCACCTATTCAGTAAGGAGTCCTTGGGCTAGACTCCCCAACAGTGCTACTACCTATAGAGTGCACCCTAGTTGCTGCAGCACTCTATCATTTGGAGTCCAACAAGAGAAAAGCACAATATATAATGTTATTTGTGGCTTGTCTTCATACATATAAAAAGGTTTATAAAAGGCTCTAGGGCATTTGCTTTTACAACTGGTCATGTTTCCTGAGAACTAATGTAAAGCTAGCCTCTGACAGACCTGGGTGAGTGGTTCAGCATGTGATGAACTAAAGGAATCCTCTCATAATGAATGGCAATGCGTTGTATAAACTGAGGGCTGGGAGTTCTATGGTAACAGAGATCCTGGGCTCCGCTGTCAGATTGTTTTTCTTCTGTGAGATATGTAAACAGGGCCAGTGCTGAAAGCAATGCAGCAATCACTGTTTGTTCTGTATTTCCTTCATACATACTTTTCTTCAGCTGCAACACACACCATGAAAATAACTTCCACACCAAGCTAATGGATGGAATATCTAACTGCAAAGAACTATATGTATGTATTTTAAAGAGCAGCGAAAAATCATCAGGGCTCCTATTCAGGCTGCAACTGAAATGATTACCAACAGAGGTGTGCAACGCCCCCAGATACTTTAAGGACCTCTGTCGCAAAAATCTTAAAGTGTAAAATACATGTAAACATATACAAATAAGTAGTATGTTTCTTCCACAGTAAAATGAGCCATAAATTCCTTTTCTCCCATGTTGCCGTCACTTACAGTAAGTAGTATAAATCTGACATTACCGACAGATTTTGGACTAGCCCATCTCCTCTTGGGGGGGGGGGGGGGCTCAGGGTTTTCTTTATTTTTAAAAGCACTTAGTGAATGGCAGTTGCTCCGTCCAACTGCCAAAAAAAAGTGTACAGTGTGCAGGGAGGCTGGCCAGCATCATTATATAAATCTTTTTCAGGGAGTGTCTTTATAAAGGTTAAAGGCCATGCTGAGAATTCCCAGTGAAGAGATGGACTAACCCAAAACCTGTCAGTAATGTCAGATTTCTACTACCTGCTGTAAGTGACAGCAACATAAGAGAAAAGTAACGTATGGCTCATTTCACTCTGGAAGAAACGTACTTATTTGTATGCATTTTAAATTTTAAGATTTTCGCGACAGTTCCTCTTTAAATACTCACCTTGATTTCAAAATAGATGCAAACTATGAACTAAACCCTAAAACTAGATAAAATTCAATGCAGACTGATACACATGAACGCAGCTAGCCACAAGTAGACTTGTATTTCTGTACAACAGGTGGAGACGGCAGTGCTTCCAGATGCAGGCTGCACCCGAATTGACCAGCTGTATCGACGTGCAGAGCCCAACATGCGGGCAGATTACACAACTTGTATTCAAAACAGATGCAACAAATGGAGGATGTTAGCTTCCAATAAACAGTTTGAGCAGATTGAAGATTGTTCAGTATATGGAGGATCATCACGGCCCACCCTACCCACCGCGTGACTTCATTCCTGTGCCGCTCCATCAACCATCCTCCTCTGCAAAGCAACACGTAGCTAACCTGCAGGCTGGAGACACATCTGTACAGTGGCAGCTCTGCAATGTTGCCCAAGGCATACATTTGAAATCGGCGGCGGTAGACTTGGCCACAGGACACAGTCGGTATATGGCTGATCCTGCTTCTGCACAAGTCCGGGCCGTGTTAGAGCCCGGTCAGACTGCACGCGTTTCCAGGCGCGTTTTGGAAATGCGTGCAGGAGGCCGACACGCACGACATCAAACAGTGCATAGAGTGCACTGTTGATGTTCACACTGCATGCGTTCCGTACCTGTGCAGTCCGGGAATGCATGCTGCACGCAGATTTTGTAAAAACGCGCGACTGTGCCATTCATTTTTCAGTGATGGGAGCAGCCACGCAACACATACAAACGCGGATGGCGTGCGATCGTACGCGTTGCGTTCCGCATGCGTGGCCGTCCGCATTTTGTAATGTGAACCGGCCCTTTACTATTCACCCTCCAGGCCGCCATGGATAGTGGGTAAATGATATAATTGCTGGAGGCCGAATTATTGTGTTTTTCAAGCAACTTTGGCTCAGGTCTTCTGACGGCGCTGACGTTACTCACTGAGTGCCGCTGTAGATGTGATTCCCTTTATAGTCTATGATGGCGACGGCTGCGCCCAAGGGATGGAGTCCCAATATCTGCCGAAGCAACATGCCTTGTAAAGTGTGGACGAGGCTTTAAAGTGGACCTGAACTCAGAACTCCCCTCTGCTCTAAAAGATACAAAACAGCATAAGAACCTTAAAACATTTCTTTGCTACAGCTGATACAAATCCTAAAATAAATCTGCAGTTTCTACTTCCTGATTCATGGAAGCAGACATATTGGTTACAGCCTGTGCTTTCAAATGGGCTTATCTGCCATAGGCAGTCATGTGACACAGGGGGAGATCAAATTACGACTAGCAATTAGACACAAATGAGGGGAATTACACCAGCTGAACTCATTAAATGCTTACAGGGTGCATTTATGTTATGTTTTCCTTGTGTACAACAAGAAAATATTTGTCCGCACCCTTGTGAACAAATTAAGAGTGTGCTAGGGTCAAAAATACAACATTGTATACACCAAGAGTAGAAACCCGGGAACAAGCACCACTCAATACTGTAGTTAAGTATAAGAGATCTTTATTATGCATGATCCACCAAATGGTAATATATACAGCAGGGATTCACTCCCAAAATCTATAAAAACATTAAAACATCCCATAAAATGACTCCATGCTGAAAATTATTGGTTGCACTGATAGTATTTAGCATATAATTAATATGCAGCACTGCAGGATCTCAATAGAGCCCACAGTCTGTATGAACCCGGGTTCAATGTTAGGACAAAGTGCAGTGCTATAAATATATTATACATATACGCAGGCTGTGTTTATTATAAATAAGAAAGTGTAACATAAAAATAATATCACTTATAGCCACTGCTGTGAAAACCGTGCAAAAAGTGCAATAAGCTTTAGTAATAAACCTATTAAAAATTTCAACAGTGTAGCAGCCCACAAATAGAGTGCATAGGTAAAGTGAAAAATACAATGTTTTCCTTGTGTCTGTGCAAGAGTTCTTTGTGCTCAAAGTTAAAGGACAACTGAAGCGAGAGGGATATGAAGGCTGCCATATTCATTTACTTTTAAACAATACCAGCTGCCTGGCTGTCCTGCATGAATTGTAGTTACACCACTGCAACAATCTATTAGGCCTAGTGCACACCAGAGCGGTTCTGCTGCGGTTTGCGATCCGCTTGCGACTGCGGATCCGCTTGGGTAATGTATTTCAATGGGCTGGTGCACACCAGAGCGGGAGGCGTTTAGCAGAAACGCATACTCCCGGGCTGCTGCAGATTTTGGATTGTGGAGGCGTTTCTGCCTCAAAGTATAGGAAAACCGCAAACCGCTCTGAAAAACTGCACTTCAGAGCGGTTTGCCAGGCGTTTCTTGTTACAGTAGCTGTTCAGTAACAGCTTTACTGTAACAATACATGAAATCTACACCAAAAACGCTTCACAAAACCGCAAAATTCTAGCTGAAACGCTACAGAAAAATAAGAAAAAGCGTTTCAAAATCTGCTAGCATTTTGCAGATCTGCTAGCGGTTTTTGGTGTGCACCAGGCCTAAGAAAAGGTTTTTTATTGCATTGCAGAGGAACGAAGACACTCCTAAACATATGCTTTACCCATCTCTACTCTTAGTAAATCCACAATAACAAATTGGTACATTAGTTGATTTTTTTTCAAAGCAAGCTGTATTTACTTTCTGCAGGAGATAGGTAGGCAGGCAGGCAAAATATATCTCTGGGAAACTCCATATGCTTTTAGTCAGTAATGCTGCTACACAAAAATTTAGGTATGTTATACACACACAAGAAAACTAACAAGCGCCTTCTTGTTCAGAAAGGCACATAGTTCACATGCCCAAATTATGCTTCCCATAACAATAAACAGAACTTTTCAACAGGCGTTTGACACCATCCAGCTGAGCAGACACAGGTGCTGCAGTCAGAGGAGCAACTGTGCAGCCATGACGCTTCTACTGAACATAGATAACTTTATCAAGGCAGTCTGGGACAAAGGAACACATCAAGGCCTGCAGCTCAGGCTCTATTTACAGAAGCTATAATCAGTCCTGCCAAAGAGCTCATCAATGTTATCTGCAATCCCCAGCCAGTGTTCTTCATGTGCTGATAACGAGGAGTCCCACCTCACATTGTAACATGCAGGATCCTGCGACTCGCCCGGGAACTGCACCTTCCTCTGCAATTATATGGCAGCCTGTGCATTTTATGGCCTCATTTATTTATCTCAATAAAGGTTCAAACATCAGAAAGCGGACCTTGCATTAGAACATTCCGCATGATCTACACAGCTCAGCCATATGTGGAATGTCATGCTCACGTGTGGAGACTGTCACTGTGTTATATGGGGATAAGGATTTCATCTGTCCAACAAAACGTATAGCTGAGGAAAAGGAGGTGGCAGAGAGCTGACTGAGTAATCTGTGTTTCTTACTATATGTTTATAAGGACAATTTGCAGGCCAAAATAGATGTTAGGTGTTTGAAGGGGAGGGAAAGAGCTTTGGGATCGAGTTCTATAATGTAAATCCTGACATATGGGAGAAAGAAGCTTATACATGTACCACTTCCACCAAAGCTGTGGAGTCGGTACAAAAATCTTCCGACTTCTCAGTTTATGAAACCACCGACTCCGACTCCTTAAGGTGCGTACACACATGCGACTATAGTCGTTTGTAACGATCGTTCCCCGATCTTTACCAACGACGATCGTTACAAAAACCGAACCACCGACTATTAAGGCAAACGACGAACGAGCCAAATCGCTACAAAAAAAAGTTCTGTTTTGGCGGATTTTAACCAACGACGATCGTTTGCAAAAGTAGTACATCGTTGGAAACGGTCGTTCGTACTAGGCTTGACATGCGCATTTCACAATTTCTTCTCCATGAAACTTCTCATTTTTATGCGCAGGCGCAATAGTTGCTTTACGTGGTGTAACGTTCGTTCTAACGATCAGATCGTTACACACCTTTTAAAACTAACTTTACTTAGGTCGCTCTTTCATCAATTAAAAGTTCGTTCGTCGTCCTCAACGAACGATCGTTGTCGCATGTGTGTACGTAGCATTAGTCTAATACCAGAACTAAGGATTTGATACAAAAAAATCTGACTCCTCAGTTTATAAAACCACCGACCAACTCCGACTTCAGGTACCCAAAATTGCTCAGACTCCTCAACTGACTCCACAGCCCTGACTTCCACTACCCTTTGGTTTCCTCCTCTGCACCACCCCCTGCCCTACACAACTGCTAATCTGTGCCACAGCCTCCCAATGCAGCTGCGGTTCTGCACCTTATGCAGCTGCTCATCCACACCACCCCCTTCCCCATGCAGCTGCTCTTCTGCACAATATGCAGCTCCTGCTCTGCGCCACGGCCTCCCTCCCCATACAGTTGCTTTCTGCACCTTATGCTCCTCCACACCATCCTCACTATGCAGATGCTCTTCTGCACATTATGCAGCTCCTGCTCTGTGCCAACCCCTCCCATACGCAAAACACCAACACCAGCTCCTCTGCACAACTGCTGCTCTCTACACAACTGCTGCTCTGCACCACCCCATACAGCTTCTGTTATGCACCTTATGCAGGCACTCCTCTGCACCATCCCCACTCTCCTCCTCAAGCAGCTGCTGTTCTGCACATTAAGCAGCAGCCACTCTGCACCTCACACTCCCCTTGCAGACCCTGCTTTGCATCAATCCACTCCCCTATGCAACCCCTGCTTTTCACCAACCTCTCCTCTATGCAGCACTTTTTCTGCACCAAACCCTCCCCAAGCAGCCCCTGCTTTGCACCAACTTTCCCTATGCAGCCCCTGCGTTGCACTAGCAAACCCCTCCACTATGCAGCTCCTGCTTTGCACCAACCTCTCCCCTATGCAACCTCTGCTTGGCACCAACCACTTCTCTATGCAGCTACTGTTTGGCATTAAACTCTCCCCTCGCTTTGCTCCAACCAACCCTATGCAGTCTCTGCTTTGCTCCAACCAACCCTATGCAGTCTCTGCTTTGCTCCAACCAACCCACCCTATGCAGCCCCTGCTTTGCTCCATCCTACCCTATGCAGCTCCTGCTATGCTCCAACCTACCCTATGCAGCTCCTGCTATGCTCCAACCTACCCTATGCAGTTCCTGCTTTGCTCCAACCTATCTAGACCAAGTTGCGCCTGGGGCAAGGTCAGGTTTTGGCGCCTAAAGGTCAGGTTTGGCGCCTAAACTGCCATTCCCTATCCAAATTTTGCCGCCTTTTTAAGAATTCAACAAACTGCGCCTGGGGCAAGAGACCCGCCTGCCCCCCCAAATCTGTCCCTGCCTATGCAGTCCCCGCTTTGCTCCAACCTACCCCCCGCAGCCCCCGCTTTGCTCCAACCTACCCCACGCAGCCTCCGCTTTGCTCCAACCTACCCCACGCAGCCTCCGCTTTGCTCCAACCTACCCCACGCAGCCTCCGCTTTGCTCCAACCTACCCCACGCAGCCTCCGCTTTGCTCCAACCTACCCCACGCAGCCTCCGCTTTGCTCCAACCTACCCCACGCAGCCTCCGCTTTGCTCCAACCTACCCCACGCAGCCTCCGCTTTGCTCCAACCTACCCCACGCAGCCTCCGCTTTGCTCCAACCTACCCCACGCAGCCCCCGCTTTGCTCCAACCTACCCCACGCAGCCCCCGCTTTGCTCCAACCTACCCCACGCAGCCCCCGCTTTGCTCCAACCTACCCCACGCAGCCCCCGCTTTGCTCCAACCTACCCCACGCAGCCTCCGCTTTGCTCCAACCTACCCCACGCAGCCTCCGCTTTGCTCCAACCTACCCCACGCAGCCTCCGCTTTGCTCCAACCTACCCCACGCAGCCTCCGCTTTGCTCCAACCTACCCCACGCAGCCTCCGCTTTGCTCCAACCTACCCCACGCAGCCTCCGCTTTGCTCCAAAATACCCCACGCAGCCTTCGCTTTGCTCCAACCTACCCCATGCAGCCTCCGCTTTGCTCCAACCTACCCCATGCAGCCCCTGCTTTGCTCCAACCAACCCCATGCAGCCTCTGCTTGGCATCAAACCCTTCCCCTTATTCTTGAAAATATACTTTGAAATCTAAAAGTATCAGTTGTGTGTAGACTGGCCCTTTAAAAACAAAACAAGCACTCTGAAAATGCTTTAATTTTATTTATTTTTTTACACTGGAAAATGACAATTGGGATCTAACTGCTTCCCATGAGAAAATATCTGCAATTCCCCTTTCCAGCAGTATATAGAGATGCCGCAATCATAAAACTACCAAGAGTTAAGAGATTCCAGCACGGAACACTTTGTGAAAGTCAGGAGACGTGAATATAGTTTCCCCAACTACAAATAGAGCAGAAGCTGCATCAATAAATCGACAATTATCATTATTCTGCCACTGCTACATACTCATCTACCCACATTGCCACGGCGACAAGAAGCAGAACTAGATACAGGAAATAGATGCAATGCCTAGAGAATGACATTTATGTAATTTCCTCACTGTAATGAGATAACAGCTGCCTGGTAAACAGGTACTCTAAATGCGTTCAACGGAAGCTTCGTCATAGAGAAGAGAAAGAAAAAATACATATATTTCTGTTCCATTAAAGATGATGAAGTCTGCAGAACTTCGCAGCACAGAGTTCCATAACATCAGATTTTGTATTTAAAGAGGGACTGTAGTGAAAATGACAATGAATAAAATAGCTTATTGTTTACAATATTCATTTATATGTTGTCAATATTTGCCCATTGTAAAATCTTTCCTCTCGCTGATTTACATTCTGAAATCTATCACAGGTGCCGAGGTGTTCATTACTGAGAGTTTTATGCATAGCGGGGGATATTGCTCGCTTGGCAGTTGGAAAAAGCAGTTATTTCTCACAATGCAACAAGGTTCACATACAGCAAACTGCCAGGACCATAGTCATGACATCACACTGTGGGAGGAGTTTTACCACAATATAATATGCCAGTAAGTAAATCAGCCAACACTCCAGTGTTGAGTGTTGGCTAATTTACTTAGTGGCATAATACTGGTAGTCTTATGTGTACTATTTTGATTAAGCGCATTCCTATGTATCTTGATTTTAAAGAGGAACTCCAGTGAAATTAGTGTAATAATAAAAAAGTGCTTCATTTTTCAATAATTCTATATACATGATTTAGTCAGTGTTTGCCCCCGATTTACATTCTGACACTTATCACATGGCGACATTTTTACTACTGGCAGGTGATGTCAGTAGAAGGAGAAACTGCTTGCTTTTTTTGGCAGTTGGAAATAGCTGTGAACAGTGGTTATTTCCCACAATGCAACATGGCTCCCACAGTGTGATGTCAGGACCTTGGCCATGACATCAAACTGTGGGAGGGGTTTCACCACAATATCTGCCATACAGAGCCCCCTGAGGATCTGCTTGAGAAAATGATTAGATTTCTCATAGGAAAGGGGGTATCAGCTACTGAGGGAACGAAGTTCAATTCTTGGTTACAGTTTCTCTTTAAGTGTTTTTATGTACAACAATTTTTTGTATAAATAAAGACTGTTCTACTTCTAATAATATTTTTAGAGCGTTTAACCTGTCTAATTTCCCCCTCATGTGTGATTAATCACAAGTTGTAATTTGATCACTCAGCTTTGTCAGCTGACTGCCATAGCTGAGCAGCTAATTGGTAAACACAGGATGTCGATGTCTGCTTCCATATCCATCTGTTGCCCCCCCCAAAAAGGGAGCTGTTCTTTGTTTCCAATCGATAAATCCGATCAAATTTCCTGTGTTTTTCGATTTTTTGGGAGATTGGACAAGTTGGAAATTTCTGACCAACTTTATCAAGAATTGAATAGTGCGTGAAGGATTGTCAATTACTTGATGTACAGTTCCAATACATTTTTTCTGAGCTTTCAATTATTTTATTCATGATTGGGGAAAAAAAATTGAATATAGGTGTGTGGTACATTAGTCAGATTTTTGGATTGTTACAGTCAGAAAAATTGATTTCTATGTTTGAATTGAACAGATATTTAAAAAAATTGTATGGTGTGTGTGGCCACCTTAACTGGCTATACCAGTGATATGCAAACTTGGCTCTCCAGCTGTTGAGGAACTACAAGTTCCACAATGCATTGCAGGAGTCTGACAGCCACAGTCATGATTCATAAAGGCAAACGCATTGTGGGATTTGTAGTTCCTTAACAGCCGGGGAGCCAAATTTGCAGATCACAGGGCTATACAAATGCCTGGGGGTAATTCCTGAAGGTCAGAAGGAAGCTGCCATGTACATCCACAACATTATGCAGTTGTTCAAAGAGAAACCGTGACCAAGAATTGAACTTCATCCCAATCAGTGGCCGATACCCCCTTTTATCAATCATTGATCAGATCCGTTGTCACTAACGTGAACAGGGCTACGGACAGAGCCATCCGGATCCGGTGAAGAGAAGACCGGATCCGCTCACCAGATCCGTTTGGCTGAAAACGTAAATGTGAACTGGGCCTTATTTATGAAATATTTGTAATCGCTCCTATATTTTAGTTTGAGGTAATCTTGAGAACTGAGAATCCTCTATGTGAGCCGGGAGAGCTGCTCCCACGGCTAGAATACCTCTGTACTTCATTAGTGAAGGAGAACAAGCAGCTCCAGATATCCCAGCTGTGTAGGATGAACTCTTGGCAGAGGTTTATCACAGATGAATCCACAGGCCAAGACCGTGCTAAGAGCTGGTGGTCTCCTATTCCCCAAAGATCAACTTTCAAAGGGGAAAAAAAAAAACATTTGTTCTCCAAACTATAATTAATTTAACCCTTACATTGTCATATTGATAAAAGGCTGATTGTACTTTGGTCACTTGCGATCGGTGCTTGATTGCTAGTTTAGGTAGATGGTTAGGGAGTGCCCAATATAGATACTTAGGGCCTTCTGCTGTCCCCCCTCACTTCTCCCACCCCCTGAAACTCTGACAAAAGTGAACGAGCATGCAGGGCTGTGAAATCGGAGTTGGAGCAATTTTGGGTACGTGGAGTCGGAGTTGGTGGTTTCATAAACTGAGGAGTCGGAGTCAGGTGTTTTTGCACCAAATCCACAGCCCTGGTAAGTATTAGACTAAAGAGTCGGAGTCAAGGAGTCTAAACCATTTTGGGTACCTGGAGTTGGTAGTTTCATAAATTGAGGAGTTGGAGTCTAATGATTTGTGTACCGACTCCACAGCCTTGCATGGACTGGACTGCACTGGACACCTGCACAGTGACACGGAGAGGTAAGAGTCGACACAGAGCAGCTCCATGCTACATCACAGGACGCCTGCGCAGTGTGGCCACGTTCACTCAAAGACGGGAGCACACCAGCGAACTTCCAGAGGGTCCCAGTGCTGGATCGGTGGTTTCAAGAAGGATATGGGAAGCCTCTGGAGGATCTACCGAGACAAGTGTATGACTTTCTCCTTTGAAAGTCACAGGTTTGCTTTAAACTGGTTGTTTGACTCATATACCGCTGCTCCCCTTTTGTAGCCCATGACTTTCTCTGCTCCATTACTCAGACATAATCGCGTTTTACTCTGGTGCGTTCCCCGATGACTGCCCTGGCACTCTTGCCTGGCAGAGAGATGGGCGTGATTACTCCCAGCTGTGAGGCAGCAGAGACCTCGCTTCCTTCTCCTTCTGCAATGAATGGGTCGTTGGCTGCGGAGTCGGTAAAACAACATCCATCATCCTCAATTTATGAAACCAACAATGCGATGACTCCACTGACTCCACAGCCCTGGCAATAAATCCAGTGAAGCTGTAGGGGTGAAAGGGATGCAATAAATATCATCTACTGTAGATCAGTGGTGGTCAGCTGGCTAAGAGAGCGCCTCAGTAAGTGGATCGGTTCATTTGAGCGCGGGATTCATCAGATGTATAATATTCGCTTGTGTTTATTAGCAGTAATGGGCTGCCCAAGCGGCGAGTTGGGTGCCCTATGGGGCTAGTAGCTGATCAGCTACTTCATAGGAATTAACGGTTTCTGTCTAGCTCCTCTCTGCTTAGTGTGCAAGCTTTTACCCTTTCCATATCCCTCCAGCACCTTTACATAAAAGGATAAAGAAGAGCAGTGAGAAATGGGTTCTTACTGTAGACAAGTCAAAAAGGTACAGGACACTTTTATAAACACACCTCGGAGAGTCTAAAAAGAGAGTCCGAGGTGGGCTCAAAGAAAAGAAAAAAAAAAGTGGACTACCTGATCTGTAGGGCTGAGCGGATCAGGTAGCCGCAAAAAACGCTGCTCCCATGGGCCGCAATAGCCCACTTTCACTTGCGTGACCCCCTTGGTCATAAGGCTGCACTTAGAGACTGTGTTGTCTATCATAGTGTGCAGGGAGGTGGGGGAGAGGCAGGAGGCATGGCCAAGGGAGAGAGCTGCCCAATGGCAGCTCAGGAAACCCTGTAGGAACGCCCCTGGCGGGCATTTTAAGCAGGGAATTCCTCTCCCCTCTGTTTACCTTTGGGTTAGTAACAAATCTTGTGGGGGGGGGGGCAGAGAGTGGCGGGGGGGGGCGACAGAGCCCTGTCATTAGGCAGAGAACATGGCTCTGTGTACCATCTGTCCCCCAAAGATCCACCTCGGGTTCTCTTTAAGAAGGTTGAAATGCTTTATTGCACAGTGAGTACGGTGGAACTGTGCAGAACTGTAGCTGCAGTGCTGATCACAAAGAGTTACTTTGCAAAAAGAGAAGGAGTTGTTGGGTGGAGCCAGTTGATTCTATGTAGAGGTCAAAACTCCCACATTCCCGACAGCTTCATATTTTGAGCTCAGATCTCTGGGTCATATGATTTACTTATCCAAAGAAAATTCTTTAGAGACAGCTGTATCAAAAATGAAAATTGTGTGAGTAACACCACAGTCCTCCATTCACCTGTACTAACAAAGAACAAAATCCCAGGAGGGTGAACAAAGGCTTTAAACACCAAACCGTATAACCCTGCCAATGTTTCCAGCAAGGTTCCTAACTCAAAATGCAGCAGCTGTTGATTGAAATTAAAAGATCATTCAGCTACACAATGACATGTACATACTGACAAAGATTATAAAGACGGTATTACAGTGGAGTTGCCCTTAAACCTGTGACATTAGGAAATACAAAAGTGAGATACTTCCATCTGTAGCCTCTGGATCCTCCACAAGATGACCACTTCCAGCATATCGCGCCACTATTTGTACGTTTGTTTCCTCTTCCCCAAGTAAGATGTAGAGTTTCCTCCAATCATCTGTGGAGGTGAAATCAGGGATGTGGGCGGAGAGTCTCTGGAAGTGGGCAGTCCTCACAGGTACGCATTTGCTGCAGTGTAGCAGGAAGTGGGCCTCATCCTCCGGGGTCCCCAGGTCACACTGCATGCACAGTATCGCCTCCTGGGGCTTCCATGTCTGTCTATCTCCAGGCTGTGGGAGCTCAGACGGTACAGGCTCAAGGTCTGTCTGTCTTTGGGGTAGTGTAGCCTCTCCAGATAAGGGGTCATTGTGTACTCCCTCTGCAGAGATTGGTAGACAGTGAGTTCTCTATGTCACTCCTCCATTCCTCTAGGTCAGGGCTTTTCAACCTGTGGTACGCGTACCACCAGTGGTACTTTGCTGTTGGCCAGGTGGTACATTCCAAGTTTACCTGCTACTTAATTGCCCACCTGACGCTTGTCCTGGTCCCGTCCTGCCTCCACAAAGTTCGGCTACCCCTCGCAGCCTCGCCGTCACAGTGCACCGTTTGCCTGGCTGTCTCTTTTCTGCGCCCGGGTTACCACTGATCTGAGGTCTGAACTATTACACAGGACAGCACAGTGAGGAGCAAGCAAGGGGGAACCGAACTTTGTGGTGAGTCACTGCCCAGCTCTCTGGTGGTGGGGGAGGCTACCTGTATTGAAGTGGGGTGGGGACTGGATACCTACAGTATATTGGCAATCTACCCACAGACTGCTAATAATGGCAATCTGTAGGCTTGCAATCTGATTTCAGTCCTTTTCCCCACCAATGCCTCCTGCTATTCCCCTCCCATATGCCACCCCCCCCCCCCTTTTCTTAAAGTGTACCTGTAAAAAAAGTGCCCCGGGAGGTGGAAGCCTCTGGATCCTAAAGAGGCTTCCCCCTTCCTCCTCAGTAGAGGGGATCCAGCGCTGGAACCCCTCTAAGATCTCCTTGTTGGTGTGAGTGCACGCGCAGCAGTGGCTCTCTGCTCGGGCTTCGATGGAAACACACAAGTCTGATCGGGTCATATCTATGGCGCAGGCACACTGGTGGTACTTTAAATTTTTCAGGTGATAAAAGTGGTACAGTGAGTGAACAGGTTGAAAAGCCCTGCTCTAGGTATTGTTCCTTGCACTCTTTCACAAGCCTTGTCAAGGAGATTCGGGGTGTCCCAGCGCTGGATAAGCAAAGGCGAGGGGGATGGGGGGGCCTCTGGATTATACAGACGATTCCCCCTCTACTGAGGTAGTTTAAATGGGGCACTTTTTTCAGCTACAGGTACAATTTTAGCCTGCGGTTCACATAAACAGACTCACAGGATTGAAAAGCAGAAACTTTCCAAATTCTTTTCGAAAAGTTCTTTCTGTTCCTCCACATCCATTCAACATCTGTAGCCGGTGGAAACACTATTCAGACAAAAAATAATAAATGTGGTTTTCCTGGAAAATTCTTATGAGAACATTTTGCACATGACAGAAGTGGAAAGTGAAAACTGGCCTGTGTTTAATCCAGTGTACTGCCTGGGAGTGTTGCAACTCGCTGATCTGAAATGAGTTGCAGCCTGTGCCGACCGGGAGCCCACTAATCACATCAGGAGATCACAGCGGTACCCCTTGGCATACAGGGCATTCCGTGCTGATCCTGAGCCCACTAACAACATCAGGAGATCACAGCGGTACCCCCTGGCACACAGGGCATTCTGTGCCGACCGTGAGCCCACTAATAACATCAGGAGATCACAGCGGTACCCCTTGGCACACAGGGCATTCTGTGCTGACCATGAGCCCACTAATCACATCAGGAGATCACAGCAGTACCCACTGGCATACAGGGCATTCTGTGCTGACCGTGAGCCCACTAAGCACATCAGGAGATCACAGCGGTACCCCCTGGCATACAGGGCATTCTGTGCTGACCGTGAGCCCACTAATCACATCAGGAGATCACAGCGGTACCCCTTGGCATACAGGGCATTCTGTGCTGACCATGAGCCCACTAATCACATCAGAAGATCACAACAGTACCCCCTGGCATACAGGGCATTCTGTGTTGACCATGAGCCCACTAATCACATCAGGAGATCACAGCGGTACCCCCTGGCATACAGGGCATTCTGTGCTGACCATGAGCCCACTAAGCACATCAGGAGATCACAGCAGTACCCCCTGGCACACAGGGCATTCTGTGCTGACCGGGAGCCCACTAAGCACATCAGGAGATCACAGCGGTACCCCTTGGCATACAGGGCATTCCGTGCTGATCCTGAGCCCAGTAACAACATCAG
This sequence comes from Hyperolius riggenbachi, assembly GCF_040937935.1. Taxonomy (NCBI): domain Eukaryota; kingdom Metazoa; phylum Chordata; class Amphibia; order Anura; family Hyperoliidae; genus Hyperolius; species Hyperolius riggenbachi. The sequence continues at coordinate 53,969,001 of NC_090650.1, forward strand.
GAGATCACAGCGGTACCCCCTGGCATACAGGGCATTCTGTGCCGACCGTGAGCCCACTAATAACATCAGGAGATCACAGCGGTACCCCTTGGCACACAGGGCATTCTGTGCCGACCGTGAGCCCACTAATCACATCAGGAGATCACAGCAGTACCCACTGGCATACAGGGCATTCTGTGCTGACCGTGAGCCCACTAAGCACATCAGGAGATCACAGCGGTACCCCCTGGCATACAGGGCATTCTGTGCTGACCGTGAGCCCACTAATCACATCAGGAGATCACAGCGGTACCCCTTGGCATACAGGGCATTCTGTGCTAACCATGAGCCCACTAATCACATCAGGAGATCACAACAGTACCCCCTGGCATACAGGGCATTCTGTGCTGACCATGAGCCCACTAATCACATCAGGAGATCACAGCGGTACCCCCTGGCATACAGGGCATTCTGTGCTGACCATGAGCCCACTAATCACATCAGGAGATCACAGCGGTACCCCCTGGCATACAGGGCATTCTGTGCTGACCATGAGCCCACTAATCACATCAGGAGATCACAACAGTACCCCCTGGCATACAGGGCATTCTGTGCTGACCATGAGCCCACTAATCACATCAGGAGATCACAGCGGTACCCCCTGGCATACAGGGCATTCTGTGCTGACCATGAGCCCACTAATCACATCAGGAGATCACAGCGGTACCCCCTGGCATACAGGGCATTCTGTGCCGACCGTGAGCCCACTAATCACATCAGGAGATCACAGCAGTACCCCCTGGCATACAGGGCATTCCGTGCTGATCCTGAGCCCACTAATCACATCAGGAGATTACAGCAGTACCCCCTGGCATACAGGGCATTCTGTGCCGACCGTGAGCCCACTAATCACATCAGGAGATTACAGCAGTACCCCCTGGCATACAGGGCATTCTGTACTGACTGTGAGCCCACTAATCACATCAGGAGATCACAACAGTACCCCCTGGCATACAGGGCATTCTGTGCTGACCATGAGCCCACTAATCACATCAGGAGATCACAGCGGTACCCCCTGGCATACAGGGCATTCTGTACTGACTGTGAGCCCACTAATCACATCAGGAGCAGATCACAGCAGTACCCCCTGGCATACAGGGCATTCTGTGCTGACCATGAGCCCACTAATCACATCAGGAGATCACAGCGGTACCCCTTGGCATACAGGGCATTCTGTGCTGACCGTGAGCCCACTAATCACATCAGGAGATCACAGCGGTTCCCCCTGGCATACAGGGCATTCTGTGCTGACCGGGAGCCCACTAATCACATCAGGAGATCACAGCAGTACCCCCTGGCATACAGGGCATTCTGTGCTGACCATGAGCCCACTAATCACATCAGGAGCAGATCACAGCAGTACCCCCTGGCATACAGGGCATTCCGTGCTGATCCTGGCCCACTAATCACATCAGATCACAGCAGTACCCCCTGGCATACAGGGCATTCTGTGCTGACCATGAGCCCACTAATCACATCAGGAGCAGATCACAGCGGTACCCACTGGCATACAGGGCATTCCGTGCTGATCCTGAGCCCACTAATCACATCAGATCACAGCAGTACCACCTGGCATACAGGGCATTCTGTGCTGACCATGAGCCCACTAATCACATCAGGAGATCACAGCGGTACCCACTGGCATACAGGGCATTCCGTGCTGATCCTGAGCCCACTAATCACATCAGATCACAGCAGTACCACCTGGCATACAAGGCATTCTGTGCTGATCCTGAGCCCACTAATCACATCAGGAGCAGATCACAGCGGTACCCCTTGGCATACAGGGCATTCCATGCTGACCATGAGCCCACTAATCACATCAGGAGCAGATCACAGCAGTAGCCCCTGGCATACAGGGCATTCTGTGCTGACCGTGAGCCCACTAATCACATCAGGAGATCACAGCGGTACCCCCTGGCATACAGGGCATTCTGTGCTGACCGTGAGCCCACTAATCACATCAGGAGCAGATCACAGCAGTACCCCCTGGCATACAGGGCATTCTATGCTGACCATGAGCCCACTAATCACATCAGGAGATCACAGCGGTACCCCCTGGCATACAGGGCATTCTGTGCTGACCATGAGCCCACTAATCACATCAGGAGATCACAGCGGTACCCACTGGCATACAGGGCATTCCGTGCTGATCCTGAGCCCACTAATCACATCAGATCACAGCAGTACCACCTGGCATACAGGGCATTCTGTGCTGACCATGAGCCCACTAATCACATCAGGAGCAGATCACAGCGGTACCCCCTGGCATACAGGGCATTCTGTGCTGACCATGAGCCCACTAATCACATCAGATCACAGCAGTACCACCTGGCATACAGGGCATTCTGTGCTGACCATGAGCCCACTAATCACATCAGGAGATCACAGCGGTTCCCCCTGGCATACAGGGCATTCTGTGCTGACCGGGAGCCCACTAATCACATCAGGAGATCACAGCGGTACCCCCTGGCATACAGGGCATTCTGTGCTGACCATGAGCCCACTAATCACATCAGATCACAGCAGTACCCCCTGGCATACAGGGCATTCTGTGCTGACCATGAGCCCACTAATCACATCAGGAGCAGATCACAGCGGTACCCCCTGGCATACAGGGCATTCCATGCCAACCATGAGCCCACTAATCACATCAGGAGATCACAGCGGTACCCACTGGCATACAGGGCATTCCGTGCTGATCCTGAGCCCACTAATCACATCAGATCACAGCAGTACCACCTGGCATACAGGGCATTCTGTGCTGACCATGAGCCCACTAATCACATCAGGAGATCACAGCGGTACCCACTGGCATACAGGGCATTCCGTGCTGATCCTGAGCCCACTAATCACATCAGATCACAGCAGTACCACCTGGCATACAGGGCATTCTGTGCTGATCCTGAGCCCACTAATCACATCAGGAGCAGATCACAGCGGTACCCCTTGGCATACAGGGCATTCCATGCTGACCATGAGCCCACTAATCACATCAGGAGCAGATCACAGCAGTAGCCCCTGGCATACAGGGCATTCTGTGCTGACCGTGAGCCCACTAATCACATCAGGAGATCACAGCGGTACCCCCTGGCATACAGGGCATTCTGTGCTGACCGTGAGCCCACTAATCACATCAGGAGCAGATCACAGCAGTACCCCCTGGCATACAGGGCATTCTGTGCTGACCATGAGCCCACTAATCACATCAGGAGATCACAGCGGTACCCCCTGGCATACAGGGCATTCTGTGCTGACCATGAGCCCACTAATCACATCAGGAGATCACAGCGGTACCCACTGGCATACAGGGCATTCCGTGCTGATCCTGAGCCCACTAATCACATCAGATCACAGCAGTACCACCTGGCATACAGGGCATTCTGTGCTGACCATGAGCCCACTAATCACACCAGGAGCAGATCACAGCGGTACCCCCTGGCATACAGGGCATTCTGTGCTGATCCTGAGCCCACTAATCACATCAGATCACAGCAGTACCACCTGGCATACAGGGCATTCTGTGCTGACCATGAGCCCACTAATCACATCAGGAGCAGATCACAGCGGTACCCCCTGGCATACAGGGCATTCTGTGCTGATCCTGAGCCCACTAATCACATCAGGAGCAGATCACAGCGGTACCCCTTGGCATACAGGGCATTCCATGCTGACCATGAGCCCACTAATCACATCAGGAGCAGATCACAGCAGTAGCCCCTGGCATACAGGGCATTCTGTGCTGACCGTGAGCCCACTAATCACATCAGGAGATCACAGCGGTACCCCCTGGCATACAGGGCATTCTGTGCTGACCGTGAGCCCACTAATCACATCAGGAGATCACAGCGGTACCCCCTGGCATACAGGGCATTCTGTGCTGACCGTGAGCCCACTAATCACATCAGGAGCAGATCACAGCAGTACCCCCTGGCACACAGGGAATTCCATGCTGACCATGAGCCCACTAATCACATCAGGAGCAGATCACAGCAGTACCCCCTGGCACACAGGGCATTACAGCCATAGCCCTGAATACCGGAGCTATGAATCAGCTCCATATGGCTCCCTTGGGAGGCCTGGCACCACTTCTGGCCAATTCTCCAGGTATGTGCAGAACAATAACAAAAGCACATAAAAAGGAGTGTGGAGAGGCAAAGCCAAGCACATTACAGAGTGCCTGGATGTGGTCCATAAACACACTCTGCTCACAGGGGCTGCATTCACCCTCACACTTTGGCTGTAACTTAAAGAGCACCTGACATGCGCTCAACCATGACGCCTGTGTCACTAATGTTCTATAACAGTAATAAATCACAAAGCTGTCATACTCACCTGCTGGCCTATAAACCCACTATACAACTGAAATCCCCACCCCCGCCTGCAAAAGCACCACAACCTTAATCCAAAGACTTTGTAATCTTGAGAACGGGAGGAACCTCACACAGTAAAGCTGGCCACTAACGGTCCAATTTCTAGCAAAAAAATCGTTTGAGCGATCAGAAATTCTGATCGGACGAAAAATCGTTCACTACACCATCAACTAACCAATCATTGCTTCCTATCTATCACGACCACCAAGAAAATCCAAATTTTCCTTTGACGAAAATTCATTCAGGAGATATTTTTTTCACTCATTCATAATCGATTGTGTCCACCAATGGAGATTATTTACAACCAATCCGATCAGAATTTCTGATCGCTCGAACGATTTTTCGCTAGAAATTGGACCGTTAGTGGCCAGCTTTAGGATGCATTCACATCCAATTTACTGCTTTCATGTAATATGAAGGTCAAAAACAATTCTGTAGGTCGAAAACAGATTCTGTAGGCAAGTTCTTATAACAGGGGTAGGGAATCTTGGCTCTCCAGCTGTTAAGGAACTACAAGTCCCACAATGCATTGCAGGAGTCTGACAGCCATAGTCATGATTAATAAAGGAAAATGCATGCTGGGATTTGTAGTTTTATCACAGCTGGAGAGCCAAGGTTCCCTACCGCTGTCTTATAACATGGAGGTGATAAAATTGGATATGTGCATGCATCATACATCAGGCAATGATGGGCAGATTGACCAAGAGACAGAACTCTCTCTTACCCAATCTGATCAGGGAGAGATCTGTTAGATGCCCATACACTGCAGGCTGATTCATGTTGAAATCGATCAGAATCGGCTTTGTGATGCCCCCTTGCTTCCCCTATCCACCCAAATGTTTTATGTGTCCCCCGATGCAGGTGCATTTATAATTTACCTGTCGCCTCGTCCGAGTGTCCGTGCCGATTTCCGTATTGGGGCCCCACATGGCTACCAGGGTTATTGCACGAGGGGCGCATGTGACGTCACACACCACCTATCTGCAATAGCGGCGCTAGTCACTTTGAACACCAACGCAGAGATCATAGCAGTGGCAGACTCGACTTCTCATGCAACCGGCAAGCCAAAGTATCCAGAATCACGCAATCCCCGCCTGTGCTGGATAAATGAGACTCTACAGCATAAAAATAATAATAATATTAGGGTATAGGATTTCTGACTGGCTACACAGAGAGCAAGAGTGTCTTTTTTCTGGGCCGGAGTAACACTTTAATATTTAACTGATTAGGTGGAAGCACTGCACTCATTATACTGAGTTGGCGCCATACACAAATAAAACAAAAATGAGTTCTCCTTCTGTAAGTGGCAGTTCTCTACAAAAGCATAAATTATTAATTACTCACAGAGACAAGTTTACAGGTAAACACTGCACTTTGCAATCCAGGTACTTATATCCAAAACCAATTAAAAAAAAGTCAACCTTTGCTATACTCTTCCTGAAAGCCTTTTTCCACATGGGACAATTGTAACCTGCAGATCAGGTGTCACTCATGATTTAGTCCCTGTTTACATGACATCATCAGGTACCTGATCCTCGGGGAGTGCAACACGGTCAGCGAACAATGCACGAGAATGGACAACCCACTCATATTACCACAGATGCTCCACTGTGATTTAAAGTGAACCAGAGGTGAAAAAAAAAAACACTGATGGGATAAGCAATTGTACCTATCCTCCAACTCCTAAAATGACTTGTTTAATATAATCCCATAGTTAAAAACCTCTGGATTATCCTCTACTATTACTACTACTATTTTTTACTTAAAGGAATACTTAAGTCAAAATTAAAAAAAAAAAATGATTTTTTCCCTCAGCCCCCTGAAGCTGTATGGTGCCCTCGCAGCCTGGCTCCGATCCTCCTGTCCTCGCCGGCGGCTACTTCTGGGTTCGGCGACAGCCGCCGACAGGCTGGGAACGCGAGTGATTCTCCGCGTTCCCGGCCGCTATATCACCCTCTATGCTGCTTTTTTTTTTGCAGCCAAAGATATAAACGCTAAATGATTCTATCATTAGAGCAGGCCTGACAAATTAGAAAAGAATGGATTCTGATTACTGTCTTACCAGTCATAGGCCATTAATCACAAAGCTTTTTCACCTGTTTTCACCTTATCTATGTTACATTTTTAAGAACAAAAATATAATCTAACTAGTGACCTTAGCCCATTTAAAAACGGGCTAGGACTGTCACTGCGCATGCGCCCGCACATTTCCACCGTGCGCGCCTCAAAAGCCCGTCCGCCCCGCGCGAACGCGCTGCGCACACCCGCCGGCCTGTCCCTTCGCCCGTCATCTCTTGCCGCACGTCACTCTCCCTCAGTGTCTCTGCGTCCCTGCACATGCGCCAATTGGAGCGACTGATTTTTGGCAGATTTGATCATTTTCATCCAATCTGCCTACAAACTTCTGATGCACTCATCAGAGCCAGTATGTCTATAGTGGCAAAATAGGCAATTGTCCAGGACTCCAAGAGCCTTTTTTAGGAGGCTGTAGGGGTTACAACTGCAACCAGGCTCTTGGTTAAGACAAAGACCTAACTGGGGATTTCTTGAAATTATAATCCCGATGCAATATTTGGCAGGCAAGCATAGACCTTTGTTGTCCTGTAGATCACCCCTTAAAGGTTTCAAATATATTGGTAGGTGAACAGAGGCGCCAGAAGGATAAAAGTACATAAAATTTTTAAAAAATTGCTGGGAGGAAGTGGTGGACTCGCCTCCGTTAAAGCAGACACCAAGGACTGTAAATGTATAGATATACACATTTATTGAAAATACCCCAAAGATGCAACGCGTTTCGCGGGCACAGCCCACTTCTTCAGGCAATAAGCAGGGGATAAATCAATCTAAAATCAAATTAAGGAGCGCAAGATATAGGTTAAAAAGTTTCCTTTTTTATTGTTAATAAAAGTATGTATATGCATACAACTAATTGTACTTTTATATATGCTCCCACAGACCCAAAGACATAGGTCTAGGTGAACCATACACAAATCACTTTACAACACGCATTAATCTCGTATACATTCAACACACATCCTCTGGTGACCCATTTAGGGGGAGAAAAAATATATATATATTTATATGCGTATAAAAAATGTAAAAAAAGCTTAAAAAGGAGAGAAAGGGTCAAATATTCCAACCTATAGTTGTATTTCTAATGCGAAGAGTTCCTCCGTGAAAATCAACTGGCCACAGCAGGACCCTTATAGTTCAAACGATTTATGTACAACATGTGCTTCAACAAAGGTAGGACCCACCATACAGCTACTCACTGTTCCCCTGATAGAGGGAGTCCGCATAGGAGTCCGGTAAAGTAGCGTGGCTTCTCCTGGTTTGTAAATGCCGTTCGTACCGCTTGCGGCTACGCTACACACGGACCTCCGTGTGTCAGCTGATCAAGGGTCTGATGTCACTTCCGTGCGTTCCGGCTCCTGTGCGTTCCAGCTCCTGTTTCTTCCTATACCCCTGCACTCCAGCTGGCTGCGTTCTTCTCACCAGGAAGTATATCTTCCGCAGTCCACCAGCCTACAGGCAGTTACAAGTAGTTAAGAACAGGTTGCGAGCAGGTTTGGGAGTAAGTTGCAAGCAGGTTTGAAGCAGCAAAATTCCAATAGATTAAAGGGGCGCCCCACTCAATCATTCATCGACATGTTTCGACATCTGCGGATGTCTTTCTCAAGATGCTTTGGAATAGTGCTCGTCAGTACCTCCTCTTCCTTTATAGCATACAAACCCTCCCCATCCCTATTCCTTAAAGTGGTAGTCCTTAATTTGTTGTGATTCCCACACCAGCATTACTGCTAATATCTTTCGCACTAGTATCATTTGCTGACAACTTTATATATCCCCAGGGTCACCAGAGCCCCTACAGGTCACCAGTTTCAACCAATTTCTCCACCACGCACATATCCTCATTATCATTTTTATTGTTCACTTAAAGAACCCAAACAATTCCATTTCTTCATTAAGGCCTTTAGGGGCCAATGTGTCTAGATTGAACATCCAATTACTTTCCCGCCTTGACATTTTGGCGATGTAATCGCCCCCCCTTAAGTCTCTATGGACTATTTCAAGTCCAAAAAAAATAATATCTTTCACTTCACAATTATGAGAAACCTTAAAATGCTTTGATAAAGGGTGTTCTTCCCATCCCTTCTTAATATTATTGACATGTTCCCCAATTCTCTTAAATAATTCCCTTTTAGTTCTCCCGATATATTTTTTCCCACATGGACATACTAAACAGTAAATGACCCCCCTAGTGTCACAAGTAATTAGGTCACTGATCACATAACTTTCATACGCCCCCTCCACTTTGGTGATCCTCTTGTAACCCCTTGTACTTCTACATCCTACACACCTCCCACATCTAGCGAAACCCCCATCTCTGGGTCTCTTCCCAGCCACCAGACTGCCCGCTGCTGTAGCCACCTTCAAGCCCACATTGCCTGGTCTCCTAAATACAAAGGAGGGATGTATGGGCAATATCCCATTGAGGATCCGATCTTCCCTTAATATAGGCCAGTGTCTCCTAATAATACTTCTCACGGCATTGCTATGAGAGCCATACTTTAAATTAAGTTTTAGGGAATAATCCTCCATAACCCCCCCAGTACCCTTAATCAAGAGGTCCTGACAGTGAGGTGCTCTGCTTGCTATAACTGAATTGCTGTTGTTTATCCCCTGCTTATTGCCTGAAGAAGTGGGCTGTGCCCGCGAAACGCGTTGCATCTTTGGGGTATTTTCAATAAATGTGTATATCTATACATTTACAGTCCTTGGTGTCTGCTTTAACGGAGGCGAGTCCACCACTTCCTCCCAGCAATTTTTTAAAAATTTTATGTACTTTTATCCTTCTGGCGATTCTGTTCATCCAACCAATATATTTGAGTCCACCCCATGTGGAGGGGTGATCTACCCCCTTTCATCCTATCTACAGAGAGTGACTTCTTAATCCTGAGTGAGGACAGGTCTAATCTCCTCACCTGCCTAATGAGTGGTTACCTAGGTGGTAACCCGTGTTTGTGAGTATTACCATCTCACTGTTTCATTTATCCAATCAATTTTGACATACTACACCATATTGGGCTCTCGATTTCTCTTCAACCCCTTAAAGGTTATTGGAAGACTGAACAATATATGGCCAGCAGTAAAAACACCAGGTTAGTTTGCTGAATTAATGTCTCCAATGGCAAAACAGACTATATGAATCAGACCAAAAGCGATCATTATAATATTTTCATTGCTGCCTGTAGGATAGCAGCTCTCACTCCCTGTTCTCCATGACCATAATCCAAAAGGAAGGAAGTGAGAAGAAATCTAACCAACTAGGACCCAGACAAAAATAAAAGTTTTACAGTTAACCGTTTGTTGCTCTAGTGTCTAGCCAAAGCCTAAATAAATAATTGGGGTAGAATTCTACCATAAGGTCCTTTATTCTTGAGGGATATCTGAAGTAAGAGGAGGAGACACTGGAATGAATCTGTAAACTATAACAATCCTATCCCATCATGCTTGGCAAGAGAACCACCCAGCAATGTCAACTTAGTGGCACAGGTAACTCCAAAGCCTCAAGGCCTACAATTCAGGTGAAGTAGTAAATGTTTTTACTAGTACAAAGGATAAACAAAAATAAATTGCTACTCAAAAAAACAACATCCTTCTAAAAACATGTCAAAAGCAAAACATGCATGAAGATGACTCCCTTGTTTGAAATTCATAATGAAGGGAGATGACCGCCCCTCCATGTACACGATCTGGCATGAGACACCCCAGCATAAGCTGAACTCATACAGCCAAAGCAGTTGAAGCCATCACATTTTAGTAATTCTCCTTTGCGTCCAATGGTTATTAAACATGGTCCCACCACAGCTACCTCCAAAAAAGGTGGCAGTAGGAGGCAAGATTTCACAGCAATCACACAATCTCAGCCATTTGCCTTCTAGCAGGTGATTTGACACAGAAACGGGACAATCTCAGGGCCAGAGATTTTGAATGAAATTCTACATTAGATATTATGAAAAGAAAAGTTAACTCTTTGATTTGGAAGAGAATTACTAAGATATGGTGGGGAAACAATAGGTCCTTTAAACATTAAGTAGTTATTTGGGTGGGGTTGCTAGGAGACCGAGGGTGTGTGTGTTCGTGTGTGTGTGTGTGTGTGTGTGTGTGTGTGTGTGTGTGTGTGTGTGTGTGTGTGTGTGTGTGTGTGTGTGTGTGTGTGTGTGTGTGTGTGTGTGTGTGTGTGTGTGTGTGTGTGTGTGTGTGTGTGTGTGTGTGTGTGTGTGTGTGTGTGTGTGTGTGTGTGTGTGTGTGTGTGTGTGTGTGTGTGTCTTAGGAAGTCCGAGCACAACAAACCAATAAACTCAAATGCATGCAGGCTTTGCAGCCCCATACAAGGACAGACTCATGTCCACCACCATGTGGACCTCCTAGACGTCTACATGTGCCACGTGCATTACAACGATAACAAAGAGAAACTGTAGTGAAAATAAAATTGCTTATTTATTACAATATTCATTTAGGTCTGGTGCACACCAGAGGAGTTTTTCTGAGCGTTTTAAGTTCTTAAATCTGCTGCTAATGTTACCCTATGTGTCTGTGCACACTGAAGCAATGAGGTTTTGTAAAAACCCCATAGCATTACATTGGGAAGAGCTTTTGAAACCTCTAAAAGCTCTTCCCAATGTAATGCTATGGGTTTTTTTTTTTTTACAAAACCTCATTGCTCCAGTGTGCACAAACACATAGGATAACATTAGCAGCAGATTTAAAAACTCAAAACACTCAGAAAAACTCCTCTGTGCACCAGGCCCCATAGATTAATTTAGTCAATGTTTGTTAATTGTAAAATGTTTCTTCTCCCGGATTTACATTTTGAACTTTATCACTGAGGGTGATATCTTTATTTCTGCCAGGTGGTCTGTACGGGATGTTCATTTACTGAATGCAGGTTCCTGTAAAAGACAAAAAAAGGAATCTTTTCTGGCGCCCAGGATTATGATATATACCCCCCAGGTCACATTTATAGACCTGAGGAAGCGTTTTTTACCGAGAAACGCGTTGTCATTTGTGCCCCAATAAATTTTGAGAAAATACCTATTTCCGCCTTTCAAGTGAGTTTCACTACTATAAGGTAGGAATCAGAATTTTTTTTATTGATTTATTATATATGTGATTAAGAATCGGCAATATATGTCCACGGGCGCCTCCTACCCTTGTTCCATTTATTGAATGTTTTATGTAGAGAGGGAAATATTTCTTGGCAGTTAGAAAAAAGCGGTTATTTCCCTCAACGCAATGAGGTTCACAGACAGCAAACTGTCAGGACCATGGTCGTGACATCACACTGTGGGAGGGGTTTCATCACAATATTGGCCATACAGGTCCCCTGATTATCTACTCAAAAAAGTGTAATGTTTTCTCATGGAAAAGGGGTATCAGCTACTGATTGGGATGAAGTTCAATCCTGGGTTATAGTTCCTCTTTAAGTACCCACAATTTGTGCCGCTAGGTGGCGAGTTCAGGATGGGCACCAAAATTAAAGACCAAACACACCTTAGCACATCTGCATTTGAAAGTGGCGCAGTTATTTTTAGGTTTCCAGTCCATGCCAGGATTACACCTACGAGTATGCTGGATCCTCTGCCAAAATCATCTCATTTCCAGTCTATACCAGTCAGATGACAATGCTCCCAATTCATCAGATTTTCCAGTATTCATACAGATGAAGACATTTTTACATCTCTATAAAATGTTTTTTTCAGACCCCAGCAAGCAACAAAGCACTCAAACTTAAAAAAAAAAAAAAAGTTATCCCAAATTTAATTCAAGCACCCGTCCAAGGAAAACCTTATATTAACCTAATGGGTCCTTCCCTATCTAGAGTACAAGTACAGTAAGTGTTTGGATTTACAAATAGGTCTTAATGCCTTAATTTGTATACATAACATCACTGATTTACATATATTTATCAGTTCTGATCCACCCACGTGTACATCTTTCTGGAAGGAGAGGCAAGGCAGGGATGCTACTTGCAAGTCACCGAATGGGGGTATAGCAGTAGGAGAACAGAGGCGCCAGCAGGATAAAAGTGGATAAAAACTTTAAAATTTGCTGGGAGGAAGTGGTGGACTTACCTCCATAAAGCAGACACGAAAGACTGTCTGAATAGTAGTCACATTTATTAATTAGTACCCCAAAACAGTGCAACGCGTTTCGCAGGCCCAGCCCGCTTCATCAGGCAATAAAAATGGGGACAAGACACTACACCTGCTATTGCTGAAATTCTGTCTTGTCCCCATTTTTATTGCCTGATGAAGCGGGCTGGGCCTGCGAAACGCATTGCACTGTTTTGGGGTACTAATTAATAAATGTGACTACTATTCAGACAGTCTTTCGTGTCTGCTTTATGGAGGTAAGTCCACCACTTCCTCCCAGCAAATTTTAAAGTTTTTATCCACTTTTATCCTGCTGGCGCCTCTGTTCTCCTACTGCTATACCGTGTCCACCCCTGGTGGAGGGGTGATCTACCCCCTTTCGCATCTACAGAGAGCGACTTCTTATCCCTGAGTGAGGACAGGTCTAATCTCCTCACCTGCCTATACAGTGGTTGCCTGTGTGGTAACCCATGTTTGTGAGTATAATTTTCTCACGATAACCTTTACTTCATTTATGCTTAACATACTACACTATATTGGGCTCTCGGTTTCTCTACACTTTACCGAATGGGGGTAACCAATTAGCATGCAGAAGGGGGTATGGCCACCCAGTCGCTCTTAACCCCTCCCATAGGATTTGTACGATTGAAAGGCACCCCCTGTCCTATGACCACTCTCCCATGCATATTGACAGCTCTCTTTCCTATACACGCTAGGATGACACCCCATCTTCCTATGCACGCTAGGGTGACACCCTCTCTCCTGTACATGCTAGGATTACACTCCTCCTATGCACACTAGGATGACACCCCCTCTTCCTATGCACACTAGGGTGACACCCCCTCTTCCTATGCACGCTAGGGTGACACCTCACTCTCCCACACGCGCTAGGATGACACTTCACTCTCCTATGCACGCTAGGATGACACCCCACTCTCCTATGCACGCTAGGATGACACCTCCTGTCCTATGCACGCTAGGATGACACCCCTCTCTCCTATGCCCGCTAGGATGACACCCCTCTCTCCTATGCATGCTAGGATGACACCCCTCTCTCCTATGCATGCTAGGATGACACCCCTCTCTCCTATGCACGCTAGGATGACACCCCCTCTCCCATGCATATTGACAGCTCCTTTTCCCATGCACACTAGGATGACACCCCCTGTCCTATGCATGCTAGGATGACACCCCCTGTCCTATGCACGCTAGGTTGACACCCCCTGTCCTATGCACGCTAGGATGACACCCCCTGTCCTATGCACGCTAGGATGACACCCCGTCCTATGCACGCTAGGATGACACCCCCTGTCCTATGCACGCTAGGATGACACCCCCTGTCCTATGCACGCTAGGATGACACCCCCTGTCCTATGCACGCTAGGATGACACCCCCTGTCCTATGCACGCTAGAATCACACCCTCTGTCCTATGCACGCTAGAATCACACCCCCTGTCCTATGCACGCTAGAATCACACCCCCTGTCCTATGCACGCTAGAATCACACCCCCTGTCCTATGCACGCTAGAATCACACCCCCTGTCCTATGCACGCTAGAATCACACCCCCTGTCCTATGCAAGCTAGAATCACACCCCCTGTCCTATGCACGCTAGAATCACACCCCCTGTCCTATGCACGCTTGAATGACACCCCCTGTCCTATGCATGCTAGAATGACACCCCCTGTCCTATGCATGCTAGAATGACACCCCCTGTCCTATGCATGCTAGAATGACACCCCACTCTCCTATGCATGCTAGAATGAATCCCCCAGTCCTATAAATGCAAGGATCACAGTGACAACCCCTTTCCAATGCACGCTAGGATAACAGTGACACCCCCTCTCCTAGGCATGCTAGGAGGACAGTGACACCCCCTCTCCAATGCATGCTAGGAGGACAGTGACACCCCCTCTCCAATGCATGCTAGGAGGACAGTGACACCCCCTCTCCAATGCATGCTAGGATGACAGTGACACCCCCTCTCCTAGGCATGCTAGGAGGACAGTGACACCCCCTCTCCAATGCATGCTAGGAGGACAGTGACACCCCCTCTCCAATGCATGCTAGGATGACAGTGACACCCCCTCTCCTAGGCATGCTAGGAGGACAGTGACACCCCCTCTCCAATGCATGCTAGGATGACAGTGACACCCCCTCTCCTAGGCATGCTAGGATGACAGTGACACCCCCTCTCCTAGGCATGCTAGGATGACAGTGACACCCCCTCTCCTAGGCATGCTAGGAGGACAGTGACACCCCCTCTCCAATGCATGCTAGGAGGACAGTGACACCCCCTCTCCAATGCATGCTAGAATGACAGTGACTCCCCCTCTCCTATGCATGCTAGAATGACAGTGACTCCCCCTCCCCTATGCATGTCAGAGCTCTGGGCGCCCCAGACTCACCTGGCTCAGGTCACCTGTCACCCCCGGGCAGCCGCCGCTCTCCCCGCTGTAACTTCCAAGCAGCAGCAGCAGAAAGTTTCCCGGCGCTGCGCTGTCACTCTGCCTGCAGCCCCGAGGCGGAGACTGATGAGCCGCTGTCCGAGATGTGACACTGCCGGCCAGACTCAGCGCCCTCCTCCGCCTCCTCCTCTCTCCAGCCCCGGCCCTCCCCGACACCGGCTCTGCGCGCCCCCGACTAATTGTGGCTTCCGGGCTGCGAGTGCACGACAGCGGTGGGCGGGGCTTCCACTTCCAGCATGACCTGCAAACTTTGGAAACTTTCAGTCTCCTGAATGCCAATAGAGTAATAATAATAATAATGGGGAGGGAGCCATGATTATTGGCTAGGAGCACTGCTAGGAAAGTTTGCTGCAGCTCTTCTGTCCTTAAACACCTGATGATGAATATGATTTGTTAGGCAACTGTATTTGCATCACTGATGTGCAGGCAAGCCAAAAAAGCTACAAAAACTACAGCTGCAATCCAGGAAACAAAACAATTTAGTGGTGGACTTGGGTAGTATGAGGTAAAAAAAAAAACAGATACTTGGGATGATCCAGAGGCTCCTATAATTTTCTTTGAGCGCATCACTGCTCAAGGTCCATTCATACTGGGGAATTGCAAAACGCTAGCGATTAGTGCTAGCGTTTTGCGGCAGTGATTTTTGTTGCAAAACGCATATATTTTCCTCTACGTCTTCACAATTGCTGAGCGATCGCAAGTAGCGTTTTCTTAACATTACATTTTTATAATACGGAACAACAGCCCGTTCAGATCACAAATGCAGATGGCCATGCGTGCGGAACGCGTGCGGACCGCAACACGTACGAACGCATGGCCATCCGCGTTTGTGTGCGTTGCGTGGCTAATCCTATCACTGAAAAGTGAATGGGACAGCCGCGCGTTTTAGCAAAATCTGCGTGCAGCATGCGTTCCCGGACCGCACAGGTCCGGAACGCATGCAGTGTGAACATCAGACATTGCACTCTATGCAATGTCTGATGTCGTGCGTGTCGGCCACCTGCACGCGTTTTCAAAATGCGGCTGGAAACGCGTGCAGTGTGAACGGGCCCCTACAATGATGGTACACAAAATAGTGAAGCAATACACAATGGAGTGCAGGTTGCAAGGTAGGGATAAATAGAAGACAAGTCTCTGAGTCCATATGGTGTTAGCTCTTGTCGAATAGGTGCAGGGTTTCAGCGCTGGAACAGCAAGCTCCAGGAGGATGGGGAAGTGTTTTACTGTGCTTTATGTTCCTATAAGGGCAGGTTTCCACAAACAGGAAACTGTTTAAGGTCAGGCATCATAGGGGGAGACAGGGGCATGTTTAAGGTTGGGTGTCAGGAGGATAGTTTTAAAGTCATCAGCTACCCTCCCTCACAGGGGCGTCGTCTATGTGAAATCTCACACAAGCTGAGATCACCTCCCTGTGACATCATCAGTAGCAGGCTGTGTTTTGTTTTTTC
Source organism: Hyperolius riggenbachi (assembly GCF_040937935.1). Taxonomy (NCBI): domain Eukaryota; kingdom Metazoa; phylum Chordata; class Amphibia; order Anura; family Hyperoliidae; genus Hyperolius; species Hyperolius riggenbachi. Next base: position 53,985,489 of record NC_090650.1, read on the forward strand.
TCTCCTCCACCAGTCTGCCAGATTCTGTCCCGGCAATATGAAAGGAAGGGAGGGGTTCCGCCAATAAATGTAAAATATTTTCATGCAGCTGAAAAAAGGCTGTTATTATTATAAGTTAGAAAATAGATTTTATTTCTGAAATCTTGTATTTTTTATTTGGGTCCACTTTAAGGTTAGATGCCAGGATGCAGACTTAAGCTTAGGCATCGGAGGGGTTAAGGTTAGGTGTTGGGGGCGTTTGGGCATCTGCGGGGAAGGGGGGGCAGGTTGATTAGGGTTAGGCATTGATAGAAATAGTAAAATGATATTATGCCCATTTTTCCTTGCACCTTTGTTGCATAGACGCAGCTGAATGGGACACGAAAGTGCTACTGTGCCTGCACGAGCTGTCGACACTCAAATGGGCCTGCAGAGGAGAGGAAAGCATCTTAAGGATCCAGAGACTTCTTCCACCCAAGGTAAGTTCCCCCATTATTTTTTTTTGCTACAGGTAAACTTTAACAAACAAAAATAAATAGGTAATGGTTACAGGAGCATTCAAGTCCTCATCATTAAAAACAAATTTTATTCTGAATTCAGTTTGTAGCACCTCACCAATAGATAAAATCCCCAAATAGTACTGGGGACCACCTAACGCACACCCAACACCCCACATGTGCACCTTGTTTCTGGGCTTCCTACCTATCTCATCAAAGTTATACAGTGGTTTGCAGAAGTATTCGGCCCCCTTGAAGTTTTCCACATTTTGTCACATTACTGCCACAAACATGAATCAATCTTATTGGAATTCCACGTGGAAGACCAATACAAACTGGTGTACATGTGTGAAGTGGAACAAAAATCATACATGATTCTAAACATTTTTAAAAATAAAATAACTGTAAAGTGGGGTGTGCGTAATTATTCAGCCCCCTGAGTCAATACTTTGTAGAACCACCTTTTGCTGCAATTACAGCGCCAGTATTTTAGGGTCTGTCACTACCAGCTTTGCACATGTAGAGACTGAAATCCTTGCCCATTCTTCTTTGCAAAACAGCTCCAGTTCAGTCAGATTAGATGGACAGCCTTTGTGAACCGCAGTTTTCAGATCTTGCCACAGATTCTCGATTGGATTTAGATCTGGACTTTGACTGGGCCATTCTAACACATGGATATGTTTTGTTTTAAACCATTCCATTTATGTTTAGGGTTGTTGTCCTGCTGGAAGGTGAACCTCCACCCCAGTCTCAAGTCTTTTTCAGACTCCAAGAGGTTTTCTTCCAAGATTGCCCTGTATTTGGCTCCATCCATCTTCCCATCAACTCTGACCAACTTCCCTGTCCCTGGTGAAGAGAAGCACCTCCAGAGCATGATACTGCCACCACCATATTTGACAGTGGGGATGGTGTGTTCAGCGTGATGTGTAGTGTTAGTTTTCCGCCACACATAGCGTTTTGCATTTTGGCCAAAAAGTTCCATTTTGGTCTCATCTGACCAGAGCACCTTCTTCCACATGTTTGCTGTGTTCCCCACATGGCTTGTGGCAAACTGCAAACAAGACTTCTTATGCTTTTCTGTTAACAATGGCTTTCTTCTTGCCACTCTTCCATAAAGGCCAACTTTGTGCAGTGCACGACTAATAGTTGTCCTATGGGCAGATTCCCCCACCTGAGCTGTAGCTCTCTGCAGCTCATCCAGAGTCATCATGGGCCTCTTGACTGCATTTCTGTGCTCTCCTTGTTCGACCTGTGAGTTTAGGTGGACGGCCTTGTCTTGGTATGTTTACAGTTGTGCCATACTCCTTTCATTTCTGAATGATCGCTTGAACAGTGCTCCGTGGGATGTTCAAGGCTTTGGAAATCTTTTTGTAGCCTAAGCCTGCTTTAAATTTCTCAATAACTTTATCCCTGACCTGTCTGGTGTGTTCTTTGGACTTCATGGTGTTGATGCTCCCAATATTCTCTTAGACAACCTCTGAGGCCGTCACAGAGCAGCTGTATTTGTACTGACATTAGATTACACACAGGTGCACTCTAGTCATTAGCACTCATCAGGCAATGTCTATGGGCAACTGACTGCACTCGGACCAAAGGGGGCTGAATAATTACGCACACCCCACTTTGTAGTTATTTATTTGTAAAAAAAAATGTTTGGAATCATGTATGATTTTCATTCCACTTCTCGTGTGTACACCACTTTGTATTGGTCTTTCACATGGAATTCCAATAAAACTGATTTGTGTTTGTGGCAGTAATATGACAAAATGTGGAAAACTTCAAGGGGCCGAATACTTTTGCAAACCATTGTAGTTGTGTACATAGGATAATCAATCCAAAGCCAAAGCAATAATCAATATGTATCATGGACTGTCTACTACAGAGCATACAAACACATCATGGACAAATATGCACTTGAGGAGGAAAATCGTAGCTGGATGCTTGTACATAGACATCTCATACTGAGCTTATGCAAAATCAGGTCGCAAAATAGTAAATGGACTGGGCAACTGAAACAGGTAAAGAGAAACAAACATCAAATAGGGCCAGTGCTGCAAGGCAGGTAACCCTGCCATGTGACAAAAGACCACTAGCTACCAATGTAGCAAGCCACAGTTTGTTACATCCACAGCTACTTCTTGTAGCACGCAGCACTGTAACGCCAGCAGCAGACAGCTAATGGCTGTCTAAAACATGTCAGCTACTTTGTGGTATTACTAATGGCAAAATAAAACATTCCATGTTAGAGGACGCTATGCAGATGACTGACTTTTCCCACCAGCTATGGACATACCGCATCCATTACTGTGCACAGGGGGTGTAGGAAGATGGAGTGGGTGGCCACGCCCAGTGTGAGTAATGTTGCCATTTAAAAGCTTGCCTCAAGCAGCAAAAAGTCTAGAAGTTCTCCTGGCCTTCATCCAATCAGCGGAGCATTGCCTAGAAAGAGTGAGGAGTAGGACATATGGAGTGTAAGGAAAGCATATATATACATCGCTATATGAAGGCATTTACGGATAGCGCAAGGACATATGGACATGGCTACATGAAGGCATTTCCAGGCAGAGTGAGGACATATGGACATCGCTATATGAAGGCGTTTCAAGATAGAGGGAGGACATATGGACATCATTATATTTCCAGATGGAGTAAGGACATATGGATATCGCTTTATGAAGCAATCTCCAGATACATTGAGGACATCTGGACATATATTACAGCATTTCCACTTTCCAAATGGAGTAAGGACATATGGATATCGCTTTATGAAGGCATCTCCAGATACAATGAGGACATCTGGGCATTGCTATATGAAGGCATTTCCAGAAAGTGTGAGGACATATGGACATCACTATATGAAGGCCTTTCCAGAGGGAGTAAGGACATATGGATATTGCTTTATGAAGGCATCTCCAGATAGAGTGATGACATCTGGACTTTTCTATATGGAAGACTTTCTGCACCAGAACATTCTGCACCAGGTGATGACAGACCTGGAAAAAGAGAAGGGGTGCAGCAAGGACAAAGTGGAGCCTTCCAGAAGAGGCGAGTCCCTCCTTATTTTTTCACAGGCAATTTTTAATTTCTCCTCACAAATTGGCTGTAAGGGCCTTTTTGCTAAGGCTGGATTTCTAGAAAAGCCACAAAGACCCCAGGCTTAGTGTGGCTGCTGCCAATGGAGGTGGCTGGACACAGAAGGCGGTCCTACTGGATATAGAAAAGGAGGCTGCAATTGGGAAGTGTCACATGGAAGAGAGGAGGCCCAAGGAAGCTGTACATGAGAGGGAGGAGCTGCTCTACACATAGGAGTGGAGGGCTGTACTTAGAATCTGAAGAGGGCTGCAGCATAAAGAAGGGGAGAAACAAAAAACTTGGCCTAGCGGCAGAAAACCTATAAATCCGACCTTTACTATTTACACTACAATATTAAACAAGTTATTAGTAAGGAGTGTTTAGACAAGCTACCGTAATGTAAATTAAACATACATGTAATGTATTACTTCAGTCACAAGTCAAATACAATATAAGACTGGTATGGTTGACAGCCAGTTAGGTTTAAGGAACAGTAATTTATTATGACATCATTAAAGGCTTAGAAACCACATAAAGTAAAACACATCTTTCAAGACACCCTTTCTCTGAGACATAGTAAAATTCTTTCGCCAACTAGGTAATTTTTAATTACAATAGAACTAATTCTTTCTTGTCGTATAAAACTGGTACTGTAAGTAAAAACATTGCTGAACAAAAATATCCTCACTGCGCCCCGTAACAGTGCTGTGTGGTGCATCTTGAAGGAAACCTGAACTAAAAATAATTGTATAAAGATAATCGTATTGGTAGTAGTAATAGCTTACACTGTAGAGCAGGGGTGTCAAACTCAAATACAAAGTGGGCTGAGATTGAACACTAGAACTTAGACCTGGGCCAAGCTCAATGTCTACTGGTCAACTTATAAAGTTCTCTGGTATCTAATGACCCCCCTCCAACCCCAATGCAATTCTCTGGTGCCTAGTGGTCTTCCTCCCTCCCCTATACAATTCCCTGTGTTCTAGTAGTCCTTCTCCCTCCCCTATACAGTTCCCTAGTGATCCTCCCAACCTTATACAGTTCCCTGGTGCCTAGTGGTCCTCCTCCCTCCCCTATACAGTTCCCTAGTGTCTATTGCTTCCCTCCTACCCACCCCCCTTACAGCTTCCCTGGTGTTCTAGGGCTTCACCTCCAATATAGCTTCCCTGGTGGTCTAGAGTGGACCAAACATAATGTAAAGTTGGGAAACCAGCTGAGGGCCAAATATAATGGCTCTGAGGGCCAGATTTGGCCCGCGGGCTGGAGTTTGGCATGTATGCTGTAGAGCCAATCTGCAGTCAGCCTTTTTTACCGCAGGGCAATGCTAAAGCAATGAAAACCTATGGGGCATTTCATACCTACTGCGGTGCAATGCGTCAGAAGTACCCCATTGAATGCAACGACAACAGCACGTTATTGCCGACCACCCGCAGCAACGTGTGGGTAAGTCTATGGCGCTGCAGATATTTTAAACTGTCTCACTTTGGCGTTGCGCATGCGTGGAAGTGTATTTTGTCAATACATTTCCATGCACTTTGTATTTCTGCCACAGGAAGTAAGCGCTAGAGAGCCTCACTTATAGATTGCTCTGAGGCCAGAAGGGAGATTATCGCACATTGCCGCAGTAATCTCCGAAGCCTTTTTTTAACATTGTGGTGTGATGCGATCATACGATCGCAATATACCTATATCGCCGGAGGTAGTGTGAAACCGGCCTGGCATGTTAGTCTGCATGGCACGGCATCCATGTAATTGTGACTACGTCATGCGCATGTGCAGCACGCTCCTGGCTGCGGTTGTGTGTTGTAGGACGCGTGCAGCTGGGCATGCGCCTGTGCACTGATGCCTGACACGGCCGACGCCAGGGAGCGATGGGCTTCAGGACAGTTTCCACTACATGCCTGCTCCCCCACGTTTTCCTTATTCACTTCAGCTCTGGAATCCTTTAAAAAAAAAAAACATCAAGTTGTGAAAGGCGAGTCATTCGCTAATTGAAAGCCACTTCTGAGGATATTGCTCTCTTGTGGCTTCAGCTGCATTGTCCCCGATGAGTGTTTTGTCTGCTGAGGCGATGTGTTCCTGGAAACGACCTCACAACTCGAGTGAGGAAAACATCCCCAGATACGATATTCCACTTCAGAGAAAGCACACACTGGCACTCATCAGGATAAAGATGTGACGACAAGTTGTACATTATACATTTTGGTGTGTCATTAAAGCAGTAGGATTAGCCATACTATGCCAGGGAAAACAAACACATATATAAGTAGATAAATACTTGATCTACTTACATAACGCATGCATTGTACTGTCCACGTTTTGATTTCAGTGAATTTTATATAGTAAATGAAGAGAATTCTGTTCTTGGTGGGGGCCATGTCTTTTGACCACAGTTTGAGGCTAAATCCTGATGTAATTTCTGCCCTTAACTTTTTTTCTTTTCTCCTCCAAATCGCTGAGTCACCTCAGCCTTGCTTGTAAACACAAGTCAGCAAAGGATCGTATTTCAGATAAGCAGCTAGGCAGACCAGAGTAATAAATGGAAGAGGAGGAATATATTATAGATAAAAGAACCCCCAGCATGCAACTGTAATGGGCCAATGCTCCTAAAGTATGTGATAACTCCAAACCATAACAGCAGAAAAAGTTTTGAATGCAGGATTAGCATCTTTATCATTTAACACACTCAGACCAGTTGCTGTTGAAAGTTGATTTTTATGGTGACAATCCCGCTTTAAAGAGACACTGAAGCAAAAAAAAATAATTATGATATAATGAATTGGTTGCGTAGTACAGATAATTACTAGAACATTAGTAGCAAAGAAAATATTCTCATATTTTTATTTTCAGTTATATAGTGTTTTTTATATCATTGCACCATTCTCTAATATTTGCAGTTTACGCACTACTCAGCATTCTAAATGATTTTACAGAGCAGGCCAGTGAACTTTTGAACTGTCCTCTGGAGAGAAAAAGAAAATATAGTGACTGACATTGAGATAACGAGCTTCAGAAGACAGAGCTCTCTGCGGCTTTGAAAGTTGTGGAGCTCAATGGCTCTGTTGCATAGATAACAACTGGAGTTTCTTAACTCTTCCTGTACTGGAAATAATATTAGATTTATGTCTCTGCTCCTAATGTTTTATTTCTTAGCTGTACTACACATACAAATCATTACATTATATTTTTTTTTCACTTAACCATGATAAGTAGTTGAATAGTGTTTAGAGAGTTTTAGGGTTGAGGCCCATGTCTTGTGTATTCTTTTTAGTCAAAAACGGAATCAAAAGAAATCAAATTTTTGCATATTGTTTACCAAAAGAAAAGAAAACACGAAGAATGTAAAATGAAAACAAAGTGACATAAAAGAAAAAGGGTTTTATCACCCTCAAATCCTAGGTCAAAAATCCACGACTTTCAAAGTCGTTGATTTTGCTGCCCAGGTGTGAGGATCCGCTCGGCTGCCTGCGCAGGCAGGCAGCTTTTTGACCACTGTTCAGGTCTGCATTCTGCAGGTCTCTGGAAGAGAGACCTTTTGTCAGTTTTGCAGCTTGCTGCTGAGGAATTTGCATACGTTTGTCATGCAGATTGCCTAGCCACATCCTTTGTAGGCTTGCTCTATATATACCATGTGATATCACAGACCTGGGCTGGTCATAAGGGTTAGTCCTGTGAAACACTCCTGGAGTGTCAGCCTTGCTCATTGTTTGAAGATTAGCCTAGAGTAATTCCTGGGACTGCACTAGGCAGGTTCCCTAGTGCAGTTAGGATTGCATATCTGTTTTGTTTGTCTGTTGCGATTGTCCTGTCCCAGCGGTGGTCGACAGGAAGTCGTTCTGATCTTTGTTCTTGGAGTATAGCTGGAGCAGCGGTTGCTACCAGCTATCTCATCTGATCTGTCTTGCCTGGATCGCACTCGCCTTGCGCTAGTGCTGTGGATCCGTCTGATCTCCATCTCTCTTTCTATACTTGGATCGCACTTGCTCTGGCGGAAAGAGCAGTGGATCCAGCTCGCTCTGTTTCTATGCCTGGATCGCACTTGCCTTGCGCTAGTGCTGTGGATCCTATCTCTCACTTATTCCTGTTTTCGTGTATCTGTCTTGTCTGCTACGAACGCTTGCTGGAGGCTCGGTGAGGTAACCGTTAAGCAAGCGCTCGCGTCCTCTGTTTCATGTTTGTCTGTCAGTGGTTAGTTAGGCGTGCTTGTCTCTGTTGTGCTTATCACGCGGAGACCGCGCAGAAAACGCGTTCGCTGTTGCGAATGAGTGCGGTGTTCGCGTTTAGTAAGCGTTTGTTATTTTCCTTATCTTCTCATTGTATGATTTGCTGTGCCTTTGCTACTCTCGTGCTCTGCCTTGCTGTAGCCTTGTGTCACCTCTGGCAATCGCCTCTCTCGCGATTGCGTTCTTACTTCATATCTGCTGTTGTGTATGCACCGTCGCGGGTTGGCGACTAGTTTGGTGCACACACATACAATCTGTCCCTGTGCTCATTCTCTTTCACAATCGCTTCTCTTGCGATTGCGTTCTCACTTGGTTTCCTCTGTTGTGTGTCCGCCGTCGCAGGTTGGCGGCTAGATTGGTGGACATACATACATTCCTCATCTATGCTTATTCGGTCTTGTGTCGCTGTTAGCAACCGCCATCTCTGGCGATTGCCTTCTTACCTTATCTTCCTGGTTGTGTGTTCATCGTCGCAGGGTGGTGACTAGATTGGTGGACACACATACCCTCTGTCGCTTTGATCTCTCTCTTTCAGGGCTATCTTGCCCTGCGTTTCTTCCCTTCATACAATTCCTGTCTGGCGTCTGAGGTAGGGCAGAGGAGCTGTTCCTCTGCACTCCACAGCTCCACCTGCCGACAGGAATTTCCCTCTACAGGTGCATTGCACCTTTTGCTGGGTTCCCTCAAATTATTACGCTTGTGGAGGATTTCCGCAGTGTCAGCGCACGTCTTGTGCGCTGATCACGGAGAGAATTCCACAATCGTTACACCAGGGAGGCAGAGCTTAGCGCTGTAGCTCTGCCTCCATTCGCATCGATCTACTGCAGATCTCCGCCCTTCTCAGTGAAAGAAGACTGAGAGGGGCGGGGAGAGGCAGCGATCAGCGGGCATTGATGCGAGGAGAGACAGAGCTGCTGCAGAAAGCTCTGCCCCTCTACCAGGAAATGCTTCCCGGTTTTTGCCCCGGGGATTTGAGGGTGATCAAACCCTCGTTCAGCCGCGGGATATCTGCGTTTTAGGTCCTTAAACTAAATAACAGGTAAAAACTGATTTTTAAAAAGGCTTCAGACTCTCTTTAAAATCTGACAGAACCGACAGGTTTTGGACTAGTCCATCTTCTCATGGGAGATTCTCAGATTTTTCTTTGTTGTCATAAGCATTTCCTGAATGGTAGTTGCTAAGTCTAACAGCCAAAATTGTGTGCAAGTGAGTAGGGAGGCTGGCTGGTATCTTACTATTTTGGCAGTTAAACTGACATTCAGGAAAAGCTTTTAAAAACAAAGAAAACCCTGAGAATCCTCAGTGAGGAGATAGACTAGTCCAAAACCTGTCGGTTCTGTCAGATTTTAACTGCTTTCTTTTTTCACTGGAGTTGTCCTTTAATTTCAGGTTTCCTTTAAAGGAACACTATCAAACCAAGTGTTCTAAAATTACAATGTACAATTAATGTAAGTAGCTGTGTAAACATTTTCCTACTTTTCATGTTAAAGGAGTCATCAGGCAACGTAAAGTAAAAGGAGTGGTACTTATCGGGGGCTTCCTCCAGCTCCAAGCTCCCAGGATGTCCCTCGCCGCAGCTCTCCCCGCAGCCGTTCGCTGCAGGTCCGTCCCGGTCCCCGGCGATGATGTCAGAGCAACCTGGAGGTCGCTCTGTACTGCGCCTGTGTGAGCGGCACTGTCAATCACCGCCACGTGGGCCGGAGCGGACTGCGCAGATGCAGTAGTTCTACGGGGAGAGCTGCGGCGAGGGACATCCTGAGAGCATGGAGCTGGAGGAAGCCCCCGGTAAGTACCACTCCTTTTACTTTACGTTGCCTGATGACTCCTTTAAATATCAGAGGCAAAAGCTTTAATTCATTGTGTGTAGTTTTTTGCAATGTTTAATTTGCAAAGGTAAATCTCGGTTTCAATATTACACTGTTTTTTGCATGTCAGACTGCAGAGTTGTAAACTGTATATGAAAAAGCCTCAAGTGTCACGTTTCACACACAATTACAATTGTTTATGTTGCACATAAGATACATTTCCTCTGCTGTCTGCAGACAGCTCAGTCAGAGACACATACAGCTGCCAGTGGGAGCTTTCTCACACCCAAGGTTAACAGATGTAGTGTGAGGGAATCCCCCCTCCCCTCATGGTTCACTGGTCTGTCAGATTTGGCGTCAGTAAAGTGTAAAAGGAATTTGTAATTAAAGGGACTCCGAGCTCATCTAAAAAATAAAAGTTGAACTCACCAGGAGCTTTTTCCAGCCCAGTGCTGGTCGGGAGGTCCCACGCCGGCGTCCTGGCTCCTCTCCTTCTCCCCGCTCCGGAATGGCTGACAGGCCGCAGCCCGGGCGACACTCTCCCGAGTGTCGGGCTGCTTCTTCCGCATATGACGCGGATTACGTCACACGCCGGCCGCCTCGCGTCATCACGGCGGCCGGCGTGAAAGTACTGCGCATGCGCGATTAAAGCGCGCATGCGCAGTACTTTCACGCCGGCTGCCGTGATGACGCGAGGCGGCCGGCATGTGACGTAATCCGCGTCATATGCGGAAGAAGCAGCCCGACACTCGGGAGAGTGTCGCCCGGGCTGCGGCCTGTCAGCCATTCCGGAGCGGGGAGAAGTAGAGGAGCCAGGACGCCGGCGTGGGACCTCCCGACCAGCACTGGGCTGGAGAAAGCCCCTGGTGAGTACAACTTTTATTTTTTAGATGAGCTCGGAGTCACTTTAAAGTGTAAAAGGAATAACAGTAAACAAAGAGATAAGCATTTAAATGTATACACCAGTACTTAGCAGCACTTCCCAAACATTTCCTATCTCAATTTAAAAAAATATGCTAATCGATAGTGTTCCTATAAGGGACCTAATTGAAGGGGTCCTGGAGGTCCCAGCTGGTTTCCTCTATTAGATACTAATAACACTCCTACGGAAAAGAGTAGCTGATAACCCCTTTCCCATAAGAAATCCTTACCTTTTCTCGAGTAGCTCATCAGGGGGGTCTGTGTGGCTGATATTAAAACCCTACTACGGTGTGATGTCATGACCATGGTCCTGACAGTTTGTTGTCTGTGAAACTCTGCTTTGTGGGAAATAACAGCTTTTTCCAACTGCCGAGCAAGCAATATCTCCCCTGTGCATAGAACTCTCAGTAACGAACATTCCGTACAGATCTCCTGGCAGAACAAAAGATGTCACCATCTGTGATACATTTCAGAATGTAAATCAGGGAGAGCAATGATTTTACAATGGCCAAACCCTGAATAAATAAACTATAAATGAATATTGTAAAAAATAAGCAATTGTATGCATGATGTCATGTTCACTACAGTTCCTCTTAAAACTCTCAGGCCGGTTTCACACTGCATATTGGTGTTAGCGGTGCAGTCCGGAGCCCGCACCGCACCACCAAAATGTGCCTTCAGGGATTACTGCGTTAGTACGCGGTAATCCCCGTCTAGCAGTCGGTCAGTCAGGAAGTGACGATCACTTCTTGTGGCCGAAGCGCTCATGTGCGCGGAAGCGTATTACTAAAATATGCTACCGCGCATGCGCAGATCGTAAAACTTGCGGTGGCAATTTTAAAAACCGTCGCCATAGACTTACATGACTTGCGGTCCACCACAGGTTGCCACAGAGCCACACGGTAACGTAGGTAAGAAGAGACACGGCTTTTCAAGACAAGCTAGTACAATGCATCGCTAATGGGGGAGAGGAAAAATTACGGCTATAGGGATTGATAGAATGGAAATCTATATTATGCATTGTTGATAAGCGTACAGGAGAAACCCACGCATGCCAAACTCCACTAATCTACTACTGTTGACTCTGTGCCAAAAATAAAATATAGGCGTACAAGCTGCATCAAAACAAAACTATGCCATTCACCTGTGTTTGTAATGTGGGCCAGATACAACAAAGGATGGAAAGATTTACCACTCCTTAAACAGGTGTGCTTACCCTCAGTACACGCATTGATAGATTAGGAGCGGTAGATGACAGTATGCATGCTTGGGCTATTATGATTATTAAGCTGGAGCTATTACCAAACCATTGTGTCAAGCTTTCAGGTCTTTACAGTGTGCGGGTAACCTGTGTGCTTTAGTTAAAGTGGACATCCCGGCAAAACACAATAAGAATATAACACAGAAGGTGACATATAAAACAACATATTTTTGTTATGAAAACTTTATGGTATTCATGACTAGGGGTGTGCTGGGGGCATGAATAGGGATGTGTCAGGGGTGTGACTAGGGGTGTGGCAGGGATGTTGTGGGGCGGGGCTTTAGTGTCCCTCTTTCTTATTTCAAAAAGTTGGTAGATATGCGTTAGTACAAACACACTTTTATTGTTTTAATGAAAGGGGTTGGTGAGAGTGGTCATAGGAGCTGCATGTCACAGCCCATTTTTCAAACAGGGTGATCAGAACTGCAATAATATTGAACGCTATAGTCACATTAGTCTTTAGAAAATACATACTGTAATATGACAAAACTATTTATACTTACACATGTAAACAATTCAGGTGACCTTTGCACAATGTTGAAATCCCCTTTAAACAGAGTGTGCCATTATTATAAAGTAAAAGCAGCATACAGCTAGTGCTACGGGTTGTCTGCACATGTATCCAGCACAATAGAAAAAACATCCTATTACTCCAGAGAGCAAATAGCTTTCAAGAAGCGACTGCAACTCCTATCATTCCAACCAATAGAAAGGCACAATGTTAGCAGCAGGAGGGACATGATCAAGTACCTGTGTCTCATGGTTGTATTTTCCATCATTAGAATACTCTGGGATTCATGACACCCTTTATAAGGCTAAACACATTTGTTTAGTAATGAGGGGTACAGAGATTGCAACTGCAACAGGGCCCCTGGATCCAGTGGCGTAGCTAAGGAGCTATGAGCCCTGGTGCAAGTTTTACATGGTGCCCCCAAGCACCCTATACATAACAATTGATACGGTACACCAAAACCTGCCAAGGACAACCACAATGTTAGAGGTGCAAGAAGGGGTATGGGGGACAGTTTGTTAATGATTACTACCATTCAAAGCATCTATAGAAGTAATTGTTACCAACACACAACCAATAGAAAGCTAATATTGTGCTTGAGGGAGGGCCCCTCTGGCCCAAGGGTCCCTATGCATTCGCTACTTCTGCACCCCCTATGTCTACGCCACTGCCTGAACCAGAGGGAAAATCAAGGGCCATTTTTAGGCATAAGCAAACCAGACAGGTGCTGAGGGTGACACCTGCAGAAGGGGAGTCACCAATTACCTATTTTTAGCACACTGTGATTTATAGAATTCTAATAAAAAAACTGCCTACTTTATCAGTCCTTTTTCAATTAAAACCCTGGAGTGGATTTGTTTTCATACCGGAGCATTAGTCTCTGGGAGAACACCAAATCCTGGCCTGGATTTGGTAAAATGGCAGTGGAGAGAAACCTGGAATATATGTAAACCCCTATTGATCACTTTCACCGGTGATCACTTACCAGACTCTCTCTCACTGCAACTGCCACAATATGTAAAACAAGGCAGGAGATAAAAGTTTGTTTTATTTTACATTTCTTTTAAAGCAGCACATTTATTAAGGTAATAATAATAAATGTATTATTGACCAATTATAAAGATGTCTTTGAAGTCTAGTCATTCCATTAAACACTCAGGCAAGAATTACACTAGAAGCAGGGGTGTCAAACTCAAATACAAAGTGGGACGAAATTGAACACTGGGACCAAGTCGTGGGCCGACCTCAATGTCTATTGGCAATTAGAGATGGGCCGAGCCTCCGATTTTTGTTTCGGTTCGCGCGAACCTTCGCGAACCGCAATAGACTGCAATGGGGAGGCGAACTTAAAAATTTTGAAAAATTTCTACTGGCTGGAAAAATGATATAAAACATATTTCAAGAGATCTAATACCTGGAGGAAGTCCCTCCACCCTTCTATCTATTCCCTCCTCCCTGATGGAGGAGGGTCTCATCTGCCAGGGAATTATAGTATTTCAAAAGCCAGCTTTCATACCTTGGCTGGGAATTGAACCCAGGTCTCAGTGTATGGTAGGTAACTAACATATCCATTATACCACCAACACTACTAGCTGAAGCTAGCCTAGCATGTACAATTTATGCTCAATCCAAGAGAAAAATTAGACAAGACAAATAACATTTATATCACACTTTTCTCCCGGCGGATTCAAAGCGCCAGAGCTGCAGCCACTAGGGCACGCTCTATAGGCAGTAGCAGGAAGGCTTGCCTAAGGTCTCCTACTGAATAGGTGCTGGCTTACTGAACAGACAGAGCCGAGATTCGAACAAATCGTACATGCTAGGCTGGCTTCAGCATGTAGTGTTGGTGGTACAGTGGCACTGTACCACCAACACTACATGCTGAAGCCAGCCTAGCATGTACCATGTATGCTCAATCCATTTATGCTCAAAAATACAATTCCGCGGAAAGCGGTGACTATCCCCACTAGAAAGAGAGAGAGAGAGAGATGAATCTACCTGGCTATCTGGGGTTCTCTTTGGACAACTGTTGAACACAAAAGGCAAGGCCATGCCTGGCTACAAATCCTTAAGCAGTGGCTGGATGGTGTAATGGTTAAGGGCTCTGCCTCTGACACAGGAAACCAGGGTTCGAATCTCGGCTCTGTCTGTTCAGTAAGCCAGCACCTATTCAGTAGGAGACCTTAGGCAAGTCTTCCTAACACTGCTACTGCCTATAGAGCGTGCCCTAGTGGCTGCAGCTCTGGTGCTTTGAGTCTGCCAGGAGAAAAGTGTGATATAAATGTTATTTGTCTTGTCTATTTTGTCTTTTGGATTGAGCATAAATGGTACATGCTAGGCTAGCTTCAGCTAGTAGTGTTGGTGGTATAATGGATATGGATATGGCTGGGAATTGAACCTGGGTTCAATTCCCAGCCACGGTATGTAAGCTGGCTTTTGAAATACTGTAATTCCCTGGCAGATGAGACCCTCCTCCCTCTGGGAGGGAATAGGTAGGAAGGGAGGAGGAGTAAGCCTACAAGAGGCTAATTAAACTCTCCCTAGCAGAGTGTGTGTAGCAGCAGTCCCTTAACTAATTAGTGTAGGCAGATGAGTGAGACAAATGGCACAAGGACCTTGCCTTTTATAAGGAGGGGTGGGGCTCTAGGAGTGAGTGCAGTCTGATTGGCAACAATGTGCCTGCTGACTGTGATGTAGAGGGTCAAAGTTCTGCTCAATAGAGCATTATGGGGCGAATCAAACTTCCGGGAAAGTTCGCCTTTGGCAGGCGAACACGAACCACCGAAGTTCGCCTGGAACCGTTCGCCGGCGAACCGTTTGGCCCATCTCTATTGGCAATCTCTTTCCCTTATAAAGTTCCCTGGTGTCTAATGGCTCCTCTCCAACCCCTATACAGTTCCCTGGTGCTTAGTTGTCCTCCCTCCAATATACAATTCCCCGGTGTGTAATGGTCCTCCTCCCTCCCCTATACAGTTCTCTAGTGTCTACTGGTCCTCCCTCTCCTATACAGTTCCCTGGTGTCTAGTGGTCCTCCCTCCCCTATACAGTTCCCCGGTGTCTACTGGTCCTCCTTTCCCTATACCGTTCCTTGGTGTCTAGTGGTCCTCCTCCCTCCCCTATACAGTTCCCTAGTGTTTAGTGCTTTCCCCCTCCCTCCCCATATGGCTTCCCTGGTGATCTAGGGCTTCACCTCCAATATAGCTGCCCTGCAGCCCCCCGCTGTGTCTATAGTGTGCCAAACATAATGCAAAGTGGGGAAACTACTTGGGGGCCAAAGTCAATGGCTCTGAGGGCCAGATTTGGCCCACAGGCTGGAGTTTGACATGTATGCACTACAGGGAATCACATGCATTTTTCTGCAATGCAAAATTGCATGTCAAAATGCACCTAATGATTCCCCAGGGGCGTAGCTGGGTAATATAGCACCGAAACTGTGCCTCCATGGTCCCCTAGATATTAGAATTAAGTAGCCATGTGCCTATCAATGAAATAAATAAATAGTCACATGATCCCAGATAAAAGAATCAAATATTTCCATGCCTCCAGATAATCAAGTAGTCACATGCCCCCAATAAAAATATTAAGTAGCCACAAGCATCCAGATAAAATAATTTAGTAGTCATGTGCCTCACAATAAACAAATTAAATAGCTAGGTGCGTCCAGATCGAATAATGAAATAGCCAAGTACACCCTATATACATAAATTAAGTAGACATGTTCCCCAAATTACAAAGTTAATAGGTCTGAGTGACGGGAAGGCACAGGGGAGGGTATGACGCCATAGATGCTGTGGCACCCATGGCACAAGCCATGCCTGCAGCCCTCTAGATACGCCACTGTGATTCCCTATGCACAATCGCATTCCAGTGGTGTCAACTGCATCTTTTTCTGTGTACAGGAGCAAAATACCATCTCTGTTGCTTTTTTCGCACACCGTGTGATTCATATTGCCGACAGTCAGCTTCTGTCAGCTAGCTATTGGCTGATGTCTGCAGGAAACGCAAGAACTCATCTTCAGAGAAACGCATCCATGACCCCTGCCTGAGTGTTTACAGAGAAGTTTAGAGTTTTGCCTGTAGTAAAGGCCATGAGGAGAGTTTCCACTCCCAGCAATGCTGCACACACGTGTAACCAGATCCAACTTTCCAGAAATTGTTGTCTGTTTCAGAAGGTTGCTGGTTCTGCTCTGAGAGATTGGAGCCCAGAGTCTGGAAACACAGCATCAACAGGATTCATCTGTGGGCCACAAAGGGATGTACAGTACGTATCTGTTTATAACTTGGCATCCATGATCCCTGCCTTGTAGTGACAACAAACATAGCAGGACACAGGGGCGTAGCAATAGGGGGTGCAGAGGTAGCGACCGCATCGGGGCCCTTGGGCCAGAGGGGCCCCAAAGGGCCCTCCCTCAACTACAGTATTAGCTCTCTATTGGTCCTGTGATCATAATATTCACTTCTATAGATAATTTGAATAGTGGTAATCATTAACAAACTATTCCCTGTCCCCTTCTTGTACCTCTAACACTGTAGTTGCCATTGGCAGGTTTTGGTTCGCCGTATCAATTGTTATGTATAGAGTGCTTGGGGGGCCCCATTGTAAAACTTGCATCAGGGCCCACAGCCCCTTAGCTACGCCACTGGCAGGACATATATCTTCTGGGAAATGGGGGAAACCTGGCACCGGAGGTATTCATGAATAAAGCCGGTGGGAACTGAGGTTTCCAACACACACCAGAGAACTTTAACTTGCAGCGCGTTTTGCTCCAGAGCTGCCACACACAAGTTATTATTCTGCAATTAAAGCTGAATTCATGGCTTGTTTCTCTGTGTAGACTGTCCAGGATTATCTCATGTTATCTAAATCACTTGTGAAATGCCTGGCCGGGAGCCCAGAACCAGCACCACAGACTGTCATTGCTATAAGCTGCAATCTTCTCAGAGGGATTCACCCTGCAAAAGGATGATGCAGTCCAGGCATCAGCAGCAGAGCCACCCACAGAGCTTCAAAAATGACTCCCTGCACTCAGTTTCTGGTCATGTGATCACAATTTCAAGACTAGATTTATAGCCCAGGTTGAAATTTGGGCCAGGATACCATATGAATGGATGTATGTTTATCTGTGTTTGTGTGGGTTTCCTCCAGACACTCTGGTTTCCTTCCACATCCTAAAAACATACTGATTACTTATGTAGTCCCCATTGGCGTAACAATCACGCCTGCGACCCCTGCCATCGCAGGGGGGCCTGAGAGCTTTGGTGGGGCCCTCCTCCTCCCTCTCCCCAAGTTGCAGCCAATTAGCAAAAAAAACCTCCCCGTTTGTTCACAAAAACCGCCCCTGCCACCTCCTCCCACCATGCAGAATAGCGAGTAGCAGAAGCATCTGTAATTTTATCCTGATTCCAGATCCTGCTTCACAGTAGGACGCAGGAGGTCCCTATTAAGTCTAGTTACGCCAGTGGTAGTCCCCCACCCATTTTAAGGAGCACCATAACTGTTGCCTCCTGGGATTGGGACTTGAATGCTAGAATGATAGTTCCAGACATGATCTCATACAGACATGTTGCTTGGCTACAGCTGAGCAATGTGTGGAAGGGTGACCAACGCACCCTAAGAAGAAAACACAAAGACAACAGAAGCCCTAATGGTGCTGTACGTCACAGAGTATATAAAAGTATAAATTAGGCAAAATGAAGACTCACAAAGGGAGGTTGCGTAAGGAGTAGAGATGGCCCGAACCTCAGATTTTCGGTTCGCGAACCGCATTCGCAAACTTCTGCGAAAGTTCGGTTAGTGCGAACTTTCGGGAACCGCAATAGACTTCAATGGGGGTGAACTTTGAAAACTAGAAACATTTATGCTGGCCACATAAGTGATGGAAAAGATGTTTCAAGGGGTCTAACACCTGGAGGGGGGCATGGCGGAGTGGGATAGACGCCAGCGTTTTAAGGGCAGAAATCACATTGAATGCTAAATTGCAGGGCTAAAGTGCTTTAAAACATCTTACATGTGTATACATCAATCAGGGAGTGTAATTAGAGTACTGCTTCACACTGACGCACCAAACTCACTGTGTAACGCACCACAAACAGCTGTTTGTGTAGTGACGGGCGTGCTGGACTGGTGCGCACCGTGGCGCGAGTGCAGGCCGTTGCAGTTTTCAAGCCCATATGGTCGCCGGGCTGTGGTAGCTCAATGATAGAACAACAGTGACTGTCCAGCTGATCAAATTTGGTCAGTCCACAATGAAGCAACGACCTTATTTTCTTGGGTGTGCCCCCCTCCCTGAGACACTCATATAGCCTTAAAAATTCAGGAATCCACCTGGAGTCCTGGACCCTGTTGGTGGTGGCGGAGAAGGCAGTCAAGCGGCCTGCGGGCAGAGGTGCTGTGTGGGGAGCGACTTAGTCTTGGGGCAGGCAGTCACACGGCGTGCAGGCAGAGATGCTGTGTGTGAGGACTGACTCAGTCTTTGGACGGGCAGTAGCCACTCCGGGATCCATGCCTCATTCATTTTGATAAAGGTCAGGTACTTAACATTTTTGTGACTTAGGCGACTTATCTTCTCAGTAACAATGCCTCCAGCTGCACTGGAAGGTCCTTTCTGACAGGACGCTTGAGGCAGGGCAATACAGAAGTTGGATGGCAAATTGTGAAAGCTCTGGCCACAGGTCAAGCCTGTGCACCCAGTAGTCCATCGCTGCTCATACTGTCGATGGTTCTTTCTCTGCCATTGTTAAAGAAAGCGTACGCCAGGGAGTCGGTTCGATTCCGGTCCAGAGTTGGAGCCTGAGAAATGGCTACCACCACACATCCCAAGGAAGGCAGCAGGCATGGCATGCAAGTCTATAGGTAGTGACAAAAAAAATAACAATACAGTAACAGGAGGACTTTCGAGGCCCTGCTGTATATGACACTAATAGACTTTACTACCTTTAACGAGAATTTGTTATGGAGGGCAAATCTGCAATCCATTCAAGTGAAAGGTATGCACTGACTGCAGAGGTATAATACAATGTGCAGTCACAGATGCAGTGAAAGGTATGCAGTGACTGGTATTACAATACAATGTGCAGCTGTCACACAGGTGCAGTTAACAGGAATGCTCGGAGTGGTATATTACACAGCGTGCGTTCACACAGGTGCTGTGAACAATTATGCAATGACTGGTATTACAAATGTGCACCTGTCACACACAGACAGGTACCGGACAGGCACAGTGACACTGTGTGCGCTCACGTAGGTAGGTGGGTGCACTGAAGTGAACAACAGGTAGTAGGTATATGCAGTGATGAGTATTATAATGTGCACCTGGCACAGTAGTAATTATACCACCAAGGGGCCAAAGGCCAGCATGCGACTGACTGACAGGGCTGTATATAATGCAAGTGGGCCACACAAAAAAAAAAAAAATAGATCACAAGAACAAGATTATCTCTCTAAAGAGCTGTTGAGGGGTGCTTTTTTAGCAATAAGAATCAGCAAGGAGCAAGCTAAGAAGCCTACAAGAGCCTAACTAAGCTTTCCCTATAAGTCTCTGCACAGCAGCTCTGCCTTCTCTAATTACTGCAGGCACACGAGTGAATGAAAATCCTGACGCTGCCTGCCTGGGGCTCCAGGAGGGAGTGTAGCCTGATTGGCTACAATGTGCCTGCTGACTGTGATGTAGAGGGTCAAAGTTGACCCTCATGATGCACTATGGGGGCGAACCAAACTTCCGGAAAAGTTTGCGGTTCTCTGCAATTGCGAACCTGGGAAGTTTGCTGGGAACCGTTCGCCGGCAATCTTTTCGGGCCATCTCTAGTAAGGAGCAACTAACCACTGAAAGCAGGTGGAGATGTACAAAACAAGTCCACTCAGGCTGCCAGTGAGGGTGGTGATGGTCTCACTCTTGAAAAACAGCAGCAAGGTCCTGACACTTTAGTCCTCACAGGGAGGGAAACGAGCTCAAAGGCGGTAAGAGATGCCAGAGTGTATAAAACACAAAACAAAACACATTGCTTGTACTTATTAAAAATTAATTATATTTATATACATGAAGAGATCTGTATTATCTGCGCCCCCCCCCCCCCCCCCAATTGGCCCTAGACTAAGGTACATACACTACACTAATATACATATATACATACACATATGGCTATGGCAGGGATTAGATTGTGAGCCCCTCCGGGGGACAGTTACGTGACAAGACAAGTGACTGTGCAGCGCTGCGTAATATGTCAGTGCTATTTAAATAAATGGCCATATTACAAATAAAAAAACAGCCTGCCAGCTCCACTGGTGGGCTGATCGCCAGTGCCTGCTTTGTTTCAAATCTCGCTCCTCACAAGATGACGCCATATGGCGGCATTGGGGAACAACAGAGCCACTCTGCTGCCACCATATGGCGATAGGCGGTCACAGAGTGGTTAAATTAGTTTGGGGACACCGGATTGTTGCCACCTAGTAAATCTTGTTTAGAGTCCTGAGAAATTTTGAAGGACCACTTACAGTATCATCTCTGACGAGCACCAGTGATGTTCTGCCTGTAGATGTGGCAATAAGGAAATGCAGAGGTTGGACCAGCAGGGTCACTGAGGCCCCTCTTGCAGCTGCTGCATTAATATTACATTGGTAGCTATGGAAGTAACGATCACCTTTGTATGTGGTTAAATAGTGGTAATCGAAGGTAGTCACGCTATTGGTGCCCTTGCAGAGGGTCAGATGTAAAATGTGCTCAGGAGCCCATGGATTCCTAATTAAATCAGGTCCAATTATAATTCCTACTGAGCTGTTCCAGTTATTTTAGGTATATTGTTTTATTACTTCACACTTTAAAGTTCCTGATCAGCAACATCTTTATTTCTCAGGATCTTGCCAGCCATGGGTGGAATACATTTTATCTCCTTTCCTCAGGCTTCAAGTAATAAAGACGATTTTAGAATATTATGTTCAGGTTAATTTAGGCAGTTCCAGCACGTACTTGTCCTCATGTTATGATAAGTTAGTTTATATTGGATCATGCCTCTCCTGCCTAAACTTGCAACAAGTCAGATAGCAGCAGATTGGGAAATACAACTCAAGGAGAATGAAAGGAGATACAGAAGTCAATATTTGATTTACACTTGGAAGAATCATAAATAATCTTAGCAGCCCTTTCCCTGCTGTAGCATTTTTTAAGTGGATCTGAACTCAGAACTTCTTCTCTGCTCTAAAAGATAAGCACCAGCATAATAACCTTTAATGAAAACCTTTTCTTTGTTACAGCTGATACAAATCCTGCAATAAAATGGCAGTGTCTGCTTCCTGCTTTCATGGAAGCAGACATAGGGATAACATCCTGTGTTTACAGATTAGCTGCTGTAATGAGGCAGCCAGCTGACACAGCTGAGAGATTAAATTACAGTTTTGATAAGTCACAGATTTGGGGGAATTAGACAAGCTAAACGCTCTAAATACATACAGGGTGCATTTATCTCTGTTTTCCTCCTGTCCTGTGCAAGAGTTCAGGGCCACATTAACTTTTTGCCGACTGCTCCACGCCAATTGGCGTGACCGCGGCGGCAGCCCCAGGACCGCTCCACAATTGGTGTTAATGGCTGGGAATGGGGCTAGCAGAAGATCGCGCGTGCCGATGCGCACACATCTCTGCTTGGAAGGTGGAGCAGAGTCTCCTAGCGGCGATTGCCACTTGGAAACTGTTAGACGGTGAAACCGCCGTCTATAAACATTGTACAGCGCTGCGATCTGCAGCAGCGCTGTACTGGGGACAGCCGTGTGACACAGCTGTTCACTTGGCAGGCACAAAAGTGATCGCTGAAGCCTCTGACAGCCGATCCCACTGGCGGGGGGAGGGAGGGATATAAGATAAATTTAAAAAAAGGTCACATTTATTCAAAAATTTATAAAAATAAATAATAATAAAAAAATAAACACTGCACCACCAATCAGAGCCCACCAACAGAAAGCTCTGTTGGTGTGGAGAAAAGGGGAGGGGGCGGGGGAATCACTTGTGTGCTGAGTTGTGCGGCCCTGCAGCTAGAGCTGCAGCTAGAGCTAAAGCTGCAATGGCCCAATTAGTACAACATGGCCTGTTCACTAGGGAGGTTTAACACTGCAGTCTTCAAATGGTTACAGCCCACCTGTGAGGAAACAAATAATTAAAAATAGATACTCATTTAAGTAGGTATAAACCTCTGGATGCTCCAAAGGCTTCCCAGATCCCCCTTAAAGGGGCCCATACACCTAACGATTTTTCCGCCGATATACAGCAGATTCGATCACTGTGATCGAATCTGCTGTGAAAACGTTGCTCAAACGCTGACAGAACGATCGATTTCCATCCAAAATCAATCGTTCCCGTTGAGCCATACGGGCGGAAGGCTTTGCTCGATCACCGGCGGGTCAGGAGTGCGTCGATAGCGGCGTTCAAATGCCCGACGAACGACGCTAGCAGCAATACATTACCTGCTCCGCCAGCGCGAGTCCCCTGGTCTCCGCTGTCTTCTTCTCCGCTGGGTTCCAGCTGGCTTCACTTCCTGTCCCAGCAGGAAGTTTAAACAGTAGAGCGCCCTCCACTGTTTAAACTTTCCTCGGCAGGAAGTTCAGTGAAGCTGGAGCCGAGCGCGGAGAAGAGACAGCGGAGACCGGGGGACTCGCGCCTGCTGGATCAGGCAATGTATGCAGGGGGGGGCGGCGGCAGCTCCACAGATGGTGAATTGATTTCATGCTGAAATCAATTCACAATCTGTTTGCAGTAAAGGCAGCCATACGATCCCTCTCTGATCAGATTCGATCAGAGAGGGCTCTATCTGTTGGTCGATCTGATGGCAAATCGACCAGTGTATGGCCACCTTTAGCCCACCGCTGCTGTGCAGGGAAGAAAATTGATATTTACCCAGTGGCGTAGATAAGGAGCTGTGAGCTCCAGTACAAGTTTTACATTGCCCCCCAAGCACTCTACATAACATTTGATACGACACACCAAAACCTGCCAAGGACAACCATACTGTTAGAGGTGCAAGAAGGGGATGGGGAACAGTTTGTTAATGTTTACTACCATTCAAAGCATCTATAGAAGGGATTATTACCAGCACAGTGACAGGACCAATAGAGAGCTAATACTTTGGTGGAGAGAGGGCTTCTTGGGGCCCCTCTGGTCCAGGGGGCCCGGTGGGGTCGCAACCTCTGCATCCCCTATTGCTATGCCACTGTACTTACCTTAGTATAGGGAAACCCCTGGATAATGCCCAGATTCTCCTGGTGTCCACTGTTCCAGCTCTGGATTCTGGATGACTGAGCTTGTCAGACATTCGCTCATGGCTGCACTCCTATATGTTTATTTAGTAATACTGAGCACATAGAGATCACATTTTTGGTGAGTGGGTCATATTGTTGAACTTTTGGATCCTGGTCCTGGTTGAGGCACCTTGTAGGGCGTATGATGAAGGTACTTGTGAAGTATCTGGCAAGTCTATGGACATTTTTATTAGTCATATTTGTATTGATTACATTTCTAGTATTGACCTAGTAGTGGAATGGTTTTTGGAAACAGTCCAATATGGTTCATTACCTTGATCTTCTATTGAACGTGGTAATTTTACCTTGCTTATAATTATCTATGCATAATTTTGGAAAGGCCTATTATAATTTTGGACGCCTCCTCTTGTGGGTACATGATTGTACTGATTTCAGTTATGCTTTATGTTTTCCTAGATCCGTTATTTTTTAAATATATGATCATGGAGATGTGTCCCTATACTGTATGCCTCTGAAGAAGTGGCCATCTGAGGTTGCGAAACTCGCCAGGATGCAATGAATGTTATTGTGGGGTATTTTGTTACATTTTATGTATTTGTCCTTTTGTATGAATTTTACATGGTAAATGAAAAATTATGCGTTTACGACAAGGGCTTATCGGAAGAAAGATCAGCGAGTATGGCCGCATGAGCGTAGTTGGCAGGAGCCACTCGTGCACAAGTAGCTCTGTGCTACTGTGCAAGCCAGGCCATGCTCGTGTCTGGAGAGGAAGCAATCAATAATTACCTTACCAATTACTTACTATCCCACAAATCTGATCAAGTGATCGCATCTGAGGAAAAATATTATACAGTTAATGGGCAGCTTAAAGTGAACCTCTAGACTAAAAATCTACTCAGCAGCACTGAAAAGGCTTTCTGTTTCTTTAACAGTTTCACAGCATCAGAACTTGTTTTTCTTACCCAAGAGTCATTTTTAGCTGCACAGAAGAAAACTGCCCAGGCATTTTTCCCCTGATGCTGTGCAAAGCATAATGGGATTTCTGATGTTGTTGTCCTCCTTCTGCTGTTTTGGCGCAAACATGTTTTTTAAAATTTTGAATTTGAGATTTGAAACCTAGCGTGCGCAGCTGGGAGGGGTGATCAGCACACAGGACAGTTGGAACTGTATCTCATGCTTCCTGTCACCTCCTTTCAACCAAAAAGATGGCTGCCCCCATGAAATCATAAACATTTGCCTGTTCTTTTAAAATAGGGTGGGTAAGAGATTATATTGTTTATCTATTTTAATTAACTTTACTTAATGAAAGTATGTTTGTTTAGGCTGAAGCTCCCTTTAACAACAGATTTGTTTCTGTGGCTCAGGATCAGATGCTCCCTGGAAATGAATTCAAAATCTTACCTATGGGGATAACTTGGTGTGATTTTCCTTCGGAAAACAGAAGGTACTTGTAATAATTCAGCTTTAAGTGAATATCTGTGGTTACCCACAATGCACCGCTACTGAATAATGGGGATAAGAGATACAATTTTCCTCACAGATATTTGGTTTTCCCATGACCAGTGTGTGATATGGAGTCAGACCTGCATGCTGCTGATGTGAAGAACCCGTTACCTGTATTATGGTTACAAGTTCCATGTTGACTGGTAAATCTGTGTTTGTAACAGTAACTGATATGATAAAGCCCTCATGCAAACATGGCTGACCAGATACAGTTTCTGTTCTCACAGGCTTGGCTGTAAGAACAGATAGCTTTCTTGGAAGCAAGATACCTCCTGTAATCATCATCAAAGGCAGAGCAGGGCCTGAAGCATCAATAACAGAGCATGACAAGAAACAGGTCTCCCTCACAAAGGCATCGGCTCGCTCTGTTTATGTTTGTAGAGCGCTGCACATCTTTACATCTGAACTTTTCCACTGTCCTCAGCCATAGCAAAGACCCATATTCCTTCTATATCTTCATGATGCTTGAACTGTATGTATTCTGAAATACACAACATGACATACTTGTTTATAGAGGGGGCATAATGGGCCTGATTTACTAAAATCAAAGATGATATAGGATGGACATGATGGAAATCTGTGTAAAAACTTCTCATAATTGTAGATCCTGCATTTGGTTTAAGAGGCACTGGGGCCCTCCAACACACAAACAATAATTACAACCCCCACTGATATATACTACCCCACTGCTCCCTGGAGTCCCTGCACATTAGCTACATACTCACTTGTCCCAGCGGGCGGCAGCTCCACTGCCCATGCACTCTGCAACCACACTGTCTGCCATTTATCTAATAGATAGAGATAAATAGAGAAGAGGCAGACAGCGAGGTTGAAGACTGCATAAACAGTGCAGCTAATGTATGTATGAAGGTAATGTGCAAGGGCCAACTTGGCAGGGTCCGGCGGAGCAGGGGCCATTGTAGAGGTCAGGGGCCCTGGGGAAATTGCCCTCTTTGCCTGTATGGCAGGGCCAGCCCTGTTGGGGGTGACTGTGCCCCTCTTTGTCCAAATTCTGTGTGCATGGACACCGCCGGTGGCATGGCGATAGAATGTAACCGCAAGAGCCACCGACTCCAGAAGTTACATGTAGCTTCTGGGAAAACTAAATCGTCTGCAGGA
The DNA here is from genome assembly GCF_040937935.1 of Hyperolius riggenbachi. Taxonomy (NCBI): domain Eukaryota; kingdom Metazoa; phylum Chordata; class Amphibia; order Anura; family Hyperoliidae; genus Hyperolius; species Hyperolius riggenbachi. Next base: position 54,011,616 of record NC_090650.1, read on the forward strand.
CTTAAGTAAACAACGGAAAACGTTGTGAGAATGCTCCCATTCATCTCAATTATGAGATAGGTGGATGCTAAAGAAAACTATTAGCAAAAAAATATGCCCCTCCCAAAAAACAAACAAACACATATGTAAGTAGATAAATACTTGCTCTACTTACATAACAGATGTATTGTAGTGTCCAGGTTTTGGTTTCAGTGCAGTAAATCTGGAGAGTTCTGTAGATGGCAGGGGCCATCTTGTGTTCTCCGGCTGGATTCCTCCCCCCCCCCCCCCCCTTGCACCCCCCTCCTCCCCGTACTGATTATGTGCACATTGGGGAGGAATAAATGCAGCAGACACAGACTCACCTAATATTGGATCCAAGAGCTGCTGTTCCCATCTATTCTCTGCACTACCACTGGAGGCAGTGCAGAGGGAATAGAAGGGAACTGTAGAGCCTGGAACCAATATTAGGTGATTCTGTGTGCGCCGCTTTTATCCTTCCCCAATCTGCAGCACGGGGAAGAGGAGGAATGCAGCGGCAGATGATTGGAGACAGGGGGATATGACACTGGAGCCTTCTCCAGTGACAGGAGAAAGCCTCTGGGCCCCCCTTCCTGTGGACACTGTGGTTGTCCTTGGCAGGTTTTGGTGCCTGGTATCGATTGTTATGTATGGAGTGCTTGGGGGGCCCTCATTGTAAAACTTGCATTGGGGCCCACAGCTCGTTAGCTACGCCACTGCAAAGCCTCCATCCATACATGCTATTGACAGTAGTACAACTCAAAAAAAGAAAATCAAGAAAATTGATTTTAAAAATGCAAAGAAAAATGGTTTTTAAATTGTCATTTTTCTGAGTTTAAAAAACATTTTTTCTTTGCATTTTTAAAATAAATTTTCTCAAAAACTACAAGGTCGTTTTGGAAAAACTATTTTCTTTTGACGTGTAATCACTATTCTGAACCACTTAAGCCCAACTGGACGAACATTCTCGTCCAGTTGGGAGGCACGCACTCCCGTGGGTCGCGTGTGCTCCCGCCACCGGCCGTTAGCCCAGCGATCAATGAAAGGGATTATAGATCCCTTTCATTGATCGAAGCCCCCCCCCGCAGAAAAGCCGACAGCGTCTCATCAGATGCTGCGGTTTTTCTGAGTTTCAAAAAGGTTCCCGTCTTCATTCTTCTTCCTGGAAGCGTACAATCATGCTTCCAGGACTTTTTCACTGTGGCCATCTTGTGGCCAAATAGTAAAACTACACACACATCCATTTTTTAATAAATAAATACATTTTTTACATTTATAATTAGCTGTTTACCTCCCACACCAAAAATTACCCACATACAACTTTTAATGCAAAAAAAATAAAAAAATTACAATTAAAAAAAATAACAAAACATAAATAGTTACCTAAGCGTCTGAACTTTTTAAATATGCATGTCAAAGGAGTATATTAATATAATTTTTTGAATTATGGGCTTATAAATAGTGATGGACGCAAATTGAAAAATGCAATTTTATTTCCAAATAAAATATTGGCGCCATACATTGTGATAGGGGCATAACTTAAATGGTGTAATAAGCGGGACAAAGGGGCAAATAAAATACATGGGTTTTAATTACGGTGGCATGTATTAATTTCAAAGTGTAATGGCCAAAAACTGAGAAATAATGATTTTTTTCCATTTCTTTCTTAATATTCCTGTTAAAATGGATTTAGAATAAAATAATTCTTAGCAAAATTTATCACCCAAAGAAAGCTTAATTGGTGGCGGAAAAAACAAGATATAGACCAATTCATTGTGATGAGTAGTGATAAAGTTATTGGAAAATGAATGGGAGCAGGGCCGGCCCTAGACTTTTTGCCGCCTGAGGCAAATTTAAAAAAAATTGCCACCGCCGCCCCTTCCCCCCCCCCGAGAGGGGGGGGGGCGCGCTCTGGGGGGCCGCCGAACTGGAGGGGTAGCTGGCAGGACGGGGGTATTGGGCCAGCGGCGGGGAGGGGGGTCGGACCCCCCCCCTCCCTCGCCTGGGTCCCCGTCCTCCGCTCCCTTCCAGCCTAAATAGACGCAGCCGAAGTGTAAGAGGCACGGGTGGGGAAGACACTCACCTCTTCCTAGCGTGCGCTCCACTGACGTCACTTCCTGCAGGAAGTGATGTCAGTGGAGCGCACGCTAGGAAGAGGTGAGTGTCCTCCCCGCCCGTGCCTCTTACACTTCGGCTGCGTCTATTTAGGCTGGAAGGGAGCGGAGGACGGGGACCCAGGCGAGGGAGGGGGGGGGTCCGACCCCCCTCCCCGCCGCTGGCCCAATACCCCCGTCCTGCCAGCTACCCCTCCAGCTCGGCGGGCCGACTCCCCGCACCCACGGACGGGCGGGTGCCGCACTGCCGCCCCTGGAAATTTGCCGCCTGAGGCAAAAGTTTCACCCCGCCTCATGAGCGGGCCGGCCCTGAATGGGAGGTGAAAGTTGCTCAGATGCAAAAAATAAACAACCCTTCGTGCTTAAAGTGAACCTCCGGACTAAAAATCTACTCAGCAGAACTGAAAAGGCTTGGTGTTTCTTTAACAGTTTCACAGCATCAGAACTTTGTTTTTCTTACCAAAGCATAATTTTTAGCTGCATTTTTATCTAAACTCCACCCATCAAAGAAAAAAAGCCTATGGCTTTTTTTTCCCTGATGCTGTGCAGAGCATGATAGGATTTCCTATGTTGTTATTCACTTTGCCTAGCAACTGGGAGAGGTGTTCAGGACACAGGACAGTTGGAACTGTGTCTCATGTTCCCTGTCACCTCCTTTCAACCAAAAAGATGGCTGCCATCATGAAATCAAACATTTGCCTGTTCTTTTAAAACAGGGTGGGTAAGATATTACCTATCTATTTTAATTAACATAACTAATGTAACTTAATGACAGTATGTTTGTTTAGGCTGGAGTTCCTCTTTAAGTGGTTAATATATGTAGCAATTTTGGTGTCAATAGCATGTTATAGGGTTTGCTATTCACTGCCGAAGTTGGCACGAAATTACGTGAAAATTACACAAAAATATGTACTGTAGAGAGGAGACGGAGCACCAATCCTGCTCATTAGGGATTCATTTGTGATTATACTGTACAAGCATTACAGGCATACCAGTAGAAGCACACAGAGAGATACCGGCCTTACAGCCATTTCGCGGTGTTACCGCTTCCTCAGAGACCAAAAGGTACCATTTTGGTCTCTGAGGAAGTGGTAACACCGTGAAACGGCTGTATGGTGGTATCTCTCTCTGTACTTCTACTGGTATAAACTTTACACTTGGGCAATTGTGCCAATGGCCTTAATGCAATGTCCACCTCAATGAACTTTCACCGCTGGGAACGCTGCAAACTGTCCAATGTTCATAAAGTTTCAATATTTGCTGCTGCGCTCTCCATAGATATCTAAAACAAAACACAAAGACCTCCACATAGGGTAATAACGTTCAGTTTTCTTGCTCGACACCCAGGTGTCTCATAGTGCTCAGTGCCACTGTGGAAAAATCCCCTTACCCTATATCTAGCTCCTCACCAGATGTAAGCCACCTATTTGTTCAGGTGGATCTCAAGCGTTTTAACCACAGTATCCTTCCTTGCAGCGCGGGGTAGCAGGCAGGAAGGGGGTATTGGGCCAAGCGGTGGGGAGGGGGTCGGACCCCCCCCCCCTCCCTCGCCTGGGTCCCCCGATCTGTGCTCCACCTCCAGCTTTAAATAGTTACGTAGCAGCCGATAGTAAGAGGGACGGGCGGGGATCACTCACCTCTTCCAGTTCCAGCGTGCGCTCCACTGACGTCACTTACAATACAGTGGGCGGCGTTACAGGAAGTGACGTCAGTGGAGTGCACGCTGGAACGAAGAGGTGAGTGATCCCCGCCCGTCCCTCTTACTATCGGCTGCTACATAACTATTTAAAGCTGGAGGGGGATCGCAGATCGGGGGACCAAGGCGAGGTAGGGGGGGTTCGACCCCCCTCTCCACCACTAGGCCCAATACCCCCTTCCTGCCCGCTACCCCTCCAGCTCGGTGGCCCCCCCCCACCCACGGCTTGGGGGGGGGGAGGGCGGCAATTTTTTCTAAGTTTGCCTCAGGCGGCAAAAAGTCTAGGGCCGGCCCTGTATGGGTGTGAAGATCATGATAGCCACACTTGTTTTATGACCTTTGCATGATGGACTCCCAGGCTTTGGGAGTCACCAAGGGGAAGCAAGGGAAGGGGTGTGAGCACTGGGGGGCACCATGATTTCTAGCCACGCCCCTTCTCCATAGCATTGCATCACACAGCAGCCGGAAGGCAGATGGCGGCTGGATTGTGTATTGGTGGCTGAACCCCACAATAGTCCACATTTAAGCCATGCCTGTGAAGGAGGCCTGGATCAGGCTCTATGAATTGTAAGTTCTTGTCTATGTGACCTTTTCCTACCAACAGAGCACCATAAACAATATCTACAAAGCACATCTGTTTATAGCCAGGCTCTTACAACACAAGATCTGGGATTCTGCAGATGTTTGAAGTCAGCTTTGATGTAAACATTTTATTCTGAAGTCAGGCATCTTATGAAGAGGAATGTTCTGTATATGTGGCCTGCACATCACAGAACAATCCTGCCCCAGGAAATCATCTCTAAAGCATTGAACTGTCACATTGGCCTGATTTACTGGACTCCTGGACTGCATTTATTCAGAGATGTCTGCGATTAGGTGGTAAAGGCTAATCTGACTCTTGCCTGGGTAATATCAGACCAATGTATTGGTTGTTGAAAGGGTGCATGCAGCAAGAACTTTATTTTATTTTTTATACATTATCTGTTTATGTGGTAAGAATGTTTTATGTAAAAATCTTTTCCCTTGCCTATCCCTGGTGACCCTCAGAACCTGGGGGTGTCTTACAAGGGTCATAAAAAAAGTGTGGACATCTTAAACTGTTCCCGACCGCCTCACACCAATCGGCGGTGGGAGCGTGGCTTTCTGGGGACTGCCTAACACCAAATGGCGTCATCTCACTCCTTGCGAGATTAGCAGGGGACGAACGCTCATGCGCACGTCCCCTGCAATGCACGCAGCGGAGGACGGAGAACAGCCTGCCAGCTCATTATCGGAGCTGAAAGGCTGTTATTTAAAAAGAAAGAGCAGGAAAACGTGTACAGCACAGCGGTCTAGCGCAGCCCTGTACAGAGGAAAGCCCCCCTCCTAAGTGCACACACAATCTAATCCCATACATACGCTGATGCCTTTGTATGTATCATGTAGTGTATGTACGTAGTCTAGGGCTAATTTAAGTTGTATGACCAAGCGATAAATCGTTACAGTGGCGAAGTGCTGAATTGTAAAAAATGGCCTGGTCACTAGGGTGGTATAAACTTCTGGTCCTCAAAAGGTTAATCTTCACACCCATAACAAGTGTAGCCACAAAAAAACTGCTGATCAGTGGGTGTTCCCCTGTAGTTACGCCCGTGTTGTGTCTCCCAAATGCAGAATTCGCAGAAACTGTGTTCATGACAGTTGAGGTAATTTAACAAAATGAATCCATTTGACTAAACAGCAGTTTGAACCTTTCCCTGCTCTACCAAAGACGACAATATTTTTTTTCAGGAGTTTGGGCTTTAAAACATGCATACACTTGAGTCACAGGAAGGGCATGGGAAACATTTTTTACCAGCACATTGATTTAAATTGTAATAAAATGTAAGTGTGGAGTCAAGTTAAGTTAAGCAGACTTCACACAATTAGTGAGACTGAAGATACATTGTGCAAGGCATGCCATGTCACTTTATAGTCACCCCAGGGGACAGAGCGTGTTCTGTGTGTATTTCACAACACAGCGGCATGCTTGCACAGGCTACTGAGGATGACAACAAGTTCCAGGCACAGATCTATCTACAGGATCTTCTAAAAAAATTAGCATATTGTGATAAAGTTCATTATTTTCTGTAATGTACTGATAAACATTAGACTTTCATATATTTTAGATTCAAATACACACAACTGAAGTAGTTCAAGCCTTTTATTGTTTTAATATTGATGATTTTGGCTTACAGCTTATGAAAACCCAAATTTCCTATCTCAAAAAAATTAGCATATTTCATCCGACCAATAAGAGAAAAGTGTTTTTAAAACAAAAAAAGTCAACCTTCAAATAATTATGTTCGGTTATGCACTCAATACTTGGTCGGGAATCCGTTTGCAGAAATGACTGCTTCAATGCGGCGTGGCATGGAGGCAATCAGCCTGTGGCACTGCTCAGGTGTTATGGAGGCCCAGGATGCTTCGATAGCAGCCTTAAGCTCATCCAGAGTGTTGGGTCTTGCGTCTCTCAACTTTCTCTTCACAATATCCCACAGATTTTCTATAGGGTTCAGGTCAGGAGAGTTGGCAGGCCAATTGAGCACAGTAATACCATGGTCAGTAAACCATTTACCAGTGGTTTTGGCACTGTAAGCAGGTGCCAGGTCGTGCTGAAAAATGAAATCTTCATCTCCATAAAGCTTTTCTGCAGATGGAAGCATGAAGTGCTCCAAAATCTCCTGATAGCTAGCTGCATTGACCCTGCCCTTGATAAAACACAGTGGACCAACACCAGCAGCTGACATGGCACACCAGACCATCACTGGCTGTGGGTACTTGACACTGGACTTCAGGCATTTTGGCATTTCCCTCTCCCCAGTCTTCCTCCAGACTCTGGCACCTTGATTTCCGAATGACATGTAAAAGTTGCTTTCATCCGCAAAAAGTACTTTGGACCACTGAGCAACAGTCCAGTGCTGCTTCTCTGTAGCCCAGGTCAGGCGCTTCTGCCGCTGTTTCTGGTTCAAAAGTGGGTTCATGCTTCCATCTGCTGAAAAGCTTTATGGAGATGAAGATTTCATTTTACAGCACGACCTGGCACCTGCTCACAGTGCCAAAACCACTGGTAAATGGTTTACTGACCATGGTATTACTGTGCTCAATTGGCCTGCCAACTCTCCTGACCTGAATCCCATAGAGTATCTGTGGGATATTGTGAAGAGAAAGTTGAGAGACGCAAGACCCAACATGCTGGATGAGCTTAAGGCCGCTATCGAAGCATCCTGGACCTCCATAACACCTGAGCAGTGCCACAGGCTGATTGCCTCCATGCCACGCCGCATTGAAGCAGTCATTTCTGCAAAAGGATTCCCGACCAAGTATTGAGTGCATAACTGAACATAATTATTTGAAGGTTGACTTTTTAGTTTTAAAAACACTTTTCTTTATTGGTCGGATGAAATATGCTATTTTTTGGAGATAGGAAATTTAGGTTTTCATGAGCTGTATGCCAAAATCCTCAATATTAAAACAATAAAAGGCTTGAACTACTTCAGTTGTGTGTATTTGAATCTAAAATATATGAAAGTCTAATGTTTATCAGTACATTGCAGAAAATAATGAACTTTATCACAATATGCAAATTTTTTGAGAAGATCCTGTATACCTTCTGATTCCTTAATATGCAGAGAGCCAACATGTTGTCATTTAAGTGTGAACTGAGACATCTGCAGTTAAAAATCCTGTTAAAATTATTGCTCACCTGACCTGCAGAAGCCCAGCTAAAGACTCTGTGAGGAAGGCTGATATTTAGCTCAGTATGTTCGTACAGTACAGCAGGAGAGATTGGCAGCGCTTTCAGACAGAGGCTGTACCCGAACTAGCTATTTGCAAAGATGTGCAGAGCTTCACAATATGGACAAAATTACACAGCATGCATTAAAAACAGGCATAGCAAAGGAGGGCGTTAGCTTCAGTAGAAATATTATGTGCACAAATGATTCCCTACTAGACTTCCCCACGGTGTTGACGGGCCCTCGGGGGGAAGACCTACCGCTAGTCTAACAATAAAAACATATTTTTTTTAATATAATCATAATCATCGCATTGTTTGATGTCTGTTTGAAGAAATGTGTATACCATTTATGATTAGCAGCACAAGGAAAAATAAATTATGCTTTTATTGTTAAACTAGTGATAGGTCTTCCCCCGAGGGCCCATCAACACCGTGGGGAAGTCTAGCAGGGAATAATTTGTGTACATATTATTTATACTGAAGCTAACGCCCTCTTTTACTGTACCAGTTTTGAATGCATGTTATGTAATTTTGTCCATATTGTGGAACTCTGCACATCTTTGCAAATAGCTAATTTGGGTACAGCCTCTGTCTGAAAGCGCTGCCAATCTCTCTTGCTGTACAAAATTAATGTAAGTATACTATTTGGCTAGCTGCATTCACGTGCTTCAAACTGCATTCAAGTTTTTAGATTAGGAATTAGTACATAATTTGCATCTGATTTGCATTCAAGGCATGTATTTAGCCCCTGTGGGGCTCTGCATGCCTCTGTTGGCTTACATTTCAGTTTTGGAGCGTTGTCATTTGTATGATGATCGTACAGTACTGTTAAGCTTACGAAGGACTGGAGCAGAGTCAGGGCCAGTGCACACCAAAAGTGCTAGCGTAATCGCAAACACTCAGTGCTTTTTAAAGTGATTTTTCAGATTCTAGACACGTGCCTAGTGATTTTCTAATCATGCCTAGTGATTTTTGGAACGTTTTGGCGTAGCATTTTTTATTTTTTTGTAAAGTAGAGCTGGAACTGAACAGCTTCTGTAACAAAAACGCTTGTAAAATCGATCTCATCTAGCGCTATTCAGAGCGATTTTTCCCTTTCCTATGCTTAAAGTGAATGGGAACCGTATTTAAAAAACTGAGACAGATATTTACCCAAGGAGAGGGAAGGCTCTGGGTCGTATAGAGCCTTCCGGCTCCTCTCCTGGTCCCCTTGTTCCAGTGCTGGCTCGCCCGGTAGCAGTATTTGACTAAATTAGTCAAATACTGCTTTATCCGGCCGAAGGAGGCTTCAGAAGTCTTTAATGGAGCCCAAGTGCTCCTGAAGAAGGGCGGCCCTGTACTGCACCTGCGCAAGCACGCTCTCTTGCACGCTCACGCCTGTGCAGTATGGAGCCGCACGTCTTCGGGTGGACACGGCTCCCGAAGACTTCCAAATACCCTTTCGGCGGGGGATTGAAACGGGGGGGGGGGGGAGTTTTCATAAGCGCTCAGAAGTGCTCTTGGTGTGCAGCAGCCCACAGACAGAACTCTGAATATGGCAACTGCTTCAGATAAAAGAAAGTAAAACTCCTCTATGCCTTCTATGCGCCTAATTAAAGGGAACCTGAAGTGAGTAAAAGTGGATTCTCGGAAGAGGCGGTCATTATCGGCTGCTGGGGCGGAGTTTCATCTAGCGTGTGTGCAGAACTTAATAATCACTGATAACCCATTAGGCTTAGTTCCCACAGAAAAAAAGACATAGTGTGCACTAAAATATACGGCCAGTCCATGTAAACTACTACACTGTCAATGGAACTTAATAATGTAGCATAATATACAAACTCGCATCAGCTGGTTCTTAAAGTGGACCTGAGACGGGGCAGGAGAGAAAATCTATGCATTTCTGGGGCTTCCTCCAGCCCCCTCCGGCTGGATTGCTCCCTCGATGTCCTCCGCCGACTTTCCGTTTGTCTGCAATTGGCCCGAGTAAGTCTGCTCATCTGGGGCCAACTGCGCATGCGCGGCCTGGCTGCGTGCACCCCCTCCCCCCCCCCATTGCGCTCCCCATGCTGGGAAAGTTCTGCGCCTGCGCAGTACGATGGATGGATGCTACAGTGCTTAGGGGTTGTTTACAGTGGGCACCAGGAACTCGGTTTCAGTGTTGGTGGGGTTAGTGTTAGGTGTAGATGGGGGGGGGGGTTAGTGTAAGTCATAGGTAGGTGATATGCAGGGTGTAACTACAGGGGAGCAGCCCTTGCAACCGCAGAGAAGGGCCCAGGGCGTGTGGGTGTGAAGATTACTGTCCACACTTGTTTTATGACTCTTGTAAGATGAACCCTCAGGCTGTGAGGGTCACTGGGTTAGGCAAGGTTAAGGGTAACAACATTGAGGGGTCTTTATCAAAGTTTTGTTGGGGGGGGGGGCATGATTTGTTGTAATGTAAAGTTACTGAAGTCAGTAGGAGAATGTCAGTAACGTTAACAATATTCTACAACTGGCTGCACCCAATGTCCAAATACCAGATGGCTTTTCCATTGATGTATCTGCAGGTGGCCCCCGACAAAGTACGGAGTGGATAGTAGAATGTGTAGAATCGCTGTTATTACTGAGACCCTGAAGCTGGAGCCTCTGCTACTTTGGCCTTTAGCAACTGTTTCAAAAAAAGTCTTAAAGAGAGCCTGAGGTGGGCTCAAAAAATGAAAAACAAAAGTAGGCTACCTGATCCGGGGGCCTGAGTGGATCAGGTAGCCGCAAAAACCGCCGCACCACGTTGCTCCTGTGGGCCGCACTGGCCCACTTTCACTTTTGTGACCTATAGGTCAAAACGCTGCAAGGAGAGACTGTGTTTCTCATAGCGTGCAGGGAGGCGGGGGAGTGGCAGGGGGCGTGACTAGGGAGAGAGAGCTGCCCAATGGCAGCTCTGGAAACCCTGCAGGAACAGCCCTGGCAGGTGTTTTGAGCAGGGAATCCCTTTCCCTATGTTAACCTCCAAGATAGTGACAAATATTGTTGCTAATCTCGGAGGGCTATAGCACAGCGGTGGGGGGACAGAGAGCGGCGGTGTGGGGACATAGAGGCATGTCATGAGGCAGAGAACATGCCTCTATGCCCCATCTGCCTACCTCGGGTTCTTTTCAGACAAGCCTTGTGTTTTTGCACATGCATATTACCATTTCTACAATTCATTTATTCAAGATTAAAATGTAGTTGTCACAAGGGTAAGAAAAGGATTTGTACATACCTGAGGCTTCTTCCACCCCCTGTGGTCCAACAGCTCCCTTGATGTCTGGTCCTCTCTCTGTCCTGCCGCTATCAGCCCTGGTAAAGTCCATGACTGGGCTCAGTGGCGGACTACTGTGCATGCTCGGCCCCTGCCCTGCACCTTCCCGATTGCTCTCCCATAGCCAGGAGCGTTCTGCATCTGCACAGTTACAAGCTTTCACTAACTGCACAGGCGGAGAACAATCCCGGGGACGAGAGCGCAATCAACAAGGTGTGTAGCCTGGGCAACATGTGCACAGTAGTCCGTGACTGTGGCTGACAGTGGCAGAACGGAGGAACCATGTGGACACTGAGGGAAGCCCCAGGTGAGTATAGATCCCCTTATACACCCCCCCCCCCATTCGCGATCTCAAGTTTACTTTAAACATGCACGTCTTTAACTGCAGCATAATCCATAGACATATGTTTGGAAAAAAGCAGATGGCTGCAACCTTCCGTTCACTGAATGGAAAATCACATTAGATGTGAGCAAAGCCAATTGATTTACATGGACTTTCAGTTTTAATGCCTTTTTCCCACTGTGGAAAATTGCATGTGAATAGCTAAGCGTGATCCCTGCCTCGAGCTTTGGCCATGCTTATCACAATAGCACAAATATATATTAGTCACCGTAACACTCATATTGTCTTTCAAGTCTATTATATACCAGCAGGGCCGGGCCAAGATAGAGGCTTGGGAACTATAGGGGGCGCACCTGTAATTCGAGTCCCCCCCTCATCCAGCCTTAGCAGAGTCATGAGTGGAGCGCTGTAAAAGTGCTGCTCACCCCCAGCAGACTCGCAGCATCTGGAGAAGAAGCACTGGTGGGGAGATCCAGGAGGCGGGAGTGTGCTAAGGAAGGAGGAAGCCAAGAGAAATTCTGCTTTCTTGGGGGCTACCTAATACTGCTATCCTGGTGGTGGGGGGGGGGGGGGGGGGGGGGACAGACAAAGGCCACCTAATACTGCACATGGCCTGATTTCACCAAAACCAGTCCTGCAAGGAGGCCCAAGAGAGTTGAATGGGGCCCACAACATTTTAATGGATTCTGATGGCAGCTGTGGAATGTGGGCTCAACGTCAGGGTTCTCAGGAGGCGTACGTAATAGAAGGGTGTCTGGAAATTCGGGCGCCAAGGAAAGCTGTTTTTTAGCAGTAAGTTTACCAACATTCTACTATTAAAGTGTAAAGAAAGATCATAAAAATTTATTAAATACCGATATATTACTATAGCTAAACCTGACCCTACTCTCACACAGAAACCCCCCGACGCCTAACCTTAACTGTCCCCCCACCCGCACAGACACCCTTCCTGACACCTAACCCCCCTCCCTTGCCCAGACACCTTCCTGATGCCTAACCCCCCCTCCCCCCTGCACAGACACCCTCCCTGACGCCTAACCCCCCCCCCCCCTGCACAGACACCCTTCCTGACGCCTAACCCCCCCCCCCCCCCCCTGCACAGATACCCTTCCTGATGCTTAACCCTAACCTCCCCCCCCTTGCACAGACACCCTTCCTGACGCCTAACCCAACTCCCCCCCCCCCTTGCACAGACACCCCACCTGATGCCTAACCTTAATCACCTATGCCAAACCCTAAGCCCCCACACATACACTTAACCTTAACCACCTCCCAAAAGAAATTTGGGGGGGTCTGCCATAGGCACACCAATTGATATAGCGTCATTGAGGGGTAATTTTGACCCAGCACCCGCTATTTACTGGTAGTCAAATTTCCCCTCAATACTGCTATTTCAATGAGCGCCTATGGATCGCTAAGTTCCACCGAAAGCGGGAGCCTGAATTTCCTGCTACCCTCTGGCGTGTATGTGTTTTGGTGGTGCTGTGTTTTGAGATATGGAGCCACACAAATCTACACTACACTAGGCTTTAGAAATTATTTTTTTTTCTTCGTTGGGTGGGGCAGGTGGGATTGTTTATCTTTTGGGGAGCCGGGTGGAAAGAAATATTGTAAATAGGCTTGCAAATGCTTTAGATAGTTGGCGGTATGGAAAGTATGCTCGTTGAGGAGGAGACTGTCGAGAATTTTGATCTTCAGCTGCATGTTTTCCACTTTGCTTCTGTCATTAAATAGCCTCACTAATAACAACAGGAAGGACGCAGACAGTCATTGGAGAAAGCTCTCTATTAAGGAAGCGCAAATAAATCAGACAGAATGAACTTCTGTTCAACTATACTGCATAACAGTCTATATTATATTACTGCAGCTCTACAGACTGTCTGTCACTAATGGATTTCCTGGGATTACGAACGTTACTGGTACCCTTCTGTGGCTTCACTTTCTTGTAAATGATCGGTTTATAGGAGTTCTCATCTAGTTTTCTAATGTTGTGGACGGCTGATGTCAATGCTACGTGTGAAAAGCTCAATATCCTGTCTGTGGGGAACCACAAGATTTTGTGGCTGTGAAGTTATAGCACATTATGATGTCATAAGCTTTGAGTCTCACACCTCAGAGGGAACACTGACAGTTTTTATCCCAAGGCTTCTTTTGGCAAATGCAGGTGAAGTTCGAAAAATTAGAATATTGTGCAAAAGTTCATTTATTTCAGTAATTCAACTTAAAAGGTGAAACTAATAAATGAAGTAGTAGCAGTAGGGTATTGTACCGTGTTAGCCACTAATAAATGAAATAGACTCATATAATAACCCTTCCATACAGGGCTGTGGAGTCGGTACAAAAATACTCGGACTCCTCGACTCCGACTCCTCTAATTTGCATATTACAATTTTGTTGATTAACCACCTGAGCGGTCTGGACGAGCTGAGCTCGTCCAACACCGCCGGAGGTCGCCGCTCAGGCCCTGCTGGGCCGATTTTAATCAAATAAAAAGCAGCACACGCAGCCGGCACTTTGCCAGCCGCGTGTGCTGCCTGATCGCCGCCGCTCTGCGGCGATTCGCCGCGAGCAGCGGCGAAAGAGGGTCCCCCCAGCCGCCTGAGCCCAGCGTAGCCGGAACAAAAAGTTCCGGCCAGCGCTAAGGGCTGGATCGGAGGCGGCTGACGTCAGGACGTCGGCTGACGTCGATGACGTCACTCCGCTCGTCGCTATGGCGACGATATAAGCAAAACAAGGAAGGCCGCTTATTGCGGCCTTCCTTGTTTATTCTGGGCGCCGGAGGCGATCGGAAGATCGCCTCCGGAGCGCCCTCTAGTGGGCTTTCATGCAGCCAACTTTCAGTTGGCTGCATGAAATAGTTTTTTTTTTATTCAAAAAAAACCCTCCCGCAGCCACCCTGGCGATATAATCAGAACGCCAGGGTGGTTAACTGCCAACGCTTAGGAATTTTAAAAGACAACTGAAGTGAGAGGGATATGGAGGCTGCCATATTTATTCCCTTTTAAAAAATACCATGTTCTGCCTCTAATACTTTTAGTCATAGACTAAAGCTAGTCCTTGGTAAGACTACTTGTAGAAGGTACAGACAGGAACAAAGAACATCTATCAGGTCCTAGGCAAAATAACTGTGGGTACATGTAAGAGTGATGTGCAGGTACTCTGCAAGGAAATGAGGGGATTCTTCCTCTATTTACACATATTTCATGCACAATCTGAACATGGATCAGGTCCTTGGCAATGTAACTGTGGGTACATGTAAGAGTGATGGGCAGGTACTCTGCAGGGGAATGAGGAGATTCTTCCTCTATTACACATTCTTCATGCACAATCTGAACCAGGTTTCTGAGTGATAGACAACAACTCTGTGTTCAATGTGCACAACATTCTCAGGATTCCCTGCAGCTCTGTGGGGAGTGCATATGTAGAGTATAGTATTACTGTGTAACAAAGTAAACCTGAGACAGATGAAATTAAAGTTTTATATACATACCTGTGGCTTCCTCCTGCCCCCTTCAGGCTAATCAGTCCCCTGCTGTCCTCCTCCGCCACCTGGATCTTCTGCTATGGGTCCAGGTACTTGAGCCAGTCGGGCGTAGTGCACATGCACACACTCCGCCGCCGGGAGCGTACTACACCTGCGCAGCACTATTGCGCAGTTGCAGAATGCTCCTGGCTGTGGGAGCGGCACGCGGCTGGACTGCACTGGCTGGCTGAATTACCAGGACTCATAGCAGAAGATCCAGGTGGCGGAGGAGGACAGCGACTGGATTGGCCTGAAGGGGGCTGGAGGAAGCCCCAGGTATGTATTAAACTTTTCTTTTCATCCGTCTCAGGTACCCTTTAATTCGTAGTGGCCAAACCAAATTTTAACAACATATCAAATTATTTGATTTCATGAGCAAAGGGAGTGCATAAATTTGCATAAACCAGCATTAACGCAGAATTATTTCCATCTCATTGACCATCTCTATTAGTGACACAGCTACACATCAGGCTTTATTCTTATAGAATAGATGTTATTTAGAAGTTATTTATTATATATATAAAAGATTCCTGTGTATACATAATATATAAAATCACAATCAGATATGTATATCTGACTTTAAAAATATGGGGACTGCTTTATTGAAGCAGCACAAGTAACTATTTTTTGATTTGGTTTATTTCATTTTTGTGGACTAAGCACAGCTATTACTTCATATATAAATTATTTATGATGACTATTATCTGAGAAATAGAACATTTTATCATATTTTCTATTTTAATTACAGTTTAAACTCATTAGGAGTCCGTGCATTTTTTCCAGACTCCGACTCCAGGCACCCAAAAACTTGCTCCGACTCCACGACTCCGACTCCACAGCCCTACTTCCATAGGGATTAGGACCCGATCCTCTTTGGGTGACATGGCTGGTCCGGGCTGCACAGATGCGAGTCAGCTGTGTAGCTGATGACACGCTGTGTTGCTATGCGGGGGCGGAGGGATGACAGTCGGAGTGACGCATGCGTCACGTCAAGAGGGGCGGGCGGGGGAACGGCGTGCACAATGGGATCAGACATCGCAGGGGGTGCGTTGATCCACCAGGTGCATTGCTTTTGGTTTGGATGTAGCAATCCTCTTTATACATGACTGATTATCAGCCTCAGACGACTTTAGTGCCATTATTATTGATTGCTAACATCTCATTGTCACTTAAGTGCAAGCTCTGATACTGTCACTGATTGATAGTTCTGTCCACACTGCGTGCAGGGGTTAACACTGGAGATCTTTCGCCTAGTGTTGTCTTGTCATTTTTACAGATTGCCAGGCCTATTACTGTCTCTAATTGCTAGGCCTGCCAATATCATTGATTGCTAACCTGTCACTGTTACTAAGTGCAAGCTTCGATACTGTCAGCGATTTCTAGCCCTGTCATTGCTATTGATTGCTAAACATTTCACTGCCACTAAGTGTAAGCTCTGATACTGTCCATGATTGATAGGCCTGCCATGTTTATTGATTGCTAGACATGTCTCTGACTGCCAAGCCTGTCACTGATTGCTAGCTCTATCATTGTTACAGACATCTAAACCTGTGACTGACAGATAGACCTGTCACTGTCACCGATACAGTAGCTTGTTCTGTTACTGTCATTAAAGCCTTGTACACACTTACAAGGCATGTCACCCAGCAGGTATCGGGAATCAGCTGGATGGTGTACTGGTTAAGGGCTCTGCCTTTGACATAGGAGACCAGTGTTCAAATCCTGGCTAGGGTCAGTACCTATTCAGTAAGGAGTTCAAGGTAATACTCCCTAACACTGCAGGACGGCCTCCCAATGGCAGCAGCTCTTGAGTGCTTTGGGTCCAACAGGAGAAAAGCGCTATACAAATGTTTGGATTATTATTCGGATTACTATTATTAATCAATCCATTGGGCAACATTGCAGGGCCAACACTGTACAAACACAATGTGGCTATGTTAGGGGAGGAGTGCTGAAGGAGCAGCAAGTGAGTGACATCACCTGTGAGAGGGGTGAGGGGGAAACAATGCTTTCGGTCAGCTCTTGGCTAAATTGTCAGGAGTTATTGGGGGCAGCTCTACACACAGTATTACTACCGTGTGTACAAGGATAGGCCTGTCACTGATCCGTGCGGGAAAATACTGCTGTCTGTATTTCAGCCTTCTGGGTGGTCAGTCCTAAAAATGTTTCTAGTTGCGATAGGAGTGCGGAGATATCCCGCTGTAGGCTAGCGTTAGGCTGTCGGTAGGCATGCGGAAACAGGAGAAGCTGGCCGAGTCCCTTCGTGCGGTGTTCTCTCTGCTGCTGCTTGGGAGGTCTGTCCCATTCACTTACATGTACTCCGCATGCGTATTGCTACATCCAGGGGAGCGGTAATCCCCGTCCGCATACCGCTTGCGTTAATTTTTATGAATTTATTTTGTTACATTTCCGCATAGAATCACCGCACAATGTGGTAATTTATCGTTCTGCTCGGGAAAGTCAGCTTCGCATGTGGAAACAGCCTTTATGAATACACATTTTGCTCAGTGCTTGTAAAAGTCGGCTGTTTTTAGCATTTCCGCATGCGGGAACGCTTTATGAATGATAGCCATTGTATTAACAAAAACATCACAAGCAGATTCAACCCTTTTTGCAAGCTATTAGCATATTGGGATATTCAGGATATTTGTATAATGTTGCCATTTGGATTTAACCTCTTGACGACCAGCTAACGCCGATTGGCGTAAACTGGTCGTCTGCAAGTTTCCATGGAAACGGCCGCTCGTTCGAGCGGCCTTTCCATGTCCATTCACGGAGGCTGTCTCCGTGAACAGCCGGAGAGCCGCCGATCGCGGCTCTCCTGCAAAATGTAAACACGCGGGGAAGAAATCCCCGCTGTTTACATCATACGGCGCTGCTGCGCAGCAGCACCGTAAGCCAGATCGGCGATCCCCGGCCTCTGATTGGCCGGGGATCGCCGGCATATGATAGGCTGAAGCCTATCCTTCAATGCGCAGGACGGATAACCGTCCTGCGCAGGCCATGGAGGGAGAGGGAGGGACGGGAAGCCAGGGAGCGCCGAAAACGCTGCGGAGGGGGGCTTTGAAGAGCCCCCCCCCCGCAAAGCGCAGAGAGCCGGCGGCGATC
Organism: Hyperolius riggenbachi; assembly: GCF_040937935.1. NCBI lineage: Eukaryota > Metazoa > Chordata > Amphibia > Anura > Hyperoliidae > Hyperolius > Hyperolius riggenbachi. The sequence goes on from NC_090650.1 coordinate 54,029,413, forward strand.
AGACCCCCCCCAGCAGGACATCCCCCTAGTGGGGAAAAAAGGGGGTAAGTCTGATCGCCCTGGCTAAAACCTGATCTGTGCTGCGGGCTGGAGAGCCTACGCAGCACAGATCAGCCTGAAAGCCACTGGTCGGCAAGTGGTTAAGAGGTGGCATTACTGGCCTAATGCTGCTTTCTAATCTTATCATGTGAGTTACAGCAGATCTCAGACGGAGGATAAACTGCACACAGACACCATGCTTTGGTTTCTCTCAGGAACACTGTTCTCTTTTCTTTTTTTTCTCTGCTCCTTGAGTAAACTTTATTTAACACTTCCTGGTTAAAAAACAGACAACATTGTGACATGACTCTACATCAGTGGATAAGCTGTACAATGGCATATGAATCATTACATATTATAACACTATGGTCAAGACATACAGGAACACTAAGAACAAATAGAACATGGCTCATTTCAAGAGCAACAATAATAACAAAAATGCATTTAGAAAATATATAAATGTGAATGTACTATGCTGAGACCTGAAAAAAAAATAATAGATATGGATTTTTTTTCGACCTGATTTCTCTTCTACTGCTGAACAAAAACAGTGAAAAGGAAAATTCCACTTTTAAGGAGAAAAGAGAAAAACCCAGTGCTTTCAGTTGAGCTCTAGATATTGTAATAATTGTAACAAATGCCAAAAAGAATTTCAGCCTCATTAATTTATTTTTATGTGCAAATAAAACATAATCTGCTGACAGTCACTGTATTCCAGGTCCAGGTTTTGAAACTACTTATTCCCGCTACCCCCTCCCCCCCCCCCCCCCCAAAAAAAAAAATGCAAAAAAAAATTAGTGTATTTAGAAGCACATGTCAATGTAATATCAAATGTACACCCATGAGTCCTTAAAGTACTTAAAGCGGACCCAGACCAAACATTTTTTATAATAAAAAATATTTCGTTGCACCAGTCTGACACATACAAAGATAAATAAACTCTCCTTCAAGCCTTATGAGCATTTCAGTGCATGCTTTTCACCCTTCTCTTTTCATAACTAGGGATATACAGGTGGCAGCCATTAGCAATTCCTCCATTGCCGGACACCTCCTCCTACTCCACCAGTTTGCCGGATTTTGTCCCTGCAATATGAAAGGAAGGGAGGGGTTCCTCCAATAAATGTAAAATATTTTATATTTGTCATCATGCAGCTGAAAAAAGGCTGCTATTTATTATTATAATTTAGAAAATAGATTTTATTTCTGAAATCTTGTATTTTTAATTTGGGTCCACTTTAACTTACCGGTAGTCATTTCCGAACTGTAATGTATGAATTTTATAGACTCTTTATAGAATGGCGTTAAGATAATTAATATAATTAAAAAAGGATCAAGGTCTTCAACCAGTAAATCAAAGACCTGTAAGTTTAACTTTTATTGTAGGGAAAAAAATTTAGGGGACGGTATTAAACTTCATAGAAGAATATGTGAAAGACCGATGTAGTCATAGCAACCTGTTAGCTTCTTGTGTAGCTTATTATTTATATATATTTAGAGGAGTGGCTGAAGACGTAGTATATTTGGACTTTGTTAAACGCTTCTTAGGCACTTTGTGTATTAATTGTTTGGTAGGTTTATCAAATAAAGTATGTCAATTAGTACAAGACTGACTTACACACAGTAATTCATACTTGGACCACCTTTCAAAGTGGAGTACCACAAGGTTAAGTTGAAGAACCTTTACTGTTTTTTTTAAACTGATATTGAAAACAGAATTAAAAATACTGTGTATGTGTTTATCAAACAGACCTTTTGTAACCGAGTGGATCTTTGGTCCATCACAATGTAATATCCAGTTAAATCTGTAAGCATCACACTGCTGTTTAGTTCTGAGACTAAAGGAAAAGTAATTGGGGCCAGGCAAGAGAAGAGAGGATACACCTACAGCAGTTTGTGATCAAAATTTCAGGTTACACTGAATCATTTTGAAACAATAGGTGATTGGATTTCGCACCTGCCCCCATTGACAGTAACATTGTCTTATTTGTGTGACTGCAGATACCTTTTAAGGGACCCATACACTTATGGATTTTCCCGCCGATACAAAGCCGATTCAATCACTGTGATCGAATCGGCTGTGAAATCGTCGCGCAAACGCTGACCGAACAATTTCCGCCCGAAATTGATCGTTCCCGCCGTTCCTGTCCATGCGGAAGATTTCGCTCGATCGCCGGCGGGTCAGGAGTGCGTCGATAGCAGCATTCGAATGCCCGACGATCGACACAATACAGCGGCAAAACATTACCTGTTCCGCCGCCACGAGTCCCCTGGTTACCACTGCTCCGTCTCTGCGCTGGGCTCCGAGACCAGCAGGCTTCACTTCCTCCTGTCCCGGCAGGAAGTTTAAACAGTAGAGCGCCCTCTACTGTTTAAACTTCCCCTAGCAGGAAGTAAAGTGAAGCTGGAGGAGCCCAGACCAGAGAAGAGACAGCGGAGACCAGGGGACCTGCGCCGGCCGGAGCAGGTAATGTATAGCTGGCGGGGGGGGGGGGGGGGGGGGGCGGCGGCTACAGCTCCACAGATGTTGAATCGATTTCATGCTGAAATCGATTCAAAATCTGTTTACAGTAAAGGCAGCCATACGATCCCTCTCTGATCAGATTCGATCAGGGAGGGATCTATCTGCTGGTCGATCTGATGGCAAATCGACCAATGTATGGCCACCTTTAGACGCCTCTATGACATCGCTCAGGAATAATGAGTACTAAGTCTTCCTCACATATTATATTTGATATTTGTTTCTAACAGAAATTGCCTCTCAAAGCTTGAAAAGACTTCAGTTAATTATTTCTGTATTTTGACATATTTTGACTTTATAGACCAATCCATACCGCCATCACAGGCAATTGCAAACATCAAACAAGGAGATGCTTCGTACCACTCGAGAGTCCATCAGCAGGTCCTCTGTGATCTGGTTTGTGTAATAGAGCAACATGAAGCCTATCAGATACATTTTGAGTGATGGGTGGTTTGATGTTGACCATCGTTGTATTCCTGTTTGTGATGGGAAAAATATGCAGGTATTTTGGCACTTAAACAGGTAATCTCAGAGTGTTATGACTGCCCCGGGCTAGTAGTAAAACACGTAAGAAAATAAGTCTTCATCTTTCATCCCAGGAAGCAGATGAGAACTAAAGTTTTTTACTTAGATCATTATTTAACTTTTTTTTTCTTTTACAGTTGTTAGTTGTTACAGTTGCTACAGTTTTTTTCTTTTTTTACAGTTGTTAGGAGAGGCAGGATAGCCTCGGGCAGTTCTTCCCAACCCTGTCCTCAAGTACCAGCAACAGTGCAGGTTTTGTGCAAATCCACAGAGGTAGTTTATCAGCTCTGCTAATACACTAATTACCCCACCTGTGAATGGGTGCCAGTTTCCAGCAAAACATTTACTGTTGGTGGTACTTGAGGACAGGATTGAGAAACCCTGACCTAGGGGAGCAAACATAACCACTTAAAGTGACAGTGAAGCGAAAAAAAATATGATATAATGAATTGTATGTGTAGTACAGATAATTAATAGAACATTAGTAGCAAAGAAAAAAGTCTGATATTTTTATTTTCAGTTATATAGTTTTTTTATAACACTGCATCATTCTCTAATATTTGCAATTTACACACTACACTCAGCATGCTAAATGATTTCACAGAGCAGGCTAATGAACTTTACTCTGCAGAAAAACAAAATACAGTGACAGACACTTGAGATAATAATCCTCAAATAAAACCGCGCTGATATATCTATGAGGATGTAAACAACACGGTGGTGCGCTGCCCAATCAAGAAAAAGTCACTGTTTACAGACATTAGCTGCGCACTGATAATTCTACAGTCCATCCACCATCTATGCAAATAATTGTCCAGATATCTTCCTTTGGCTATCGAGGCTCAGCAGACCAAATTGCAAATCACCACCACCACACCCCAAGCAGTGGCTATTGTGTGTAAACTTGAGATAATAAGCTTCAGAAGACAGAGCTCTCTGTGACTTTGAAAGTCGGGGAGTTCAGAGAAGCTCTTTTGTATAGATAACAACTGGAGTTTCTTAACTCCTCCTGTACTGGAAACAATATTAGACTCATATCTCTGCTACTAATGTTCTATTTCTTAGATGTACTACACATACAAATCATTATATCATAAGTTTATTTTCACTTCAGAGTCCATTTAAAAGGCTCTATCCAGTCCTGTGATCTTTAACCTCCTTGCCGTTCTGAATCTTTCCAGATTTTACGGTCTAAAAGCGGTGCAATTTTTTTCCACTCTTTCAGACCCTAAAACCTGAAAAAAATCATTCTGGCAGGGAGATCTGCAGCAGAACAAAAAATTTACCTTCCTGGGCTCCAGCGCTGCAGTTTTCACTTTGACCACAAGATGGCGCTAATATACATATAAACGAACTTCTCTATATTTCTCTAATACAGAGAAGTTCATTTTAAATATTAGCCCCGCCCCCGATGACGTTACGCTGCCACCGCCGCTCTGCTGCTCCGATTGGCCGCCGGGTCCCCGGAAGAATAGCGGGGACATTGGGTGGCCAGGGAAAGACCCCACACTGCCGGGGAGGGAGCTTGGAGTCCCGCTGCGCAGTGCGATCGTGCCCGGGACTCCGAAACTGAAGGTAAAGCGCTGCACTGCCTACCCCGACCTGAGCTCGGGATCACCGCTAACAGCTTCTTTTTTCTACCCCGAGCTCAGGTCGGGAAAACCGGCAAGGAGGTTAAAAGGCTCTATTCAGACTACCATGCATGCGTGGCCCTGAAACGCACACCCTGATTGCGCTTTTGATGCCGTGAGCATTATGCGCATGCGCAGAATGATGCAATGCGTGGGGACAGGATGACGAGGCGCGTGGTGGCCAGCTTTGATGAGGTCCACGCTGTGGGGTGGAGGGTCATGGACAACGGGTGCAGGACAACTGCAGGGGGCTGCAAAAAGCCCTAGGTAAATTAAACTGCTTTTTTAAGACCCCCAAAAAACAAAGAAAGTACTTGGTGGAGAAACAAATCACAAACTGTTTCTAAGAAGGAAAATGCCCCTAAAATGCACTAAAAAATAACTTTTATTAGGTTATTAAAATATGGGGCAACGACAATTAGTTTATATTGGAAACGTGGTGTTTAGTGTCACAGGTCCACATATCACATATTTTGATGGTCTCACAATAGCATGTGAGATGAGATCATCAAAAGTATGACCCATAATTGTAGTAAACTCTGAATAAATAAATAAATGAATCGATAAGAGGAGATTGGGGTATCCGCTGTGATTGTAAATTACACTTACGGTTGTATACCCCAAGTCGCAGACCTAGAGTATCTCGTTCTGCTCTCCTCTACTAATGGTCGTACCTTAAATGGCTAGTTTTGTGGACAAAGGTGAGGACATAACACCATTACACACACGCATCACACAAAATCCAACATGTTTCACCTGGAAGAGGGCTTCGTCGGGTACTAATCAAATTAATTAACAGTGCATGGTGTAAACTAAAAAGATCCCTTCACCACACATGTATAACAACTGTCAGCAAAATAGCCCAAGACAGAGCTTGGGCTATAAAAACTGCATGTTTTTGTAGACTTAAGACTTCCTTTAAGCACTAAGCACACTATGTTAAACTTTAGTGCTTGAAAAACCATAGAAGATCAAAAAAGATAAAAATTGAATTTTGAAACCCAGATTTGCATATAGAGTTATGCGGGCTCCAAGAAGAGTTTCAGGTTATTTACCTTTAAAGGAAAAATAAGACTTACATTTCCTTGTTTTAGTGCTTCACTAGCAGGTAAAGCCATAACAAAGATGATGGGCTCAGATGACATCTCAGACATAAGAGAAAAAAATATGTCAAAAATACAACTATTTTATCGTATTCATCGATGTCACATAAATGTGCTCAGTCAAAACAGTGACTGAAAATGACATAACCTTTTCCATTTAAAGAGCACCTGATCAACAGCAAAGAGGAAATGGCAATCTGTTGAACCGTAGCTGTGTCGATGGGAGTGACAAACAGGGTAAGAGCAATTAGAAAAATGACCAAGTACTATCTTAGGGTGTGTACACACATCCAGTTTTTATTGGCCAATGACTGGCCAATTTTAGCACTTCCAAGTAGTATAAGAGCTTACCTTCACAATCTGTTCATAGTATTCAAAATCAGTTGGCCCTCACACTACATTAAAATTGGATGTATGTACCAGGCTTAAAGTGATCCAGAGACGAAGCACCCTCATGTATTTTACTATATATATATCAGTGGGAACATTAGAGAAAACACCTACCCTGCTCTCTGCTTCATTCTTCACTGCTCAGCCTGCTTCTTATCAGCCCTGATAAAATCCCGACTTGAGTCATTATAGCAGAGCCAGCAGGGGGCAGGCTTGGGCTTGAAAAGACATCAGAGAAGACAGACTCAGCTTTAATGATTCCTGAGCAAAGCCAGACTGAATGCTCAGTCGGGGATTTTATCAGAGCTGATTAGAATCAGGCTGAGCAGTGAAGAATGAAAGGGAGAGCAGGGTAGGTGTTTTCTCTAATGTTCCCACTGATATATATGGTAAAATACATGAGGGTGCTTTGTCTCTGGTTCAAACCTGAGATGCTTACAAAAAAAATTATACATACCTGGGGCTTCTTCCAGACCCCTTCAGGCTGATCACTCCTTTGCCATCTTCCCAGGCCGCTTGGATCCCCCACTAGATGCCCTGGTATTTCCTTTAGTCGGGGCGTACTGCACATGTGTGGCCCGGCCAAGAGCGTCCTGTACCTGCACAGTACTACTGCGCAGGCACAGACAACTACCGGCCATGGGAGCATGATGGGGGAGCATGTGTAAATGGACTGCACCTGCAGTGACTGGAGGAACTACCAGGCCACCTAGTGGAGGATCGAGGTGGTCCGGGAAGATGGCGAGGGAGGTATGAATTTTTTTTTCTTTTACCCCCCCCCCCCCCCCCCTGGCAGTATGATTATTTCTGGATTTTAGGGTCTTTTTAAAAGCTTTCAGACCCTAAAATCAGGGAAAAAAATCATGCCGCCAGAGTCTCTGCAGCAGCCCCTGCTCTCACTCGCCTCCCTGGGATCCAGTGCTGCAATTTTACCTCCGTCCTCCGAGTGGCACTGTAACTCTTTGGAGAGATTAATGACAGCGATCCCACCTCAGTGCTTCAGAGCTTCCGTGGACAGGAAGGAGAATGGCTACCAACGTCTGGATCCCCCTGGAGGTGTGTAAAAGCTCCCGCTGCGCTATATTCTGCATAGAGCTCCCTTGGGCTACTTGAGCGTAGCTCGGGATTACTGCCAGGGAGGTTAATCATCTCAGGTACACTTTAAGTCAAACTGTGGGCCACTTCCATCAGGCCTGGATTCCTGGGAAAGCTACATAGGCCCGGGCCTGGGGAGGCCCTCTCTTGGACAGCTAGACATGGTGGAGCGGTTGATACATATGGAAGAGTGGGCTACAAATGGAAAAGGAAGGTTGCAACTAGAGAGCAACACATGGAGGAGAGGGACTGCTGTACATGGATGTTACACATGGGCTGCACATGGAAAGGGAGGGAGGGTGCTACACATGGGCAGCACGTTGGCGTAGTGGTTAGCGCTCTTGCCTTGCAGCGCTGGGTCCCCAGTTCGAATCCCAGCTAGGTCAACATCTGCAAGGAGCTTGTATGTTCTCCTCATGTCTGTGTGGGTTTCCTCTGGGCACGCCGGTTTCCTCCCACATCCCCAAAAAATACAGATAAGTTAATTGTCTTTCCTCTAAATTGGCCCTAGCCTATGAAACATGCACTATACAATATAGACATATGACTATGGTAGGGATTAGATTATTAGCCCAGTTAGTGACAAGACAATATACTCTGTACAGCGCTGCGTAATATGTCGGTGCTATATAAATACTTAATAAATAAATAATGGAAGGGGTGTCACAAGAAAGTTGGTCTAGGGGGCAAAATATATAAATCTGGCCTGATCTTTGCTGCATCTATCTGCAAATAAATGTAAAAGACATTAGACTGATGTCACAGTTTCTGGGTACACTTCTGGCTCTGAACAGGTACTTTATACCTATAGTAATTCCTCCGGTGCTAAATACTTTATCCTGCCAAAACAATCACAGTTTTAATAGGCAGCCAGCTATGATATTCCAATTGCCAAGAAGTTCAGTTTTCACCTCTTCGCAGCCACTGCATTCTATTGGGTAAACCGATCACTTGCTTTGGCCTACAAAACATTCCCAAATTCCCATCGTCCTGCATGAACAAGTCATAGAGAAAGTAGATTTCTAGCATCCATTGGCATCATCATTAGGATACTGGAAACAGCTTGGAGGTCTAAGACACCTAAAGGGTAAAAAGAGGTGCAGTTCTCTCACCATGGGATACTAAAAGTTTTCATCCCACAATGACACACCTGTTGTGTTTGGTAGTCACGGAGGCAGGATAACTGAAACAAGGTTTATTTACTGGATTCACCAACTACTAACGCACATCTTTGTATGTCTCTAGCCAGGGCAGGACAGGAACCAACAGTCCACAACAGTATTGATAATCATATGCAGTAAAAAAAAAATTACAACAGTGACATCTACCGTCCAGATGTATGAACACCTATGTTGCGTTTTCTATTAGAAAGGCACGATGCTTCACTTGTAATTAACTCCATGACCCCCTCCCATAGGGGATCCTTAGTGTAAGACAGCACCAGAGAGGATTGGTTACTGTTAGGCATCAAGAGGGAGGGTAATGGTAAGTTAAATCATAGTAAAATATTGGTAATTGGTATATTGGTAATATTCTACTAGCGGTTATCTCCGGTCCCCTTTTATCACTACGACGCCCTTTTTACTTGTACGCCACTAGGACACCCCAGGCCTTTGCTTAGACAGCCTGTGCCCAGAAACGGCCCTGCTTTACCATATCCTACCTACGCTGCTTTCTTTATTTGGCTTTACTTTCCCTTTAAACTGATAATCTGTTTTATGTCAATCTAAAATATTACTTATAAGAATAGAACTAAAACACTCCATTTATCCTACCTTACATATTTCAATAATAAGCTTATCAGAATTACTGTCATCTTAGCATAGAAACATCTAGATTCATATTCCAAGATTCTAAATTGCCAACACAAATCTGATGAATTTGTAGCTAATGCTGTAGTACATCCTACCCCCATATTATGCTGTCATTCATCGCAGGGGCATTCAAAAGCGTAATAATAAATAATAATATTTTTTATAGCGCTTTTCTCCCTGGGGACTCAAAGTGCTGTGACCTGCATTCTGAAGTCTCAAAAGCTCGGGAGAAGAGGTGGGTTTTTAACCTTTTCTTAAAGCTCTCCAGAGAAGGAGCTTCTCGCACTGATTGTGGAAGTGCGTTCCATAGAGTTGGGGTTGCATGGGAAAAGGCCCGAGCACCAAAGGTTTTTAAGTGGATCCTGAGAATAACCAGATTCATCTTATTGGCAGAGCGGAGGGTGCGTGGAGGGGCATATAGTTCCAATAGATGTGGTATGTACCTGGATCCCATGTGGTGCAGAGCCTTGGATGTCAGCAGGCAGATCTTAAAATGGATTCTGATTCCCCATTTTACTGGCAACCAGTGAAGAGTTTGCAGTACTGGGGAAATGTGTGAGCTGCGGGGTGGGACTGTCCAGCCTGAGGAAAGGCGGAAGTCTGAAACAGCGGGCTGTCGCTGGTTATCAGCCCCATACAACATTTACCTTTTTTATGGATTTTTAAAATCTTTAAATAAAGAGCTATGTTTTACCAAAAGAGCTTATACTTTTTGGAGGTGCTGACCACTTTTCCGGGACTAGTAGTAAGGGGCGCAGACCGACGAACAGGGCATTGCAGTAGTCCAGGTAGAAGGATACAAATGCTGAACTAGAGTAGGTCGGTCTTCAGCTGGGATAAGGTATTTCATTCTTGCTTTATTTCCCAGATGGAAGAATTAGGCCTTGATGACAGCCAATGCCTGCTGTCTGAGAGTTAGCTTTCAATCCAGGATCACCACCAGGTTTTGCACAGTCTTTATACTGTACGGTATCTACCCCAATTGCTACTTTGAAGTGGGGAGAGTTTCGGACTTTATCCATCATGTGTGGACCGCCTACCACCAACACCTCTGTTTTGTTAGAGTTCAGCCTCAACCAGCTGGTGTTCATCCGGTTTTGTAATTCCACTAGACGGGCACGGATGGATGCTGATGGGTCTTGGGTGCCAGGCTTGAAGGACAGACACAGTTGTGTGTCGTCTGCTTAACAATGGTGTCCTTGGCCATAGTTCTGGACTATTTTGCTCAGTGGGAGCATGAAGAGTGCAAAGAGTAATGGAGATAGCACAGAACCCTGTGGAACTCCATAGGCAAGTGGCACTGGATGAGAGTAGTGGCGGGTGCCCAGACATACCTGCTGTGGCCTGCCAGACAGAAAAGACTGAAACTATCTAAGAACAGCACCCTTTAGGTCGCAGTAATTCTTCAATTGCTGGATTACCGTACCAGTGCAACACAACAGAAAAAGCAGAAAAGAAGATTTGTCTCTTAGATAGGCGTCACATACAGGAATGATTGTAATCATCTAGAAACAATGACCATGTGGGGCTGTCCACCTAAACCTTGCAATGAGTCATGTGAGATAATTCCACATTATAACCCCTTTTGGCTAATGGTTCATAGATCATGTATAAACGCAGCCTGGAGACAGAGTTATGTCATGATAAAGTACAGACTTTGGAGATAAAAAAGTGCAGTAATAAAAGTGAAGTAGTTGGAATTATAAAAAGAAAAAAAAAGTAAAATAAAAAAGGACCGATATGAAAAGAAAGGAAATTACTCTGCATAGTAAAACCCTCAAAGGATTTTTTTTTTTAAAGAAACAATATTTTTCATTGAAATGGAAATAAAATACAAATCAGAAATAATGACCGTAATAACTCTGAAAGCTTAAGAGCTCTTGAAAGCAGAATTCCGTGTAATAGAGGAAAGTCTGCGTACCTTCAACGCTCTGGAGTAGAACCGTCTAGAGGAACGAGATGTCACTGTTTATTCTTACCCTCCCAGGAGGGCTTGTCACAACCTGCTGAAATGGTTTTGAAAGGAAAAAAAGTTTCAAAGTCTTGAGGTTTTGTTTTAGTGGAAGCCGGTGAATCCATCAACGTTACAGTACAAATAATTCACGGTCGTATTAGATGCTGAAATGTTCCAGTTAGCTAGCAAAGTAAAGTCACCACTGGCCTGATGTCATCACGGTACTAAAAGGAGAAGATGGATTGTTAGAGGTGAATTAGGAGGGAAAATGGGTGATCTCATTTGTTTACTGGTGTTGAGATCTACTTAAGGAACTTTTAGCTGGTCATGAGGGACGACTGGAGTGCAGTAAAAAGATGATTTCTGCTGACTGGGCCATTAGGATCGGTTTAAGTAGGAGGCCTACAGCCGTAACTATGTTTGTGCAATACAGAAACTCAGATTCATTTTATCCCTTCTCAGTAGAGCAGGCTGGAGTCACTGGTCTAATGAATAGAATAGTTTTGCATAGAATTGTGTGGTACTGTATCATGGGGTAGTTTTGGTGACTATAATATAGTGGTGTTGATTTACAAAAAGTTGGAGCTGTTGAACTGTTGAGCTTCACGTCCGGTGCGGCAGCTGCTAGAGCCGCAGGGACATGGTAGTCATGTCCCTGCAGCTTGGGGGGCTGTGCGGGCAAATGCCCATGATTGCGATGTTTCCGAGTGCGGGGGGATTAGCTGCAGGGGACAAAAGTCCCCTGTGCCAATCCGAGCATGTCCGCCAAGAATAAACACTGTTTTTGTTCAAAAACAGTGTTTATTCTTAAATCTAACGATTGGGTGGCGGAAAGCGGCGGAAATTGTTGGTGGGAGGTCTTCATTAATTAATCTTATCATTCCCATTCATTAATCTTCCCGCAGCCCACCCGTGATGCAGGCTTCCATTGAAACCTGCGTCACTTTCATAGTAACAATGTGGCAACACATTGTTTCCTATGAAGCGTAGTTGTATGCTACATAGTATTTTGCTCAGCGGGGACATCTTGTGGCAAAATAGTAAATATACATCTACAGACATTAGGGAAAAAAAATAATATGTATGTCAAGAGGGCAATATTATTATACATTTTTGGGCTAAAAATTTGCGATGGATGTAAAACTGAAAAAATGCACCTTTATTTCCAAATAAAATATTGTCACCATACATGATACTAGGGATATAATTTTAATGTTGCAATAACCGGGACAAATGAGCAAATAAAAGGTGTGGATTTTAATTATGGTAGCATGTATTATTTTAAAATTATAATGGCCAAAAACTGAGAAATAATGATTTTTTTTTCCATTTTTTTCATATTATTCCTGTCAGAATGCATTTACAATAAAATAATTCTTAACATAATGTACCACACAAAGAAAGCCTAATTGGTGTCAGAAAAAACAAGGTATAGATCATTTATTTGTGATAAGTAGTGATAAAGTTATTGGGGAATGAAAGGGAGGAGCGCTAAAAGGGGAAAATTCCTCTTGTCCATAAGGTAAAAAATACACACGGGCTGAAATGGTTAAAGAGGAACTGTCGCGAAAATTGTAAAATTCTAGAACACATACAAATAAGAAGTACGCTTTTCCTGAGTAAAATGAGCCATAAATTACCTCTCTCCTTTGTTGCTGTCATTTACAACAAGTAGTAGAAATCTGACAGTCAATCTCTCCATAGGGGATTCTTAGAGAAATCCCTGTGCACCTCCCATGAGGAGATGGTCTAGTCCAAAACCTGTTGGTTCTGTCAGAATTCTACTACCTACTGTAAGTGACAGCAACATAGGAGAAAAGTAATTTATGGCTCATTTTACTGGAAGAAACTTACTTTTTAATTGTATAGGTTTACATATATTTTACATTTTAAGATTTTCGTGACAGAGGTCCTTTAAGGATGAGCAAGCACAGTTTCCCAAACAGCAAAACTATAAAATAAATGATATGCAAAAGAATATGTGGTATAATTTTATCTGGGAAGGGCCAAAGAATATATTTTATGGGTTTTATAACTATGGGACTTGTGTAAAAATTAGGGTGAAAAGGGTGAAAACTTAAAAAAGGTGTATTTTCTAGATTTACGTTCCGATTTTTCCCTAAAAAATAAAAGAATTCTTGGAAAAAATATTTCACATTGAAAGCCTAAATTGTCCTGAAAAAAAAACTATAAATATAAATCACTTCGATGGTATAAGTATGAAAAAGGTATTGCTGCATCAGGAAGCTAAAGGTTAACCACATTTACCTTGATATTGCAATGTGCTCATATTTCTGATTTTGCTTCTGTACTAAAATAGAAGTTGATCGCTGACACTTTTACAAAAATGAGTCACGAGCAGGCTGCACTCCTACTTTTAGTGTTTGCAGATGTTGCCAACACTTCAATCGGGATTGTAATATATACTGAGCATACAGAATCATTTTACAATGGAAAGGGCAGTGGAGACTGTATCAAAATACATTATTCTAGCAGAGATCAGCACACACCGCAGCTTGTTTGCTATCAGTATAAGAACCGCATAGCAGCTTATACTGTACATTCTTGTTGACATTCCTGTAGTGGGTAAAATAAATAATGCAAATGTATTTCAGTATCGCGTCAAAGATCCACACACTTAAGTACAATTACATTTACACTTTTAAGATAAAAATTTGAGCAATCTGGGGTACTTTAATGTGCAAAGCTATGCACTGAAGTCAAGAGAGTACCCAGTGTCCGCCTCCTGGGCACTACTACCTCCAACAACCTAAGCCTGAACGCTAACACTGAAGAAAGCCCAGCAGAGACTTTACTTCCTTCGCCAACTTAAAGAGACACTGAAGTCTCTTTTTTTACCTTCAATATCCAGTCCAATTCAGCATTAAATCCTAAGCAGATTCACCACATCCCCGCGGCAACACAAGTGATTTATGGCTTAGAAATAGACCTGCAAAGTTCCACGACTCCTATCCAGTCAATCTCCGCGGATCTCCGCCTCTCTCCACCCCTCTGTAGAGGAAGCAGAGCTATTGCCTCTTACAGGAAGGAGAATGATGCAAGTCCTGGAACTTTGCAGGGCTATTTCTAAGCCATAAATCACTTGTTTTGCCGCGGGGATGCAATGAATCTGCTTAGAATTTTTTTTTTGTAAATTCTTTATTTAGCAGTTTTAAACATTTAACAGATAAAAGGAGACAGTACAACATGGCAGGACATCAAATATAGCAACCAGGAAAAAGATCTACAGACACAGGTCATGTATGGAAATAGGTTTGAGATAGATAATTTACAGCAAGCCAGCACTGTAGCTGATAGGAAATACAATGAGCCTGACAGGTTTCATATCTACAGGGCGAAGAAATAAACATCTTGAAAAAGGAAGCAACCTATTAGATGTGGAGCCACATATTCTTCATAGGCTATAAGGTGTCTGGGAGCCCATAGGGATCACACATCCCAGGACACCTGTTTATACTGTGGAATGGTAGGACTCACATTTAACATGCCCAAACTCTAGCGGAGATATGGGGATACACTGTTCCAGAATAAAGGTGCTTCAAAAGGTCTAAACCTAGTTGGTCAAAGGCGTACATAAAGGAAGAGAATATATGAAATACAAAATAAAAATAAAACACTAAGAGGCTAAAACTGAAGAAAGAAAAGGAAGAAAAGAGAAGAAAAGAGAAGAATCCTGTCACATGGCGGAACACTCCCCTCCTAAGTAACACAAGTAAATGCTAATGCAGTTGAGGCTCATATGAGACAATGTAAGGGGCACGGAAGAGGTGAGTATGAATTAAAGTGATCACGGATGGGAGGCAGACAGCAGATAGTTATATTTATCAGACTCTAAAAACTCATGCCAAGGCATCCAGGTATGGGAGCACTGTTCGGTGGTATTGTGAATGGAAGCCGTAAGAGATTCCATTTCACATATAAATTTGAGCTCTGCTATCCATTCTAAGATTGAGGGGGGATTAATATCTTTCCAATGTTTTGCTATAGAGATTCTTGCTGCTTGTAGTAAGTGTTTTGTTAGGGACTTTTTTACTTTTTTGATTGGCTTATGTGTGTGGTATAAAAGGTAGAAGGCAGGATCCGCCACCGGGTCAGCATCCGTGAGCTCCTTAATATAGAATTGCACTTTGGTCCAAAAAGTTTTTATCAAATGACAGTCCCAAAAGATATGGAGCAGCGTCCCTGTTTGATGCTTACATCTCCAGCACTTAGGATCGGCAGTGGGGTAGATCTTATGCAGTCTGTTGGGCGTAAGATACCAGCGGGTTAGGATTTTATAGTTAGATTCCTGGACCCTAGAGCAGATAGAAGTTTTGTGGTTCAAGAGGATAATCTTATCCCACTGCTGATCTGAGAAAGAGATCTGTAAGTCTGTTTCCCACTTTTCTTCAAGAGAGCGTGACCAGGATTCATCAGAGCAAAGCCATTGATAAATATTGGTCAGGGATTTTCGTATAGGGCCTTGGCCATTACACAACATCTCAAAGGGGGTTAATGGTCTGGATAATTGCTCTTTTGAGCCCACTGATCGAGCAAAGTGAATAAATTGCAATAAACTCCAAGGGTCCAGAAAGGGGCAATTACGTTGATCTTGCAATTGTTTGATCGTGCGCCAGTTTTTGCCTATCAGGAGGTCTCTAGCTCTCAGAGCAGGGCCCATACGCCAAGGAACATATGCGTTGCTATGACAACTTGGAGGAAACAGTACATTATCCAAAATAGAGAATAAAGGTGAGGGCCATGGAGAAAGATCAGATGTATTGCGATATTTCCTTAGGTTATCTAGGGTAGATTTGACTGATACAGACCCTGCAGGTGAAGTTCTGCTGGACCATGGTAAAAGAGCAAGGTCCTGTTCCACCAGGGCTGACTCTACCTGAACCCATCTCTTTTGAGCATTATGTCTGTGCCAATCGACCACTCTGACCAAACTAGCTGCAGCCTGGTATTTCCTGGCGTCAGGGACTGCCATGCCGCCTTGAGCCTTGGGGAGAACCATAGCAGCATATCTAATTCTCGCTGGTTTACCTTTCCAGATGAAGTTGAGGAACAATCTTTTAACTAAATTAAAGTGCTCAGGAGGGGGGGTGATAGGTAGAGCTTGGTATAGATAGAGAAGGCGAGGCATAATATTCATTTTGAGAATATTTATACGGCCGAACCAGGAGAAATGTGGACGATTCCAGTCATGGAGGTCCTGGGTGAGTTTGCGCATGAGAGGGGGGAAGTTCAGTTTATAGATATCTTCTAATTTAGCTGGTATTTGTACTCCTAAATATGTGATTGCGTTGGAATCCCATTTAAATGCAAAGTTGGATTGTAACTGTTTTTTTAAGGATGGTGGGAGAAGAATGCTTAAAGCATGACATTTATCTATATTAATTTTATAGTTGGAAAGGAATTTGTATCTATCTAATTCCAGTAAGAGATTGGGCAGGGAGGTAATAGGAGTATTTAGGTAAAACATAAGGTCATCCGCGTAGGCCGCCACAATCTGCTTAGAATTTAATGCTGAATCGGTATGTATAAGAAATTAAGGGAAAAAAAGAGACTTCAGTGTCTCTTTAAAGTCAATGGGACACATTGTTGAAAAAAAAGCCAAATACTTACCTAAGCAGAGGGAAGGCTCTGGGTCCTATAGAGCCTTCCCTTTCCTCTCCCGATCCCTGTTCCAGCATAGGATCCCCCATAGTAGCATTCAACCAATTTGGTCAAATACTGCTGTCCCCACCACTGAAGGGAGGCTTCGAAGTCTTCGGGAGCCCAAGTGCTCCCGAAGACGGGCCGCTGCATACTGCACACTCTCTTGTGCAAGTGCACTCTCTTGTGCACTTCTGTGTGCGCAATATGGAGCTGCCTGTCTTTGACTTGGCTCCTGAAGACTTCTAAAGTTCCCCGTGGCAGGGGATTTAAGCGGGGGTGCTGCCACTGCAAAGATAGCACCGGGAGAGGGGAGGGAAGGATCTATAGGACCCAGAGCCTTCCCTCTCCTTAGGTAAGTATTTGGCTTTAAAAAAAAAGATGAAAAAAAAAAAGATTCCCATTGACTTTAAGAAGTTTGGTATGGCCCAGGAACGTCTAAGGTTCTTCTATTTAGCTACTGAATCTGTCCTCTGTTCATCTACCCTGGAATGGTACATTGGATCCTCCGCTAGTGACAGATACAGAATTTAGAGGGCCATCAAATCAGCTGAGAAGATAATTAGGAAACTCATTCCCTCGCTAGACCTCCTTCACAACTCCATGCTGTGATCCAGAGCAACTGAGGCGCCAATGACACCCCCCCCCCATGCCCACTCCTTGCAGTGTCGTGAACTGCCCTGTCCTGTTGACGCCCTCCTTCCTTTTGTCATCAGTCTTCTGTCTCCATCCCTGTCCCCATGACCTGGTGGCATGGTACAGACAAGGCGGGCGGCTCTTCCCGGCGCTGGCCACGCTGGGGAGATCGCCTGCACCCCCCAGCCTCCCCCTCCGGGGTGCCGCTGTGTGGGTTCCAGGCAGTGAGAGAGCCTGGGACCCCCGCGGCCCCCCGGTTGTATGGGGGCATTGGGAAGCCTCCTCGTGGCGCCCCTGGATAGTGCTAATGTAGCATGAACTAATTCCCGCAGGGCGATTGCTTTGCGGTTTTGGTTTTTGACCCTGCATATTTAGGCATGCGAAAGCAAATGCATATTTGTATGAGCAATGTCTCGTGATAAGCCAATAGGACAAATTTGCAAAGCCAGATTTGTCAGGTTCACTTGGTTGATGCACACATTTTCTCTCTGGTGTAATTAGCAAGGTACCGACAAGTTCATACAAGCCTGTTGGGAACAGGCACCTTGGCTAAGGATCTTGCGATCTGAAACGCATTGACTTCTTGGGCCATTTGTACTGTCTGTGTATTGGATTATCTTAAATAAAGAATCAACTTTGCGTTATGGTTGAGTGTGAACTTCATACCAGCAAGGATGGAGGTGGAAGGAAATAAATGAAAGGAGGGGGCGCTATTCACCGGTGTTAGCTTTACTGCATGTGCAGCAGAATCGGGGACCACTAATAACTTGTGTGGGAGACCGGGGGGCCCATCAGCTGAATCTGTAGCCCTGGGGGGAAACAACCTTCTACTATCTGGAGGTGGTGGGGGAAAGGCTGAGGCCACCTAATGCTGCTGTTTTAGGAGGGTGGGGTAACCACTTAATATTGCTATATGGGGGGAAGTGCAAGGTCAGGCGGCCCCGTGTTAATTTTTGCCCAGGGCCCATTTCAGCTAGAACTAGTCCTGTCTGCAATAAGGGGCAACTGTCCAGAACAGGTTAGGAATGGTGAGCAGTGTATTAAGGAGGGTCCATGGTTGCCACATTTGTTGTATAACTCCTAGCAGATGGGCCCAGGGGTGGCCACAGTAGGGCAGGAAGGGACTGAGTGACCATGGGGGGATCCCTTCTAAGTACCCTATCGTTTGTTTGCCCCTGGATACAGATAACTATACAACCTGAAAGGTTCTAACCCATCCTGCCTTTATCCAGCACTGGAAAAGAAAGTTACTCAACGTCTACTACTTTATTAGACTGAATATATCCACCTTCATATAATACAAGGATAATGATGAAATGTAATATATTTTTCTAGGCATATTCTACCTCAATTAAAGTTTTTCTCTAAGCCAGAGGTTGACTCTGCAAGCCAAGACTTTATTTGACACCCCTTACATCTGCATTGTATTTTAAGCCGTGTGTCTGACACACTAATACTAGGCTCTGCATAGCTGCAGTCAGGCCAGAGACTTCTCTGTAACCACAAAGTGTAATGAAATTGTTTCCATAATTCCCAATGCTGAGCGGCTTTTATGTGGCCCAACAACATTATGGGAGTGCAGAACCTTTAATGAACTGCGAGAAGCTATTGAGCTCCCTCAAACTGCTCCGACTTTTGATTAGCTGCCATTGGGAATGTTGTTTTCCCACATTTCTTAGTGTGGCAGTCATGGTTTTCTGTGTTTTTGTGAGTTGTTGAGACCGTACATGGCCAGGATTTATATCGCCTTGTGCAGATTTGGAGCAGTTTTAGTTTTTTGGGGGGGAGATAATAATGAGCTCCACTTGGCTAATTCTGGTTTGTTTTCAGCGAGAACATTGGCTTCATCTTCCTGAACATTATGAGACCTGCTCTGGTGAAAGGAAAACATGTGCGTCAATCGTGTGAGGCTAATTTCACATAATATGCAGTGCGATCATCTTGAGGCAGAAGGGCCTGGGGGGCACGACGATGGGTGTCCGTAGAAAATTTTCCAGAGGGGGGGCAAGTTGTGCGGAGCTGACGGCTGGGGGGCAGGCGGCTGATGGCCGGGAGGGGGGGTGGCTTCACCATTATGCCCCTATGTGTGGACGCCCATGGACAGGATGATTGCATCTCACTATGTCCTCTTGCATATTACCCAGCAGCTGAGTGCATCGTCAGAGTAACATGCGTAGCACTGTCCCCGCTTAATGACACACTTCCTGCTGGCCAAAAAGTACATCGCTGTATTATCGTTGCTCTGCGCATGCACACCGCTACTGCACTCGCTCGTTTACACTTATCGCATCTCCATGCATTGCCATGGACGTGCATTACGGCATAATCTCCCAGAGCCCTGGGTCCCCCAGAAGTTGCACAAGCTGCTTCCTCCTATAGTTATGCCATGGAAACAGATCCAACAACTAAAAATGGAACTTACAGTTGAGCATCTGAGCAGCTCTTTTAATCAGTGATATTATTCATTGCATTGAATCCCATTAGGAAATATATCAATTTAGAGGATGGGAACAAAGTTTAGAGTCTGAAAAGCACATTTTTCAGTAAGAAAATACTTACAGTATATTTACATAGAGCTGTACATCAATCTTGAAAGAGGGGCAAATGAGGAAGAAAGAGAGACAGGGACTGGGTTCCCAAAGAAGGACTGTCCCTCCAAAAGAGCTATGCAGTATGGTTGTGGTCACACATAAAAGCTGTACATTTCTGGTCCAGTCGGGTTAAGCTAAAACGGATGCAAAACTGATGCATCCTGACAGGACAGGCCAGTACTGGAGCGGAAATATGCAGATTTATGTGTGAACCAGGCCTAAGACAGTAGAGGTTTATCTGCAGTTCATCGGGCACTAGACAGAGAGAGCACAAAACCAGGCTCAGAAAGAGGAGCAGCAAAACTGCTGCCCATCAGATTCAGATGACACTAATTCATTAAAAGTAAACCAGCAACTGAGTTCCCCTGAGCAAATACAAACACCTGTCTGTGCTGGTTCCGTTGAGGCCTCTGGGCAAAAGTAACTTGGTGGCCCATCTAGCCCCATCTGTCCCAGCAGCAGATTCACCCCTGCTGCTGGATGCCCCCAGGTCTCCTTCTGACTTGTGCTCCCTGGTGCCCCTGCACTGGTTTGCCAGCATAGCAACTTTCCTGTCCTGGTGCTCTTATCTTCGCGGGGGCGCCTCTTCTCAGTGACCCGGCGCATCTTGTAACCTAATGACTTGCAGGGTCACGGGGGAAAATGTGGCCAGCAAGAATGAAGATGGGAAGCCCAGAATAACGGAGAAGCGCTGAGACGGTGAGTTGCTCTGCTGCCAAAACTTTGCAGGGTCCCCCAAGGAGCAGAAGTCTGGGGACACCTGGCGGGGTGCCCATCGACATTACAGGAAACTGGGGCAATTGCTCAGGTCGCCCCATGGTAGCTCCGGCCCTGACACCTGTGCCCTTGTGCCCATAATCCTCTGAAAAAGTCACTTGTCCCAGGAACCAGCTATCTGACACCGAAGCTGCGTCACAAAGCTACCAGCCCTGCTACATTTGTATGTGGGTAAAGCCAACAAAGTTTAGGTCATCCTCCAAGATGATAGGAATTATCTCATGTAAGTGGCGTTTGCACATCAGACAGCCTCCTTGGTCAAACCACCGGAGTGTCATGTGTACACATAACAAACAACAGAAACATGCTACAAAAGTTGTCTTTAGATATTTAGTCAAAGTCAGAGTGTCATCACAGAACCGAGATTACAATCTAACACATGACTGTGCAACAAAGGCTCTCTGTTGAGTAAGCTCGAAGCTATGATACATTTTACGCTTGGATGGCTCCCAACACAAACAGCCACACTGTTGGCTCATACTTACTGTAGGTGTTTTGAAACAACATGGAATGTAAAATGTTCAAGTCAAAAGTGCAGCAGCTTCAATATTATTCTACAAAACATGCCCATCTGGTATCAGTTTGAACGAGCGTTCTCTTCCCCATAACTAGGCATGTACAGCTCCTGCTGCCTCCCTGGTCTGTGGGTGATCCTAATGATGTCATCATCTGCAGAACATCGTGCCGAGTGCCAACTTCTATTCTGTTTGATATCCAGTCCCGCTGATGGAAAGAGTGCTGAGTTGCTAAAGGCCAAGGTATTATTTAAAGAGTAATAGGATACGGCGAAAGCCTTAGTGACTCTTCACAACCAATGTAAATCATCATCGGAGGTTGGGTCCCGGGATGAAGAATTAAGCGTGCCTCAACTGTAACTTGACTGGCAATATTCCATCGGCTAAAAACTTTGTGGATGATCTGTGCTGCAGGGAGAGGTGGCAGCGCTTCCCAAAGCAGGCTGCATCTGAATGACTACCAGCATAGGTGTACAGAACCTAATTATAGGCACTATCTGGCATTCAAAACAGATGCACCAAATTTACATTAAAGGAGGATGTTAGCTTCCAAAACAGTTTGCATGCAAAGTATTCTGTACGGAATCCTTCCACCGTGATTTAACATTATACATATTGGTGCATCTGTTTTGAATGCAAGATGTGTACCCTGCCTATAATTAGGCTCTGCACACCTGTGCTGGTAGTCATTCAGATGCAGCCTGCTTTGGAAAGAGCTGCCACCTCTCCCTGCTGTTTAGAAAATGTAAGTTTACCTGTGGCTAGCTGCTTCCATTTGATATTTATATTTATGCTTGCATTACATTTCCATCAGAGGTCACGGCATTGTGCATTGTAGCACCTGTTTTGAATACAGGGTGTAATGATCCGCTCAGCTGCCTGCGCAGGCAGGCAGCTTTTTGACCACTGTTCAGGTCTGCATTCTGCAGGTCTCTGGAAGAGAGACCTTTTGTCAGTTTTGCAGCTTGCTGCTGCTGAGGAATTTGCATACGTTTGTCATGCAAATTGCCTAGCCTCATCCTTTGTAGGCTTGCTCTATATATACCATGTGATTCCACAGTACGTGCCTGGTCATAACGGTTTGTCCTGTGAAACACTCCTGGAGTGTCAGCCATGCTTATTGCTTGAAGATTAGCTTAGAGTAATTCCTGGGACTGCACTAGGCATCCTTGCTAGAGCAGTCAGGATTGTATTATTTGTATTGCCTGTTCTGTCTGTCTGTGGGGTACTAACCAGAGCAGCGGTTGTTACTGGTAGGCCCTTATGTTCATCTGTCGGTCGTGCTTGGATCGCACTAGCCTCTAGCGGTAGCGGCTGTGGATCCTTCTGCTCTCCAACTCTCTTGCTGTACTTGGATCGCACCTGCTCTGGCGGAAAGAGCAGTGGATCCAGCTCGCTCTGTTTCTATACTTGGATCGCACTCGCTCTGGCGGAAAGAGCAGTGGATCGTATCTCTCACTTATTCCTGTTTTCGTGTATCTGTCTTGTCTGATACGAACGCTTGCTGGAGGCTCGGTGAGGTAACCGTTAAGCAAGCGCTCGCGTTCTTTGTTTTGTGTTTGTCTGTCGGTGGTTAGTTAGGCGTGCTTGTCTCTGTTGTGATTAACACGCGGAGACCGCGCGGTAAAACGCGTTCGCTGTTGCGAATGAGTGCGGTGTTCGCGTTTAGTTAGCGTTTGTTATTTTCCTTATCTTCTCATTGTATTATTTGCTGTGCCTTTGCTACTCTCGTGCTCTGCCTTGCTGTAGCCTTGTGTCACCTCTGGCAATCGCCTCTCTCGCGATTGCGTTCCTACTTCATATCTGCTGTTGTGTATGCACTGTCGCGGTTTGGCGACTAGATTGGTGCACACACATACAATCTGTCCCTTTGCTCATTCTCATTCGCAATCGCTTCACAGGCGATTGCGTTCTCACTCGGTTTCCTCTGTTGTGTGTCCACTGTCGCAGGTTGGCGACTAGATTGGTGCACACACATACATTCCTACTGTGCTTATTCTGTCTTGTGTCGCTGTTAGCAATCGCCATCTCTTCCGATTGCCTTCTCACCTGATCTTCATGGTTGTGTGTTCATCGTCGCAGGGTGGCGACTAGATTGGTGGACACACATACCCTCTGTCGCTTTGCTCTCTCTCTTTCAGGGCTATCTTGCCCTGCGTTTCTTCCCTTCGTACAATTCCTGTCTGGCATCTGTGGCAAGGCAGAGGAGCTGTTCCTCTGCACTCCACAGCTCCACCTGCCGACAGGAATTTCCCTCTACAGGTGCATTGCACGTTTTGCTGGGTTCCCTCAAATTATACGCTTGTGTAGGATTTCCGCAGTGTCAGCGCACGTCCTGTGCGCTGATCACGGAGAGAATTCCACAAACGTTACACAGGGTGTGTATGTTGCCTCTAGGGGGCTCTGCACACCTCCTAGTCATTCAGATGCAGCCTGGTCTTAGGGTGCACTGCCATTTCTCCCCCCCCCCCCCCCCCACCCTGATGTTCTGTGCTGGACAGGGCAAACAAATGGGAGTTTCCCTATTGCGTGGTGTGACTAGACCCATTGCCAAGAAATCAGTACAGACAACATAATTAGAATAATTAAAGCAAAAGTGTGACCATAGGACAATGGTCACACAACCTACGGTCCAGAAGCCTCTGGATCCTCTGGATATCCTAAAGCCTCTGGATCCTCCAGAGGCTTCCCACATCCTCCTCCCAACCACCTACCACTAATCCATTGCTGGAACCCTCAGCTCTGCGCTACTGTCTGTGAATGAGCACGACTGCACTGCACAGGTGCAGGGCGCCTTGTGCCTGCTTAGTAGCATGTAGTCGCTTGGACTCAGCGGAAAAGCTGAGCTTGAGTGACTCCACGTTGCTGCACATGTGAGGACGTGACGTGTCCTGCACCTGCGCTCATTCATGAAGGGAGCATGGCAGCATGCTCATTCAACAAAGCCCTTGCGGAAGAGGTAACAGGGGTCCCAGCAGTGGATTGGTAGAGGCAAGGGAGACGGGGGTACACCTCTGGATTAAACCGTATGGCATAGTGGAAAAAAAACAAGAGTCACACATGGGCTGTTAGAATTTTTATGCCAACTCCCACCTGTGTCCTATCTCTAGCCACCCCAAACTTATTTGACAATTTAAACCTGACTATTGAGGACGACCACTGACATCTAGTGGCTGACCAATGAAACCTGACTATAGAGGAGGACCACTGACATCTAATGGCTGCCCAATAGAACTTGACTATTGAGGAGGACAACTGACATCTGGTGGTTCACCAATGGAACTTGACTATTGGGGAGGAAAACTCACATCTAATGGCTGACCAATGAATTCTGATTATTGGGAGGACAACTGACATCTCAAGGCTGACCAATGAAACCTGATTATTGAGGAGGACAACTCACATCTGATGGCTGACAAATGAAACCTAACTACCTATTGAGTAGGACAACAGACACCTGGTGCCTGACCAATGAAACCTGACTATTGAGGAAGACAACTGACATCTCAAAGCTGACCACTGGAACCTGACTATTGAGGAGGGTAACTGACTGTAAAGGATTGCGGAGATGCCGCCGCGAGGTCTGGCGGCGCGGCGGCTGTATCCGCGTTCAGACCGGTGGTTTCTGCAAAGCAGCATGCGTCTGGTTTGTCTGAGCCTTCTAGTGCACACAGATGGAGAGCTACGCGCGCGTGCGCGCGGGGAGGCAGGACCTTTATGCCAGGAGGAGAGGGATCAGCTGATCAGGTTGGTCAGCTGATCCCAGCGCAGACTGTCATTGGCTGAGTAGCGCTGGGTGGCGCAGAGGAGCGCTGCACTATATATAGATCTTGCTGGTCAGTCTCAGGTTGTCTGCCGTTGCGAATACATACGTGTGAGCACTCAGACCATAGTCAGATCCCACAGTGTGTTAGAACCAAGTGGACCTGGGAATTCACACTTAGTCAGATTACGACTGTGTCATTACTGTGTTATACTTTAGACCAGTTCCAGGGTGTTGTGACCAAGGACCTCACACCCAAGCTTAGGAATACTGTGTCATTGCTGTGTTATACTTTAGACCAGTTCCAGGGTGTTGTGACCAAGGACCTCACACCCAAGCTTAGGAATACTGTGTCATTGCTGTGTTATACTTTAGACTAGTTCCTGGGTGTTGAGACCACGGACCTCACACTCTAGACTAGGCATCTGCTTTATCTGTTATGACCAATTGCTCTCTCGACCTCTCTCCTGCTTTCTGATTCGGTACCTATGCATATCTGTCTACCTGTTGCCAAACCCTGCCTGTACCTGGTTATCGAATCAGCCTTCTGTCTCTGTATCTTATCTGCTCGTTTGTTGCCGACCTGGCCTGGCCGACCATTCTGGCTGTCACTCATACCTTGAGTGTTCAGTCTGTCTGTACTACCTGTGACACTACCCCGCCAAGTGTCAGCTGCAGAGACCTCCTGTTCCTCAGAGAGGCCTCTCTGCAGTTCAGTCAGGGGCTCTATCCCTTAGGAGTCCTTTGGCTGCAGTGTAGTCTGATTCCCAGTATTGCAGGGAATCACTGGCTCGCAGGTTATCTCTATCTCCTTTCCTAGGAGATAGTTCACACAGCCAAGGGCCACCTGCTCCTCAGGTGGTCCATGCTCATTGTTATCGGCATCTCCCGCCCCACGGGAGACAGCCTACTGTTGCACCAAAACACTTACACTTTATCAGGTGTCCAGAGGTTAGTCATACTTGTATTATTGGTGATTCTGCAGATCATCAATAATCGGGTAGATATCTGTATTGTTGGTGATACTGCAGATCCCCAATAATCAGATTCTCTCTGTGTGCTGACACCATTCGTTACACTGACATCTCATGACTGACCAATGAAACTTGACTATTGAGGAGAACAATTGACATCTCATGGCTGACCAATGAAACCTGATTATTGAGAAAGACAACTGACATCTCATGGCTGACTATTGCATCCTGACTATTGAGGAGGGCAATGACATCTGATAGCTGACCAATGAAACCTGGCTGCCCCGAACGACCACCGACCGACTTGTGAGGAGCAGGGATGAGAATGACAAATGGTCATCGTACTCCAGCATAAGTAACACACGATTTAATGAGACACAGTCATGAATGATAACTTTAAAGTGTGAGTAACGTTTGGAAGGACATATGAAATTGGTTAGTTGGTGGATGGGGAGGAGTGAGTGTTGTATGAGGAAGAGGCAGATTAGCATGAGGAAGCAGGAGCCTAGCTTAAAACAAAAAAGGAGGGCCGTAAAATATACTCTACATCAGTAACCCACATGTGATGTAGCTTTAGCTGCACTGTTATGCCTATTAGCTGGTTTATATTACAGCCTTGAATAAATTTACAACATACTGCAGATTTATTAAGTGAAGCTAATGAGTTTAGTAAATATACCACTTCTCTTACGGATTTTATACAGTGTGTGCAATGAATTCTTTGAAGCTACGATCCCAAATGTCTACTTCTGAGATAAGCTCAGGACGGACGCCAAGAACAGTTACCATATATCAGAAGCAAGTTTACAATCTAGGAGAACTGTTTTCAAACATTTTTCTTATGAAGCACTGCCAGATTTGTTATGATTTTATTTAATGCACACGAATGCAAAGAAAGCCTCAGCTAAACTTTCCTTCACTTCAGTTCCACTCCTCCTTGTTCTCCATACCTAAATAACATTGTGTTGCACAGAGTCCCATTCCCTAGCTGGTATTTTTTAGAAATGACCTACATTTTGTGCATTGTGAGTCCTTACATTTTTCCAATAGATATATTGAATGCCTCTGCCAGGTTAGCTCCTGCTGGTAGAGAGGGCGTTCCCTCCAGAGCACATGATGGATCACCTGACTCAGTCCACTTCCTCCCACTGCAGCACTTCAACTCTGTATTTCCTTCCTGCTCAGTGCATACTGAAGTATTGAGCCACCTCATTTCTTACACCATTCCAGAATGTTTCTAAAATCCAGTCCAGCCTTCAATTGGAATTAGCAATTTTAATTTTGATTGGTCCTTTCAATTTATTATAATTAATTTTATTTTATTTTAATTTTACAGTTTGCAGTAATATAAAATCACACACAAAACGCTATGTGTAACGATTAGTGAGCGATTACGCCAGCGTTTATATACTTTACATTGTAGAAACGCTAACGCCACCAAAATGTTGCATGTCCTGCGATATCGATTTTGCTAATCGCAATCGCTCCAGTGGAGTTTGGCCCATCCATTAACATTAGCTGAGCGTTTGAAATCGCTAGCGTTTTGAATCGCTTCCTAAACACTCAAAAATCACTCTAGTGGGTTCCAGCCCTCATACAGGTTGGAACGTGTGTACAAGTCTTTTGAACAATTTTGTTGTTTTTGAATGCAGACATGTTGTGCAGTTTTTCATTTAGCTTGCGCACATAGTTTTTAAGTGAGTTGGTTATTTAGTTGGTTGGCGTGTTCGTACGTACTTGCCATATAAACAACTTGTTGTACGGTTGGTCATGTTGTGTGGTTGGTTGTGCATTAAGTTGTACATGTGTATGAGCCTTAAGGTACAGTAAAAGGTGAAGGGGCCCATGTTCATTCACTTGAGGCACAACATTTCACCTCCAGAGTACAAGGAGGGAAGGAGGAAAATCCCAGTGGTGATCACATAACTGCATATGAAAGCCTCAAATTAAGGTGCTTATATATCCTTTTTCACTGCAGTAATTATTACTGATATCATATTAATAGCTCAGACTGCACCCTGTTTTTTTATGGTAAAAGGAAGTTTAATAGGATTACCTTGTGATATAATTGCTGTTTTTGCTATTTAATAAGCATGGTACTGTTCCCAAATAAATAGTTAAGTGAGATCACTCATTAAACAGATTAGTGGATAATCAGAGAAAGAATGGCTCTTTGTTGTATAGACAGTTAACAAAGTCATTGGCTGGCTGAAAACTGAGGTCATGTTGTCTTTATCATCGTATGCGAGGCAAATTCTGCTTCACTAATGTGTTTAAAATTGAGCTGTGCTTGTGGGAAATTAAACTACGGTAATAATGTCCAATGACAAAGGCAATGTGATGAGATACCAGATAAATCACATAGTTTATAAAATCTTTGAAGCAAGTACTGGATATCTTGTGTATGTCTAGTGTGTGTACACTATTGTGTCACGGCAGCCTCATTTGTAGCTGTACCTTAAAGTGTTAAACTGTCATGTTTTCCCCCTAAGAATGTGCAGGGAGCACGTACCACATGCAGCACCATGCTCCTCTCCCACTTCGCTCTGGTCCAGCTTCCCCAAGCATTCCTCTTCTCTTCCGGCAACCGATATACAGTGAAATGCGAAAGTTTGGGCAACCTTGTTAATCGTCATGATTTTTCTGTATAAATCGTTGGTTGTTACGATAAAAAATGTCAGTTCATTCAGGTTTGATGGCTCCCGACATGGACAGCTCTCTTTAACTCACACTACAGATTTTCAATTATATTCAGATCTGGGGACTGAGATGGCCATTCCAGAATGTTATACTTGTTCCTCTACATGAATGTCTTAGTGGATTTTGAACAGTGTTTAGGGTTGTTGTCTTGTTGAAAGATCCAGCCCCGGCGCAGCTTCAGCTTTGTCACTGATTCCTGGACATTGGTCTCCAGAATCTGCTGATACTGAGTGGAATACATGAGTCCCTCAACTTTGACAAGATTCCCAGTCCCTGCACTGGCCGCACAGCCCTACAGCATGATGGAACCACCACCATATTTTACAGTAGGTAGCAGGTGTTTTTCTTGCACAGTGACTCCATCTGCAGCACGATGATGTTATAGGTCTTTGGTGCTGGTCTGTGGATTGACTCTGACAGTTCTCACCATTCATCACTTCTGTTTATTCAAGATTTTTCTTGGTTTGCCACTTTGAGCCTTAATTTGAACTGAGCCTGTGGTCTTCCATTTCCTCAATATGTTCCTAACTGTGGAAACAGACAGCTGAAATATCTGAGACAGCTTTCTGTATCCTTCCCCTAACCCACGATGGTGAACAATCTTTGTCAGGTCATTTGAGAGTTGTTTTGAGACCCCCCCCCATGTTGCTACTCTTCAGAGAAAATTAAAAGAGGAGGGAAACTTACAATTGACCCCCTTAAATACTCTCTCTCATAATTGGATTCACCTGTGTATGTAGGTCAAGGGTCAATGTGCTTACCAAGCCAATTCGAGTTCCATTAATTAGTTCTAAAGGTTTTGGAATCAATAAAATGACAACAGTGCCCAAATTTATGCGCCTGCCTAATTTTATTTAAACCAATTATTGCACACTTTCTGTAAATGCAATAAACTTCATTTCACTTCTCAAATATCACTGTGTGTGTCTCCTATATGATATATTTAACTGACATTTTTTATCGTAACAACCAATGATTTATACAGGAAAATCATGACGATTAACAAGGTTGCCCAAACTTTCGCATCTCACTGTAGCTGTACACATCGGTCGTCTGCTGCTGTGCTGTACAGTTCTGCCTGGCCTCCGTACTTCTACGTTCGTGCAGCTACTGTACCACCAGCGGTGCATGTACGCCACTGGTGTTACAGTAAGCTGGACCAATGCAGAAGCAAGGATAATCTCTATATTTAAAGAGCAACTCCAGTTAAAAAAATTAACAAAAAAGTGCTTAATTTTTACAATAATTATGCATAAGTGATTTAGTCTGAGTTTGTTCATTGTAAAATCTTTCCTCTCCCTGATTTACATTCTGACATTTATCACATGGTGACCTTTTTATTGCTGGCAGGTAATGTCACTGGAAGGAGATGCTGCTTGCATTTTTGGCAGTTGGAAACAGCTATTATTTCCCACAATGCAACAAGGCTCCCACAGTGTGATGTCAGTACCTCAGTGCTGTGAGGCGTTGACATCATTTGTGGGAGGGGTTTCACCACAAAATCAGCCATACAGATCCCCCTGTCTGATGATCCGTTTGAGAAAAGGAATAGATTTCTCATGGGAAAGGGGGTATCAGCTACTGATTGGGATGAAGTTCAAGTCTTGGTTACAGTTTCTCTTTAAAATCAGACATATGTGTATGTATGTGCCGCCATCACTCAAAAAACACCTTGACTGATTTCAGCAAAACTTGGTATACAGATCTCTTACTAACTAAGAGAATATGTTCTGGGGGTCTCACACCCCCTGTGAACACCTGGGTGGAACCACACCCAATCGGATTTCACCCATTCATGTCAATTGGGTGTATAGGGGGATAAAAAAGACCGAAAAGCACTCCTACTAATAAGAAATGCTTGGTGAAATTTGCCTTCTTAAAACAGAAGGAAACTTTCAACAATTCAGCTATAAGCTAACATTTGTGGTTATCCACAATGCACCACTACTGAATATGCAAATTATCTCTTTTGACCCCTGTAAGTCAGGAAAGCATCCAGAACCACTATAGCTTTGAATATTACACAGCCACATCAACCCCACATGTAGACAGCCTGTTTCGGACTTTTGGACCAAAAAGGTCTCTTTTATCCCCCTATACATTCCTAGTGGTTTAGGTCACCCCGAGCTGCTTGGTTACTCTGTTGTACTGGTCCAAGCCCTATCCCATACAGCCATATCAATCCCTGCCATGCACTGATGAGGACCAAAAGTCCAAAACAGGCTGTTTACATGTGGGGTAGAGATGCGAAGTTCGGATCTTTTCAATGATACGGATAATTTGAATCGGATCATTGAAAAGATCCGGATCTTTGATACGAATCTCGGATCATTTTACGAGGGAAGCATTCGGGGATGAAATGACTAGCAGGACAGGAGAAGGGGAGGGGGGTGGACACACAGAGAAGGGGAGAAGATGGACAGAGGGCAGGGAGTGGAGGGAGGAGGGACGAGCAGAGAGCAGAAATGTTTGCTTGCACACAATACCCACATGCTGCAATCATATGCTTTACATATATTTCACCTACTGTATAGGTTCAACTGTATATTTTGAAAGCAAATGACACAGTGAAAGAAAGCATTCCCCAAAGCATTCCCAGAAGTAAAGTGCAGCTGTTTAGTGCCGAGTGCAGGAGGATCATATTGCCCTGCAATCACTGTGCCTGCAAAGTTACTGAGCTGTGCTGAGCTGAGCCAAAAGCTTCCAATTTGTTCACTGTGCACAACTACGGAACAGACAGCCTATAATGAGCAGCACATTATAGCCAGTATGTGTGCTCTACACATATCTGGCAGTGGCACCCATGTCCCCTCTCTCTCATCTACCTGTGGCTATGCAAGGCTGGCTCCCATCCAACAGAGCGATCCATCTCAGCTCTGCTTCCAGGACCCCGCTGCCTGCTGAGAGGGGGGGCGTGTCGCTCCTGGCCCCGCCCCTTTTGCGATCCAAATCACTCATTTTGATGATTCGGATGATTCGACTCACAAAAGAGATTTGGATCAAAGATCCGAATCGTTCATGATCCGGACAACACTAATGTGGGGTTGATGTCAGTGTGATTCAGTGAGCCGCATGGTGAAGCACCTGGCGAGGTTGGCATCTGCACCGGAATGGCCAAGGAGCCACTGGAGCTGCGGCGAGGGCACAGGACAGCTGCCAGGGGCTGGAGGAAGCCACGGGAAAGTAGATTTTTACTTTATATTTATCCTGGACCTTCCCTTTAAGAATGGCATACCTGAATTAAAAAAAAAAACCTGAAATTATACTGATCTGTAAACCAAAGCAGATAAATTAGTTTGAGGTCACTGTTGATTCTTTTTCCAGATATATACAGATATTTGTGACAGTCCTGGTTTGAATACAGAAATGAAATAACTGACAATACTTGCCTGGAGTTTTTAATGCAATGCACTGTAATGGGTACTGACACACAAGACAATGTAATGGGTATATGTCATGGCTATCAGATGCCTGGCTTACTTGATTGATAATTTGGAAGATCAGAAAATGAGGTAAAGAAGAACAACAATTTCAGCAATTTATACAACCTCACATTCCTCATTGGCTGCCTTGCTGAAAATGGAGAGAAGATGATGGATGTAATGGTGGAACATATTACATTGGTAAAATGTATTATACAAGTGTTTTTAGTGTTTTTTCTGATGGCCTGTATTTTGTCAGATTGATGTTTCTTCTTAACCTGGCCAGCTGCTTCAAATAAAAGCAAAGCTACTCCAAATACAAGGAGGTGGAGGATTAGATCATGACTAAGGACAATTTGGTCCATTGCCACTGCAGACAAACCTGGACTAAATCACTCATAAAATAATGTGTGCATTATGAAAAAAGTTCTTCACCACTCCGTAGCGGGCCAATTAAATCTCATCAGTGAAGGCATGACCTCTTCCCCCTTTATTCATTACTGCATCTGGCCTATTAATTAGAGGAGCTTGGGGCCCCAGTGCACATTTTACATGGGACCCCAAGAACTCTAAGACAGCTGCAGTGTCAGAGAGGTATAATCAGAGCAAGGAAACAGGTTGTTAAAGAGAGTCTGAAGCCTCCAAAAATACCTGTTTTTACTTCATATTCCTCTTTAGAATTAATGCCCTAGCTGAAACGCCACATCCCCGCAGCTAACCGTTCAATTAATACCCCTGAAATCCCTGGGGCAAATTTCGGGGCTCCTTCCTGGAAGAGGCAGAGCTTTGCGCAGTAGCTCTGACTTTACTCGTCAGTCTGCACGGATCTCCGCCTCCTCCCACCCCTCTGTCTTCTTTCACTGAGAGGGGCGGGGAGAGGTGGAGATTGACGTGAATGGAGGCAGAGCTACAGCGTAAAGCTCTGCCTCCCCCGGGCAGTAAAATCCACGACCTGGAAAGTCGTGGAATTTTGCCCCAAGAGTGTTCAGCCACGGGGATGCAGCATTTCATCTATGGCATTAATGCTAAAGAGGACTGTAAAATAAAAAGTTTTTTTTGGAGGCTTCAGACTCTCTTTAAAGGGAACCTGTAGCAAGTTAAATTATTTAAAATAATCACATGACGTAGCTGCAAATGAATATTACATACTTACCTCACTGTCAGTTCCTCTCAGAAGCTCACCATTTTCTTCTTACAGTGAT
Organism: Hyperolius riggenbachi; assembly: GCF_040937935.1. Classification (NCBI taxonomy): domain Eukaryota; kingdom Metazoa; phylum Chordata; class Amphibia; order Anura; family Hyperoliidae; genus Hyperolius; species Hyperolius riggenbachi. Next base: position 54,062,723 of record NC_090650.1, read on the forward strand.
CCCTTCCAGTTCTGACAAAGTTTTGTCAGAACTGAAATATACCAGTTGCTGTCAGTTATATATCAGCAGCTGTCAGTTACAACTGAATGTACAAGGTAATGTCCATGTTTCCCTATGGCTCAAGTGGGTGATATTACAGTTTAACAGTGTGCTGACCAGGGGTAATGGCCATTTTTAAAATGGGGCCCCAGGGGCCCCAGTGTGGTCGCAACATCTGCATCCCCTATTGCTACGCCGCTGCTGCTCTTGTGTCAAAAGCAGAATATGTAGAACAAGTAACCGTGCCAAAAGACTGGAGGTTAATAATAAATGTTACGATTTGCCGAACGATCATTTACGAACAATTCTTCGTATGAGAAATGATCTTCGTATCAGAAATGATCGTTTGAGACCACTAATAGACAAAAACCTCCTAACATATCCAAACAGATTGATGGGATTGATCCAAAAATGGAATTTATTAATCTGTGATCGGATTGGTTTGGAGATATTTTTCCATTAGTGGTCACAAACGATGATTTCTGATCGTTCATACAAAGAATCATTAGTAAATGATTGTTTGGCAAATTGTATTGTTAGTGGCCATCTTAAAGGGGCACTATGGCGAAAATTTGTAAAATTTAAAATATGTGCAAACAGACAAATAAGTGTAACAAACCTATCTGGTGTTGTCTCTGGAGGCTGTTCTGATAGTGTGGAGCAGCTGGAGGAAGCTTCCTCTTCCTCTTTGATCAGTTGCATCCCCGACTCCCCTGTGTACGTGAATCGGCATATTCGCATCCCCGGCTCCCCTGTAGATGTGGGTCAGCGTGTTTCTGGCAGTCTCCCTAGGAGGACGCACGCAGCTCAGAGCTGGCTTTATAGGTTAAGGAGGCATGTCTGAGGTGTGTCAGCTGATTCCTGCGGTCAGCTGACACTTGCTGCAGGGATGTTGCTGATTGGTCTGATTTTCCTGGGGGCTTGGTCTGTGCTCTATTCCTGCTATATAAGCCCTGGGCATTCAGTTACCCGCTGTCTGTTATAGCTATCAGTTCGCTGAGCGCTGGACCTTGTCTTGCTACTGTGCCTAGTCAGCTAGTTTTCAGAGCTATATATATATGCAGACACTGCTGATATATATGTACTCTAGTTGGACCAGTTATTTATATATATATATATATATATATATATATATATATATATATATATATATATATATATATATATATATATATATATATATATATATATATATATATATATATATTGTAAATTGTATATTATTCTGATTGTTATTCTGTGTATGACCCGGCTAAACCCTTACTCTGATTCTGTCTCCTCCTTGTCTGTACCTCAGCCATCTGATCTAAGTGTATGACCTCAGCCTGTTTTACGTTTTTGTCTCTGTCTCAGCCTTCTGTACTATAGCCATCTGACCACCTGTGTATGATATCAGCCTGTTATTGCCCTAGCCTTGCCTCAGTCCTATTGTATCGCAGTATTTCTGACTACACGTGTATGACTTTAGCTGACAATCTAACCACGATTTATCTATTCAGTGATTACGTCTAATACCCAGCGTCGCAATAAGAAGTACGTTTTTTTCCAGAGTAAAATGAGCCATAAATTACTTTTCTCCTATGTTGCTTTCACTTACAGTAGGTAGTAGAAATCTGACAGAAGCGACAGGTTTTGGACTAGCCCATCTCTTCATAGGCGATTCTCAGCAAGGCTTTATAAAGATATTACCTAAAAAGGTTTTAAACAATGATGCTGACCAGCTTCCCTGCTCGCTATACAGTTTTTTGGCAGTTGGACGGAGCAACTGCCATTCACTAAGTTCTTTTGAAATTAAATAAATCCCTGAGAATCCCCTATGAAGAGATGGGCCAGTCCAAAACCTGTCGGTTCTGTCAGATTTCTACAACCTACTGTAAGTGACAGCAACATAGGAGAAAAGTAATTTATGGCTCGTTTTACTCTGGAAAGAACGTACTTCTTATTTGTATATGCTAACACGGCTACACAGTACAATACCCTACTGCTACTACTTATTTGTATATGATTGCACATATTTTAAATTTTACAATTTTTCGCCATAGTGCCCTTTTAACATTTACCTCCTCTGGATGTGGAAAATAACACACTAGTCCAGCTAAATATGGCTGGCTGCAGATTCTACACTACAACTGCAAAAGAGAATTAAAAAAAGCTAGCAGTCTACTTGGAATACTTAATGTTGAATAGGCCTTTATCTGTGATCTTTAACCCACACCAGCAATAGATGTGTGAACTATAGCACCTGCCAGTGTCTTCTATGTGGCGCCTTCTGCTTATGGGTGAAATCAATACTGGATCTGATATTACCGTTGTTTCAACAAACGCTCACGTATTCTTCTCTGCGAGGACTGTTTACATACTTATGAGTTTATGGTGGCAATCCATAAGCTTATCTTGCAAGTTCGATTATATTTACTTTGCTCAAATATAATAAGAGCACAATTCCTGGTAACAAAATAATCCAGGCACTGGCAATATTACAAATACAATTCTCCATCCCTACTAAATGCATAAAATGCATAAAGTGCTGATTAGACAGACAGTGCTGATTACTCCCAAATCACCTGGGACAGGTTTATGGTAGCTAGAAGTAAAATTACTTCTGGATATGCATAAATGATGGTCTCAAAATTAACACTTTAATCTTAGAACTGCTAAGGGGTTCTGGTAGACCCCGCCCTCAGCAAGGCATTGTTTTTGATCATCCAGAAGAGGAATGCCAGGAGCATAACACTGTCTTTGCTTGGATCTCAGCTCCAGTTACTAGAGTAATCAGTAGACACAGAACATTTATATTGTGCTTTGCTCCTGACAGTCTCAAAGCACCAGAGCTGAAGCCACTAGAGCACACTCTACAGTAGTGTTAGTGGGGGTCTTGCCCAAGGTCTTCTTACTGAATAATTGTTGGCTTACGGAACAGGAAGAGCCAAGATTAAAACCTTGGCCTCATGTGTCAGAGGCAGTGACCTTAACCAGTACACCAGCCTGTCAATACCAGTCAGCGGGGTTGGATTTACCATACCATGTAGGTACATGCCTAGAGGCGCCTGGTGATGGAGAGGTGGCTCACTCCCATCCTAGAACGCTTCCCTCCTACCTTACCCATGCAGAGTCCTGATTAGAGTGAGGTTACCCAGTCTGCTCCTGGCATTCCATTGACAAGATCTCTCTTCAGCTGGTAGCATCTCTAGCTACCTAATACTTGGGAGCACCTCAAGTTACTTAATACTGAGGATAGCTCTGATTACCTAATACTAAGGGGCACCTGTAGCTGCCTATGAGGGGCAAGGGAAGTGAGGGAGAAGTGACAGCTGGGACAGCCAGCACACTTGTGGTGCAGTTTGTTGGGGGTTCGTAGGTTCATGGAGGGTGAAGTCTACGGTGCCAGAACATCTGTGCCTATTGCCTCCTGTGATGTAAATCCGGGCCTGCCAGTCAGTAATCAGTAGAGATGCTAATAATTCTGGCTTGCATAGTTAACAATGAAGTGAGAGGGATAGGCGGCTACCATATTTATGCCATATTTATTTCCTATTAAACAATACCAGTTGCCTGGCTGTCCTGTTGATCCTTCATGCATTAGTAGTGTCTGAATCACACAGTCTGAAACAAGTATATGACAACCCCAGTCAAACTTGCGTCAAACATCTGATCTGCATGCTTGTTTGGGGGCTACGGCTAAAAGTAATACAGTAGAGCCAGAGGATCAGTAGGGCAGCGGACAATTTGCATTGTTTGAAAAGATAATGAATTGTATGTGTAATAGTAATAGTATATAGACTCTTTTTGGAATCTCATACTGTTTTTTTTCCAGTTTAACCACTTCCCCTTCCCTGAGTAACTACGTCCCGGCAAAATGCTATAACTCTGAGCAGGGAGATAGCTACCACGTCCCTCCCCGGCCGTACGTCCCCGCTCGTCTCCCCGAACTCCCTCCCCCCCAGTGCTCGTTACTGCCGATCATTAGCACCCGTGTGAATGACTGCAGCTGTCTTATTAGACGGCTCCGCCATTCACATAACCCGTCCACGCAGTTCTTCCAGTTTGCGTACTAATAGTACACATACAGAAGAGACCTGCGGGGGCATCTTGTGGCCAATTAGTAAAATTACACCTGCATTTTTTTTTTCAATAAAGCACCTATTTTTACCTTATTTTTCATGTTTTAATTAACCCCTGACCTCCCAAACTCCCCAAAAGCTGGCAAATTAAAAAAAAAATACAAAAAATAGGTAAATACATAAATAGTTACCTTAGAGACTGAACTTTGTTAATATGTATGTCAATAGGGTATATTACTATTACTTTATAAATGATGGGCTTGTAATCAGGGATGGACGCAAAACTGAAAAAATGCACCTTTATTTCCAAATGAAATATTGGCTCCATACATTCTACTAGGGAAAAAATGTTAACGTTGCAATAACCGGGAAAATGGGCAAATAAAATGTGTCAGTTATATTTATAGTAGTATGTATTATTTTAAAACTATAATGGCCGCAAACTGAGAAATAATGAATTTTTTTCAATTTTTTTCTTCTTTTTCCTGATAAAACATTTTTAGAATAAAATAATTCTTAGCAAAAAGTGTACCCCCCAAAGAAAGCTTAATGGGTGGCAAAAACAAGATATTGATTGTTTCATTGTGATAAGTAGTAATAAAGTTATAGGCGAATGAATGGGAGGAGCGCTGACAGGTGAAAATTGCTCCGGTTTTTTAAGGGGAAAAACCCTTCAAGGTGAAGTGGTTAAGGTATTTAATTCTAGTCTGATGTGTAAACAGGAACCATGTCAGTGGGAAGTAAACTCTGATTCATTCAGCTCAAACACAGTGAAATAATGGCCTTTGAATTTTTCAGCGCTATACTGTTATCAGGACTGTTCTCTTAGATAGACGCAAGTGTTTCTGCTTTCGAAAACACTTCTCAGGAGATCTGTCACTGCAGTTTAAGGTAGCTTTGCTGTACAGAGAATAAAGCACTTGTTTATAATATAATAAAGCACTTGTAACATTAACATTAGTAGGGGTAGAATTTTTTGTGAAGGGGTAATTACGGCTGAAGTGAAATGAAAAACAGAAATTGTTGAAAGCGCTGAAAGTTGTGGCACCAATCTGTCAGAGGACAGAGCAACATGTACACCTTAGGAAGGGGCTACCTCAAAGCTAAGTTTCAGATTTTTTGGGGTGAGAATGTGCCGATGCAAGAATACTGAATGTGCCGATGCAAGACCAAGATCAGTAATGGAGGTGGCGATAAGACTGGCAAACTTTGGCAACAGAGCAGGTAGTTGTACAAGGAAGGAGTCAGCAAGGGATCAGGTTCTGAGATGGGCAGGAGCCGGCATCAGAGGGTCTAGTCGCCCTAGGAATAAGTCAGCAACGGTTTGGGTTCAGGCCAGAGTCGGCATGAAAAAGGCAGAGGACAAACAAGCAAGGTCACATCACAGGAGAATACACTAACACAGAGTAACTAGCTGCAACACAACAGTGACTGGTGAGTGGGTCCACCACACTTAAATTTTTGGCTCATTAACGTATGCACACATGCATACCCTCATGCTGCCCGCATGTTCACGCAAATGGCTTTGTCTTTTGACACAGAAGCCTGAAGTTTATGTGCAATGGGGTGTGCACATGCCATGCACGTCTCAGTCCGCTAATGTGCACGCCAGCACCCGTATGTGCTTCTGTGTTTCCTCCAACAGTAAGACACTCTCTTATATTAATCCCCCCTCCCAAAAAAAAAAAAAAAAGATGTGCTAGGGCTTATTTTTGGGGAGGGCTTATAATTTGAGGGGTATACGGTATGTTAGTGTATGGGGAGGTGTGCAGTCTCTTACCACACCTCCCACGTGGCTGCGTCCTCCTCCATTCGCCTATAACGGCTCTAGTACCCTATTTAATATGGTTGGCGCCCCTTTGACCCACCTGCACAGTTGCTGTATGCTGGGTCGGCTCCACGACCGCGCTCCCCTCTCGTCATTATCAATGTGTGCCAGGGACACATCAGCGCGCGCACATTGATTATGAGAAGAGGGCACGGTCACTGAGCCAACCCAGCATACAGCAAGTCTATGGGTGGGTCAAAGGGCACCGACCATCTTTTAAGAGTACTAGAGCCACGGCAAATGGAGGGTGGCACAGCCACAAGGGAGGTGCGGTAAGAGACTGCACCTCTCCCCCCATACACTAACATAGGGTCCCATATAGCTATGGCTTATCTTCTGGGGAGGGCTTATATTTCCAGCATGCTTGAAATAAAAGCTAGGGCTTATTTTGGGGGGAGGGCTTATTTTAGGGGAAACACGGTAACTGCCGGACCTAAGTAAATTGGTAACCATGACAAGAACATGATCAATTTTAATTTTCCTTTTGCTTTTAGTGGGCTAGTGAAAGGTAAATGTAATGATCTGCTCAGCTTTCTGCACGGGCAGACAGCTGTTTGTCCATTCTTTAGGTTTGAGGGCTGCAGGTCTCTGGAAAAGAGACCTGTCTTCGCTTTGCAAGTTTCAGAGTTGCTCTGCTGGTGAGGAATTTGCATACACTTGTCATGCAAATGGCCTAGCTGCTCCCTCTGATGGCTTGCAGTATAAAAATCCTTTCTTCCCAGAATTCCTTGCTGGTCATGATGGTTTGTTCCTGCTAACTCTCCTGGAGTGTCAGCCTTGCTATCGTTTGCTAAGATTATCTTAGAGTAATTCCTTGGGACTGCACTAGGCATCCCTTCTAGTGCAGTCAGGTTGTATTATCTGTATTGCCTTGTTCTGTCTCTCTGTTACGATTGTCTTGTCGCCAGCGGCGGTCAACAGGAAATCGTTCTGTCTGTCTGGGAGTGTAGGCCAGAGCTGCGGTTGCTACTGGCTGCTCCATCTGTCTGGATTGCATTCACCCTAGTTGTAGTGGCAGTGCTTCCTTCTGTATTCTGCCTTAGGGGTGCTAACCAGAGCAGTGGTTGCTACTGGTAGCTCCATCTGTTTGTCCGTCTGGACCGCATCTGCTCTAGCGGTAGCAGCGGTGGTTCCTTCTGTATTCTGCCTTAGGGGTCCTAGCCAGAGCAGCGGTTGCTACTGGTAGCCCCATCTGTCTGTCTTGTCTGGTACGAACGCTTGCTGTAGGTTTGCGTTCTCTATTTCATGTTTGTGTTTCATTGGTTAGTTAGGGTGACACGCTTATCACTGGGCGCCTAACACGCGGTGATCGTGTCTTAAACGCGTTCGCTGTTGCGAATGAGTGCGGTGTTCGCGTTTAGCTAGCGTTTGTTATTTTCCTTGATGTTCTGATTGTTGTTGCTTGCTGTGCCTTTCTTGCTACTCGCATGCTCTGTCCTGCTCGGTCTTGTGTCGCTGTTGGCAATCGCCAGTCTAGCGATTGCGTTCATACTTTGTTTCTGCTGATGTGTGTTCACCGTCGCTGGGTGGCGACTAGATTGGTGGACACACATACATTCTGTCTCTGTGCTCTTTGATTCGGTCTTGTGTCACTTTTTGCAATCGCCGCTCTTGCGATTGCGTTCCCACTTCGGTTCTGTTGTTGTGTGTTCACCGTCGCTGGGTGGCGACTAGATTGGTGGACACACATACATTCTGTCTCTGTGTTCTCTCTCTTTAAGGGCTTTCTTGCCCTGCATCGCTTCAACTCGTACAATTCCCATCTGGCATCTGTGACCGTGCAGAGGCTGTGCTCGTCTGCACTCCACAGCTCCATCTGCCGGTGAGAATTGCCCTCTACAGGTGCATTGCACCCAAGCTGGGTTCTATCTAATTACACGCTTGTGGAGGATTTCCGTAGTGTCAGCGCGCGTCCTGTGCGCTGACCACGGAAATAATTCCCCAATCGTTACAGGAAGTACACAAAACTACTGATACTCCAATGTTGGACTAATTATGTATGAGACTCAACCGTCGGGCACCTTAATGAACTGCATCATCAAACCCTCTCTTTTTACCAGCGGAATGCGTCTTAAAACTTTTTCTTTACTGAGATTTCGACTAGATGCTTGGATCTCTTAAGCCAATTTCCTGTAATGAATTAAATAAACGGAGTGATACGATTTGGCTTTATAAGGCGATTTTTTTCCACGTTCTCTGAAAATAAGAGACATTTACTTGGAGAAACAAAATGAAATGTGATCTCGCGCAAACAACACAACCAAGTTGGCCGTGCTCCACCACAAAGTCATGTATTTTCGCAAAGAATAACAATTGTTAATGTAGGCCGTTGCCGAACAACATGACATAACTATAAATAATGGTTCATGCCTAGTTTCTTGTATACCCTTATCCAAAGAATTAAGCAAAAACAGCCCATTGCTATAAAATAACCGTAATCAAGTTATCGTTAGAACCCCAGGCAGAAAATGTGGTCATACAGCATTAGGTAACTTAATCAGTGTTTCTCCCTCTTCTATTGGTCGGGGTTCCCATGGGGCACTAATGAAGTGTCACTGTTGGTTGACGAATACATTTAGCAACAGGATGGGGCTATGATGTAGCGGTTAGAGCTGAAATAGATGCAATTGGCTCACCCCATTATTAGGGTCATGTTACTTAGTGTTTACAAGGAAAGACTTGGACAGCGAGTTATAAAGTTTTAGATTCCAGGGCATTGCAGTTTTTCCTGGTTGTGTTTAATACAAGGGTTCTGGTCCTAATAATAATTTTGAAAAATGTGTGTATTAAAGCTCCTCTCCGACTTCAACTTTTATGAGCCTGCTGCCATGCTATCCTCCCGCTAGTTCAGCCAGACAAGGATTAATGTTTAGAAATAGAAAGAAGTATATTAACTTTAAAGACAAACTTTAGCGAAAAGGGGGGAAAAAATCAACACATTGCAAAGTGAGCAGTTAAAAAATAGTAGCGAGATCGAAAAATTATTGATATTCACCATGTAATTTGTTCATATTGTATGATCCACATTCAGCCTGCATTACATCATCTTTACTCCTGGCAGACATTAAAAAACAGCACCAACTGCAATTATCTATAATCACACACCCTAACAATGTGATAGGCTAGAAGTTTTTTTTTTGTTTTATAGATATACATATGTACAGAGGGAGTTTGGCAGTTGGAAACAGCTGTTATTTCCCACAACGCAACAAGGCTCACAGACAAGAAACTGTCATCCTGACATTACACTGTGAGAGGGCTTTTACCAAAATATCAGCCTACAGACCCCCCCATGATCTATTCGAGAAAGGGTCGAGAAAGGGTAAATAGTTTTCGTGGGAAAAGGGGTATCAGCTACTGATTGGGATGAAGTTGGTTACTGTTCCCCTTTAAGGTCAATCCATGTGATCACATGACCACTGATGTGACATGTCCTTCTCTTCTGCTCCATTAGTGGAGCGATGAATTCTGGGAGATGCCACTCCCCACATCTCCTAGTTAGGTCAATGAAAGGGCCGTAGTCTAGCTTCAACTCAACTATCCTCCATTTGAGGTGAATGGAGGGAGCAATTTGGATTATGGGGAAAGAAAGATTGGCTTTTTTGGCAGGCTCCTGCAGTGTGTGAGGAAGAACATTGCAGGCTATTTCACAAAACAAAGCAGCATCCGTGATCACAAGACCGTTCTGCTCTTCTGCATTTCTAGTTGTTTGTTACTATTTCTTTACATCTGACTGCACTAGTGTGTTGAGGTTTGAGGTAGTCTAGTCAGGGGCGTAGCAATAGGCCCTGCAGCGCCTGCACCCGCGGGGGGCCCGACCCCCCCCCCTGGGGCCCGCTCTGGGCCGTTTTTGGGGGGCTGGAGGGGTGGCAGCATGAGGGGAAAGCCTTGCCCACAGTCGGCGGGGAGAGGGGAAGTTCCCCCCTCTCCCTCACCTCGGGGCTCTCCCCTCTGTGCTCCCCTCCAGCTAGTCAATGTGTGTGGGCAGCGGGCAGTGGGCAGCGGCGGCGGGATACATACCTTCTTCCTTGCGTTCCATCGCCGCCTTCTCGCTCTAGCAGCTGACGTCACTTCCGGAAGCGGAAGTGACGTCAGCCGCTAGAGCGAGAAGTCTCCGATGGAACGCACGGAAGAAGGTATGTATCTGCCCGCCGCTCGCTGCCCACTGCCCGCTGCCCACACACATTGACTAGCTGGAGGGGGATTTTCAGGTGTCTGCTGCCCACATTACGATTTTCAGGTGTCTGCTGCCCACATTACGATTTTCAGGTGTCTGCTGTCCACATTGCTATTTTCTGGTCACTGCAGCCCACATTGCGATTTTCAGGTGTCTGCTGCCCACATTACGATTTTCTGGTGTCTGCTGCCCACATTACGATTTTCAGGTGTCTGCTGCCCACATTACGATTTTCAGGTGCCTGCTGCCCACATTACGATTTTCAGGTGTCTGCTGCCCACATTACGATTTTCAGGTGTCTGCTGCCCACATTGCGATTTTCAGGTGTCTGCTGCCCACATTGTGATTTTCAGGTGCCTGCTGCCCACATTGCGATTTTCTGGTCACTGCTGCCCACATTGCGATTTTCAGGTGTCTGCTGCCCACATTACGATTTTCAGGTGTCTGCTGCCCACATTACGATTTTCAGGTGTCTGCTGCCCACATTACGATTTTCAGGTGCCTGCTGCCCACATTACGATTTTCAGGTGTCTGCTGCCCACATTACGATTTTCAGGTGCCAGCTGCCCACATTACGATTTTCAGGAGTCTGCTGCCCACATTACGATTTTCAGATGTCTGCTGCCCACATTACGATTTTCAGGTGTCTGCTGCCCACATTGCGATTTTCTGGTGTCTGCTGCCCACATTACGATTTTCTGGTGTCTGCTGCCCACATTGCGATTTTCTGGTGACTGCTGCCCACATTACGATTTTCTGGTGTATGCTGCCCACATTAGGATTTTCTGGTCACTGCTGCCCACATTGCGATTTTCAGGTGTCTGCTGCCCACATTACGATTTTCTGGTGACTGCTGCCCACATTGCGATTTTCTGGTGACTGCTGCCCACATTAGGATTTTCTGGTGACTGATGCCCACATTACGATTTTCAGGTGTCTGCTGCCCACATTACGATTTTCAGGTGTCTGCTGCCCACATTGCGATCCGTGCGTTCCATCGGAGACTTCTCGCTCTAGCGGCTGACGTCACTTCCGCTTCACCAGACAATCGCAATGTGGGCAGCGTTCACCAGAATATCGTAATGTGGGATTTTCTGGTGACTGCTGCCCACATTAGGATTTTCAGGTGTCTGCTGCCCACATTACGATTTTCAGGTGTCTGCGGTCCACATTGCTATTTTCTGGTCACTGCTGCCCACATTGCGATTTTCAGGTGTCTGCTGCCCACATTACGATTTTCTGGTGTCTGCTGCCTGCATTACGATTTTCAGGTGTCTGCTGCCCACATTACGATTTTCAGGTGCCTGCTGCCCACATTACGATTTTCAGGTGTCTGCTGCCCACATTACGATTTTCAGGTGTCTGCTGCCCACATTGCGATTTTCAGGTGTCTGCTGCCCACATTGTGATTTTCAGGTGCCTGCTGCCCACATTGCGATTTTCTGGTCACTGCTGCCCACATTGCGATTTTCAGGTGTCTGCTGCCCACATTACGATTTTCAGGTGTCTGCTGCCCACATTACGATTTTCAGGTGTCTGCTGCCCACATTGCGATTTTCAGGTGTCTGCTGCCCACATTACGATTTTCAGGTGCCTGCTGCCCACATTACGATTTTCAGGTGTCTGCTGCCCACATTACGATTTTCAGGTGCCTGCTGCCCACATTACGATTTTCAGGTGTCTGCTGCCCACATTACGATTTTCAGGTGTCTGCTGCCCACATTACGATTTTCAGGTGTCTGCTGCCCACATTACGATTTTCTGGTGTCTGCTGCCCACATTGCGATTTTCTGGTGACTGCTGCCCACATTACGATTTTCTGGTGTATGCTGCCCACATTAGGATTTTCTGGTCACTGCTGCCCACATTGCGATTTTCAGGTGTCTGCTGCCCACATTACGATTTTCTGGTGACTGCTGCCCACATTGCGATTTTCTGGTGACTGCTGCCCACATTAGGATTTTCTGGTGACTGATGCCCACATTACGATTTTCAGGTGTCTGCTGCCCACATTACGATTTTCAGGTGTCTGCTGCCCACATTGCGATCCGTGCGTTCCATCAGAGACTTCTCGCTCTAGCGGCTGACGTCACTTCCGCTTCACCAGACAATCGCAATGTGGGCAGCGTTCACCAGAATATCGTAATGTGGGATTTTCTGGTGACTGCTGCCCACATTAGGATTTTCTGGTGACTGATGCCCACATTGCGATTTTCTGGTGACTGCTGCCCACATTGCGATTTTCTGGTGAACTCTGCCCACATTACGATTTTCTGTCCCACATTACGATATTCTGGTGAACGCTGCCCACATTGCGATTGTCTGGTGAAGCGGAAGTGACGTCAGCCGCTAGAGCGAGAAGTCTCCGATGGAACGCACGGAAGAAGGTATGTATCTGCCCGCCGCTCGCTGCCCACTGCCCGCTGCCCACACACATTGACTAGCTGGAGGGGGATTTTCAGGTGTCTGCTGCCCACATTACGATTTTCAGGTGTCTGCTGCCCACATTACGATTTTCAGGTGTCTGCTGTCCACATTGCTATTTTCTGGTCACTGCTGCCCACATTGCGATTTTCAGGTGTCTGCTGCCCACATTACGATTTTCTGGTGTCTGCTGCCCACATTACGATTTTCAGGTGTCTGCTGCCCACATTACAATTTTCAGGTGCCTGCTGCCCACATTACGATTTTCAGGTGCCTGCCGCCCACATTACGATTTTCAGGTGTCTGCTGCCCACATTGCGATTTTCAGGTGTCTGCTGCCCACATTGTGATTTTCAGGTGCCTGCTGCCCACATTGCGATTTTCTGGTCACTGCTGCCCACATTGCGATTTTCAGGTGTCTGCTGCCCACATTACGATTTTCAGGTGTCTGCTGCCCACATTACGATTTTCAGGTGTCTGCTGCCCACATTGCGATTTTCAGGTGTCTGCTGCCCACATTACGATTTTCAGGTGCCTGCTGCCCACATTACGATTTTCAGGTGTCTGCTGCCCACATTACGATTTTCAGGTGCCTGCTGCCCACATTACGATTTTCAGGTGTCTGCTGCCCACATTACGATTTTCAGGTGTCTGCTGCCCACATTACGATTTTCAGGTGTCTGCTGCCCACATTGCGATTTTCTGGTGTCTGCTGCCCAATTACGATTTTCTGGTGTCTGCTGCCCACATTGCGATTTTCTGGTGACTGCTGCCCACATTACGATTTTCTGGTGTATGCTGCCCACATTAGGATTTTCTGGTCACTGCTGCCCACATTGCGATTTTCAGGTGTCTGCTGCCCACATTACGATTTTCTGGTGACTGCTGCCCACATTGCGATTTTCTGGTGACTGCTGCCCACATTAGGATTTTCTGGTGACTGATGCCCACATTACGATTTTCAGGTGTCTGCTGTCCACATTGCTATTTTCTGGTCACTGCTGCCCACATTACGATTTTCTGGTGTATGCTGCCCACATTAGGATTTTCTGGTGACTGCTGCCCACATTGCGATCCGTGCGTTCCATCGGAGACTTCTCGCTCTAGCGGCTGACGTCACTTCCGCTTCACCAGACAATCGCAATGTGGGCAGCGTTCACCAGAATATCGTAATGTGGGATTTTCTGGTGACTGCTGCCCACATTAGGATTTTCTGGTGACTGATGCCCACATTGCGATTTTCTGGTGACTGCTGCCCACATTGCGATTTTCTGGTGAACTCTGCCCACATTACGATTTTCTGTCCCACATTACGATATTCTGGTGAACGCTGCCCACATTGCGATTGTCTGGTGAAGCGGAAGTGACGTCAGCCGCTAGAGCGAGAAGTCTCCGATGGAACGCACGGAAGAAGGTATGTATCTGCCCGCCGCTCGCTGCCCACTGCCCACACACATTGACTAGCTGGAGGGGGATTTTCAGGTGTCTGCTGCCCACATTACGATTTTCAGGTGTCTGCTGCCCACATTACGATTTTCAGGTGTCTGCTGTCCACATTGCTATTTTCTGGTCACTGCTGCCCACATTGCGATTTTCAGGTGTCTGCTGGCCACATTACGATTTTCTGGTGTCTGCTGCCCACATTACGATTTTCAGGTGTCTGCTGCCCACATTACAATTGTCAGGTGCCTGCTGCCCACATTACGATTTTCAGGTGTCTGCCGCCCACATTACGATTTTCAGGTGTCTGCTGCCCACATTGCGATTTTCAGGTGTCTGCTGCCCACATTGTGATTTTCAGGTGCCTGCTGCCCACATTGCGATTTTCTGGTCACTGCTGCCCACATTGCGATTTTCAGGTGTCTGCTGCCCACATTACGATTTTCAGGTGTCTGCTGCCCACATTACGATTTTCAGGTGTCTGCTGCCCACATTGCGATTTTCAGGTGTCTGCTGCCCACATTACGATTTTCAGGTGCCTGCTGCCCACATTACGATTTTCAGGTGTCTGCTGCCCACATTACGATTTTCAGGTGTCTGCTGCCCACATTACGATTTTCAGGTGTCTGCTGCCCACATTGCGATTTTCTGGTGTCTGCTGCCCACATTACGATTTTCTGGTGTCTGCTGCCCACATTGCGATTTTCTGGTGACTGCTGCCCACATTACGATTTTCTGGTGTATGCTGCCCACATTAGGATTTTCTGGTCACTGCTGCCCACATTGCGATTTTCAGGTGTCTGCTGCCCACATTACGATTTTCTGGTGACTGCTGCCCACATTGCGATTTTCTGGTGACTGCTGCCCACATTAGGATTTTCTGGTGACTGATGCCCACATTACGATTTTCAGGTGTCTGCTGTCCACATTGCTATTTTCTGGTCACTGCTGCCCACATTACGATTTTCTGGTGTATGCTGCCCACATTAGGATTTTCTGGTGACTGCTGCCCACATTGCGATCCGTGCGTTCCATCGGAGACTTCTCACTCTAGCGGCTGACGTCACTTCCGCTTCACCAGACAATCGCAATGTGGGCAGCGTTCACCAGAATATCGTAATGTGGGATTTTCTGGTGACTGCTGCCCACATTAGGATTTTCTGGTGACTGATGCCCACATTGCGATTTTCTGGTGACTGCTGCTCACATTGCGATTTTCTGGTGAACTCTGCCCACATTACGATTTTCTGTCCCACATTACGATATTCTGGTGAACGCTGCCCACATTGCGATTGTCTGGTGAAGCGGAAGTGACGTCAGCCGCTAGAGCGAGAAGTCTCCGATGGAACGCACGGAAGAAGGTATGTATCTGCCCGCCGCTCGCTGCCCACTGCCCGCTGCCCACACACATTGACTAGCTGGAGGGGGATTTTCAGGTGTCTGCTGCCCACATTACGATTTTCAGGTGTCTGCTGCCCACATTACGATTTTCAGGTGTCTGCTGTCCACATTGCTATTTTCTGGTCACTGCTGCCCACATTGCGATTTTCAGGTGTCTGCTGCCCACATTACGATTTTCTGGTGTCTGCTGCCCACATTACGATTTTCAGGTGTCTGCTGCCCACATTACAATTTTCAGGTGCCTGCTGCCCACATTACGATTTTCAGGTGTCTGCCGCCCACATTACGATTTTCAGGTGTCTGCTGCCCACATTGCGATTTTCAGGTGTCTGCTGCCCACATTGTGATTTTCAGGTGCCTGCTGCCCACATTGCGATTTTCTGGTCACTGCTGCCCACATTGCGATTTTCAGGTGTCTGCTGCCCACATTACGATTTTCAGGTGTCTGCTGCCCACATTACGATTTTCAGGTGTCTGCTGCCCACATTGCGATTTTCAGGTGTCTGCTGCCCACATTACGATTTTCAGGTGCCTGCTGCCCACATTACGATTTTCAGGTGTCTGCTGCCCACATTACGATTTTCAGGTGTCTGCTGCTCACATTACGATTTTCAGGTGTCTGCTGCCCACATTACGATTTTCTGGTGTCTGCTGCCCACATTACGATTTTCAGGTGTCTGCTGCCCACATTGCGATTTTCTGGTGTCTGCTGCCCACATTACGATTTTCTGGTGTATGCTGCCCACATTAGGATTTTCTGGTGACTGCTGCCCACATTGCGATCCGTGCGTTCCATCGGAGACTTCTCGCTCTAGCGGCTGACGTCACTTCCGCTTCACCAGACAATCGCAATGTGGGCAGCGTTCACCAGAATATCGTAATGTGGGATTTTCTGGTGACTGCTGCCCACATTAGGATTTTCAGGTGTCTGCTGCCCACATTACGATTTTCAGGTGTCTGCTGTCCACATTGCTATTTTCTGGTCACTGCTGCCCACATTGCGATTTTCAGGTGTCTGCTGCCCACATTAGGATTTTCTGGTGACTGCTGCCCACATTGCGATCCGTGCGTTCCATCGGAGACTTCTCGCTCTAGCGGCTGACGTCACTTCCGCTTCACCAGACAATCGCAATGTGGGCAGCGTTCACCAGAATATCGTAATGTGGGATTTTCTGGTGACTGCTGCCCACATTAGGATTTTCAGGTGTCTGCTGCCCACATTACGATTTTCAGGTGTCTGCTGTCCACATTGCTATTTTCTGGTCACTGCTGCCCACATTGCGATTTTCAGGTGTCTGCTGCCCACATTACGATTTTCTGGTGTCTGCTGCCCACATTGCGATTTTCTAGTGACTGCTGCCCACATTACGATTTTCTGGTGTATGCTGCCCACATTAGGATTTTCTGGTCACTGCTGCCCACATTGCGATTTTCAGGTGTCTGCTGCCCACATTACGATTTTCTGGTGACTGCTGCCCACATTGCGATTTTCTGGTGACTGCTGCCCACATTAGGATTTTCTGGTGACTGATGCCCACATTACGATTTTCAGGTGTCTGCTGCCCACATTACGATTTTCAGGTGTCTGCTGCCCACATTGCGATCCGTGCGTTCCATCGGAGACTTCTCGCTCTAGCGGCTGACGTCACTTCCGCTTCACCAGACAATCGCAATGTGGGCAGCGTTCACCAGAATATCGTAATGTGGGATTTTCTGGTGACTGCTGCCCACATTAGGATTTTCAGGTGTCTGCTGCCCACATTACGATTTTCAGGTGTCTGCTGTCCACATTGCTATTTTCTGGTCACTGCTGCCCACATTGCGATTTTCAGGTGTCTGCTGCCCACATTACGATTTTCTGGTGTCTGCTGCCTGCATTACGATTTTCAGGTGTCTGCTGCCCACATTACGATTTTCAGGTGCCTGCTGCCCACATTACGATTTTCAGGTGTCTGCTTCCCACATTACGATTTTCAGGTGTCTGCTGCCCACATTGCGATTTTCAGGTGTCTGCTGCCCACATTGTGATTTTCAGGTGCCTGCTGCCCACATTGCGATTTTCTGGTCACTGCTGCCCACATTGCGATTTTCAGGTGTCTGCTGCCCACATTACGATTTTCAGGTGTCTGCTGCCCACATTGCGATTTTCAGGTGTCTGCTGCCCACATTACGATTTTCAGGTGCCTGCTGCCCACATTACGATTTTCAGGTGTCTGCTGCCCACATTACGATTTTCAGGTGCCTGCTGCCCACATTACGATTTTCAGGTGTCTGCTGCCCACATTACGATTTTCAGGTGTCTGCTGCCCACATTACGATTTTCAGGTGTCTGCTGCCCACATTGCGATTTTCTGGTGTCTGCTGCCCACATTACGATTTTCTGGTGTCTGCTGCCCACATTGCGATTTTCTGGTGACTGCTGCCCACATTACGATTTTCTGGTGTATGCTGCCCACATTAGGATTTTCTGGTCACTGCTGCCCACATTGCGATTTTCAGGTGTCTGCTGCCCACATTACGATTTTCTGGTGACTGCTGCCCACATTGCGATTTTCTGGTGACTGCTGCCCACATTAGGATTTTCTGGTGACTGATGCCCACATTACGATTTTCAGGTGTCTGCTGCCCACATTACGATTTTCAGGTGTCTGCTGCCCACATTGCGATCCGTGCGTTCCATCGGAGACTTCTCGCTCTAGCGGCTGACGTCACTTCCGCTTCACCAGACAATCGCAATGTGGGCAGCGTTCACCAGAATATCGTAATGTGGGATTTTCTGGTGACTGCTGCCCACATTAGGATTTTCTGGTGACTGATGCCCACATTGCGATTTTCTGGTGACTGCTGCCCACATTGCGATTTTCTGGTGAACTCTGCCCACATTACGATTTTCTGTCCCACATTACGATATTCTGGTGAACGGAACGCTGCCCACATTGCGATTGTCTGGTGAAGCGGAAGTGACGTCAGCCGCTAGAGCGAGAAGTCTCCGATGGAACGCACGGAAGAAGGTATGTATCTGCCCGCCGCTCGCTGCCCACTGCCCGCTGCCCACACACATTGACTAGCTGGAGGGGGATTTTCAGGTGTCTGCTGCCCACATTACGATTTTCAGGTGTCTGCTGCCCACATTACGATTTTCAGGTGTCTGCTGTCCACATTGCTATTTTCTGGTCACTGCTGCCCACATTGCGATTTTCAGGTGTCTGCTGCCCACATTACGATTTTCTGGTGTCTGCTGCCCACATTACGATTTTCAGGTGTCTGCTGCCCACATTACAATTTTCAGGTGCCTGCTGCCCACATTACGATTTTCAGGTGTCTGCCGCCCACATTACGATTTTCAGGTGTCTGCTGCCCACATTGCGATTTTCAGGTGTCTGCTGCCCACATTGTGATTTTCAGGTGCCTGCTGCCCACATTGCGATTTTCTGGTCACTGCTGCCCACATTGCGATTTTCAGGTGTCTGCTGCCCACATTACGATTTTCAGGTGTCTGCTGCCCACATTACGATTTTCAGGTGTCTGCTGCCCACATTGCGATTTTCAGGTGTCTGCTGCCCACATTACGATTTTCAGGTGCCTGCTGCCCACATTACGATTTTCAGGTGTCTGCTGCCCACATTACGATTTTCAGGTGTCTGCTGCTCACATTACGATTTTCAGGTGTCTGCTGCCCACATTACGATTTTCAGGTGTCTGCTGTCCACATTGCTATTTTCTGGTCACTGCTGCCCACATTGCGATTTTCAGGTGTCTGCTGCCCACATTAGGATTTTCTGGTGACTGCTGCCCACATTGCGATCCGTGCGTTCCATCGGAGACTTCTCGCTCTAGCGGCTGACGTCACTTCCGCTTCACCAGACAATCGCAATGTGGGCAGCGTTCACCAGAATATCGTAATGTGGGATTTTCTGGTGACTGCTGCCCACATTAGGATTTTCAGGTGTCTGCTGCCCACATTACGATTTTCAGGTGTCTGCTGTCCACATTGCTATTTTCTGGTCACTGCTGCCCACATTGCGATTTTCAGGTGTCTGCTGCCCACATTACGATTTTCTGGTGTCTGCTGCCTGCATTACGATTTTCAGGTGTCTGCTGCCCACATTACGATTTTCAGGTGCCTGCTGCCCACATTACGATTTTCAGGTGTCTGCTGCCCACATTACGATTTTCAGGTGTCTGCTGCCCACATTGCGATTTTCAGGTGTCTGCTGCCCACATTGTGATTTTCAGGTGCCTGCTGCCCACATTGCGATTTTCTGGTCACTGCTGCCCACATTGCGATTTTCAGGTGTCTGCTGCCCACATTACGATTTTCAGGTGTCTGCTGCCCACATTACGATTTTCAGGTGTCTGCTGCCCACATTGCGATTTTCAGGTGTCTGCTGCCCACATTACGATTTTCAGGTGCCTGCTGCCCACATTACGACTTTCAGGTGTCTGCTGCCCACATTACGATTTTCAGGTGCCTGCTGCCCACATTACGATTTTCAGGTGTCTGCTGCCCACATTACGATTTTCAGGTGTCTGCTGCCCACATTACGATTTTCAGGTGTCTGCTGCCCACATTGCGATTTTCTGGTGTCTGCTGCCCACATTACGATTTTCTGGTGTCTGCTGCCCACATTGCGATTTTCTGGTGACTGCTGCCCACATTACGATTTTCTGGTGTATGCTGCCCACATTAGGATTTTCTGGTCACTGCTGCCCACATTGCGATTTTCAGGTGTCTGCTGCCCACATTACGATTTTCTGGTGACTGCTGCCCACATTGCGATTTTCTGGTGACTGCTGCCCACATTAGGATTTTCTGGTGACTGATGCCCACATTACGATTTTCAGGTGTCTGCTGCCCACATTACGATTTTCAGGTGTCTGCTGCCCACATTGCGATCCGTGCGTTCCATCGGAGACTTCTCGCTCTAGCGGCTGACGTCACTTCCGCTTCACCAGACAATCGCAATGTGGGCAGCGTTCACCAGAATATCGTAATGTGGGATTTTCTGGTGACTGCTGCCCACATTAGGATTTTCTGGTGACTGATGCCCACATTGCGATTTTCTGGTGACTGCTGCCCACATTGCGATTTTCTGGTGAACTCTGCCCACATTACGATTTTCTGTCCCACATTACGATATTCTGGTGAACGCTGCCCACATTGCGATTGTCTGGTGAAGCGGAAGTGACGTCAGCCGCTAGAGCGAGAAGTCTCCGATGGAACGCACGGAAGAAGGTATGTATCTGCCCGCCGCTCGCTGCCCACTGCCCGCTGCCCACACACATTGACTAGCTGGAGGGGGATTTTCAGGTGTCTGCTGCCCACATTACGATTTTCAGGTGTCTGCTGCCCACATTACGATTTTCAGGTGTCTGCTGTCCACATTGCTATTTTCTGGTCACTGCTGCCCACATTGCGATTTTCAGGTGTCTGCTGCCCACATTACGATTTTCTGGTGTCTGCTGCCCACATTCCGATTTTCAGGTGTCTGCTGCCCACATTCCGATTTTCAGGTGCCTGCTGCCCACATTACGATTTTCAGGTGTCTGCCGCCCACATTACGATTTTCAGGTGTCTGCTGCCCACATTGCGATTTTCAGGTGTCTGCTGCCCACATTGTGATTTTCAGGTGCCTGCTGCCCACATTGCGATTTTCTGGTCACTGCTGCCCACATTGCGATTTTCAGGTGTCTGCTGCCCACATTACGATTTTCAGGTGTCTGCTGCCCACATTACGATTTTCAGGTGTCTGCTGCCCACATTGCGATTTTCAGGTGTCTGCTGCCCACATTACGATTTTCAGGTGCCTGCTGCCCACATTACGATTTTCAGGTGTCTGCTGCCCACATTGCGATTTTCTGGTGTCTGCTGCCCACATTAGGATTTTCTGGTGACTGCTGCCCACATTGCGATTTTCTGGTGACTGTTGCCCACATTAGGATTTTCTGGTGACTGATGCCCACATTGCGATTTTCTGGTGACTGCTGCCCACATTGCGATTTTCTGGTGAACTCTGCCCACATTACGATTTTCTGTCCCACATTACGATATTCTGGTGAACGCTGCCCACATTGCGACTGTCTGGTGAATGCTGTCCACGTTACAATTTTCTGGTGACTGCTGCTCACGTTACGATTTTCTGGTGAACTCTGCCCACATTATGATTTTCTGGTGAACTCTGCCCACATTATGATTTTCTGGTGAACTCTGCCCACATTATGATTTTCTGGTGAACGCTGCCCACATTACGATTGTCTGGTAAATGCTGTCCACGTTACAATTTTCTGGTGACTGGTGCCCACATTACGATTTTCTGGTGAACTCTGCCCACATTATGATTTTCTAAAGGCCCACATTACGATTTTCTGGTGAACTCTGCCCACATTACGATTTTCTGGCCCACATTACGATTGTCTGGTAAAATGCTGCCCACTTTACAATTAATTTACAGTGAAACGCTGCCCCATTACGATTATTTGGCACCTATGGGGGGGGGGCCCCATCCAAATATTCGCAGGGGGGGCCAGTGATTTCTAGTTACGCCCCTGTTTGTATATGAAATATTCGAGATCAAACAAACAAACAAAAATCCTTAGTAGGGTAATTGTTTGAGGTAGGGGCACATAAACTTTTTAACAAAGCCAAATGCTACTTTTCAGGCAAACCCAAGGTGTTGCGCAATCACTCACACTAAGTTTAAGTCACAGTCTGTAACCTGCCCAGGTCCGGCAGCTGGTACAAATGGGTGCCTTCTTGCACGCTTGTGTACCAAAACATGGCCTTAGATGTGGCCTTAGATGTGGGGTCATGAATGGGCACTGGCATGATGTAAGTCTTTGAGCTGAGAGACATAGGGAAAATGTACATTCCCACATGAGAACTCGTGCATATGTGCACAACTGTGCTCCAAACGGCTGACTCAAGCCTAGGAAGAACCTGTATTTGTTGATGCTGACCTTTGCCTGTCTGATTACCCGCTTTGTTGTCCTCAGATCTGACAAAGGTGTAGTGACCCTGCAGGCACATTGATAGCAGGTCCCGCCCATCAGCACTTCCTTGATCCCGCTCCTCTGGACTTCCATGCTGCTGGCCATGGTGTGGAGAGAGAGATCCAGGGTTATTGGTTCAAGAGGGATCCTGCCTGCACAGATGTGTGATAAGCTTGTATCATGCACTCTCCTGTAAGGCTTTGTTAACATCTAAAATCGAAATCACTGACACCAGCGTTTTTGTTTTTTTTGCGCAATATTTTTTAGCGGCTCCCACCATTTACCTGCGTGCTGTGATTTTGTATAAAGCTCTTCTCTAAGTGTTTTTGCAGAGCGATTCTGTTTTTTCACTTTCTGATATCAGTCAGGAAGTAAACTCTTTCGCCCGGAAATTAATAAATGCAGTGTATTTATTCATGAAATTGCTCGGGAAATCGCTGTACAAAGTGTTTTTTTCAAATGCTTTGCAATTTCCCCATACCTTCCATTGAGCCAAATCGCCTCAAAAATGGCACAGGCAGCTCTTTGGTGAGCGGATCGGAATCGAACCGCTCAGATGTGAGCACTCTCATAATGAATCATTGCATAAGCACTGTTATGGCGATTTTAAAAATCACTGGCGCTAAAAAAAAATGTGAAAACGCCCTAAGTGTGAACAAGCCCTAACTGAGATTCTTTAACAGTAATTGCAGAGCTCAATAAAAAGGTTAATGCACTATAGAGCGCTTAATATCTATAGCTTCCACTTCTGGAGCAGAACTTGTTGATACGTAACAGATATTGGTTCATGGATTGATTAAACCTGACTTGTGCACAGTATATATTTTCAAAGTTAACAGCTAAAACCATCTGTCTGGTTTTTAAGGGTTAAATCTCTGTCTTTTTTATGTCATTTAGCTGCTAATTGATACGCCTAATTATCAGATTGTGCTGGTAGTGTGTATACACTGTACAAACAAGTCAGAAAAGGGTTATGCTGTATCCAGGGGGAAAGCAGAGAACTTTCTCTCCTTTATTTGCTTACTAATTACTTCAATAGGAGTATATCTGGCAATTTGTCCTGAAGCCGGCAATGATATCAGTTAGCTTCTGCGAGATGCAAATATGCATTTAAATGACATCAGAGCAGTCTCATAGTGTGTCATATTCATTTTTCAGAGTTTTTAATGTTGTAAAAGGAAAGAAAAGTATTTTGAATATAATCCCACTTTAAGACAGACAAAGAACAACAGAAACCCTGTAGCAGATAGTATAATTTCCTGTATGTGCTAAAGGTGGACTACGGGGACTTCAGCTAAAATCGTAAAACCCTTATCTGGAATGAAGAGAAACTGGCTGCAGAATGGCAGAAAAGAATTCATTGTTAAAATACCCAAAAAAGGAAACATGATGGCTTGTTACCATTGCAAAAGAATTACTCCTCTTTCTGTGCCAAACAAGGTCTTCTCCTGGGTCAAGATCCAAAAATGGAGCTTTATAGTGGAATATCTTAACTACCATACATATAGATCCCATGCTACCACATACTGTATAGATGCCATGCTATTAAAAAACAAAGTAGAAATTGTTGATGAATTTCTGAAAACAAAATGTTTACACTTAAAAGCATACATCTTTTTTTTTTCAGGTCACTTTAGTTTTTTGTCTGCTGTAAAGTATATCTACACCAGGCCCGGATTTACATCACAGGAGCCTTTAGGCACAGATGTCCTGGCACCCTAGACTTTGCCCTCCATAAGCCCACAAACCCCCGTTGAACCACACAGAAAGTGTGCTGGCTCACCTAGCTGTAACTTCTCCATTACCAGCCATAGGCAGCTACAGGTGTCCCTTAGCATTAGGTAGCCAGCTAGTGGTGCCCCGACTGAAGGGAGATCTTGTCAGTGAAATGCCAAGAGCCAGGTGACTAAACTCTCATTTACGCTCCGCTCAGGACTCTGCATAGGGAAGGAGGGAGGCGCTAGGGGAGGGGAGTGAACCGCTCCTCCATCAAAATGCGCCTGTAGTCGCGTGCCTACAGTGCCTTATGGCCCTAATCTACACCATAGATATGGAAAGTTGTGGGCCTCTTGCAGCTCAAAGCCTCAGGCTACCACCCAGACAGCCCCTTTTATAAACCATCTCTGAGGTCAAGCTAACTGAGTAGATCAAGCATCTCCACTAAACTTAAATATCAGGAATGAAATATGGGATAATTTTTGCATAAGGTATTTATTGGGTGGAAATGTCACAAATTGTACGCAGACAAACCTGCATATTAAGATTCACTGTCTGCCTCGATAAAACGGGGCCATGACATCCAGATGTTTCCGTGATGCAAGATACGAAGACTTCAGATGGGAATATCAGAGGGTTTTGTCTTCATTGTTTTTCACTTTATTTTCTGGCAATCAAGTCACAGAAGAACAATGGCTTTTCCTTGACAGGAAGTGAGGCGTGTTCAGCGATGTGGAAACTGAGGCTGTGCTGAACAATACCTGAAGATTTTTTATGTGTTTCACTTGGAAAAGGTTTAAAAGGAAAACTTCCTCAGAAGCTCAATGTGTGAGGCCAGCCAAACACAGGTTCTCTGACAGACATGGTTTGCCATCATGTCTTCCTGGGTTGTCACCATAACCAGCTGCCCCAGTCTGGTGCCAGGTTCAGGCCATAGAATCGTTTCTGAGATCTGGTCCACCTGTGGAAGAATCCAGATGACCAACCACCCAAAGAAACAATATTTTCCTTCAGCCCACCTGGTCTCCCTAGAGGCTGTGCTTGCAGCATTTAGAGAGACACCTTAGCCCATATGCAATTAACTTTTTCTCTAGAGTTATCTCCTAGAAGATAATTTTCATCTACTCTTTAAAATATATTTTCAGCATTTTACAGTTGAAAAAGTGCCCCGGATTTGGTGAAAAATTATTTGGAGTATTTTCTTACTTGCTGGTGGTCTAAAAGGCATTCTATGACAGGGTGTGAAAATATCGTCTAGGAGAAGCCTCAGGAGAAAAAGTAAATTGCATATGGGCCCTCGTCTTTGGAGCTCCTTTACTTTGGATTAAATAGGAATAAATGGCCAATATGCACAACAAGCAAGCATTATCACTTGCGTAGGGAAATGCTGATGGTGTGGGGGCCTGTCCTTAACTTACGTACCACCTTACCATAGACAACAGTAGTGGGCGGTAAAGGAGTGACATAGCCTTTCTCTCTTCATTAAGTGCCCTGCCCACTGCTGCTGGCTGTACATGCGAAAAGCGCACTGGGGAAAATTGAGTTCATCGGCTAACTGATATTCTACTATTGTACAGAGGTAGTTCCGTATTTTACTATCGCTAAACCTAAACCAATTCTCACACAGAGCCCTCCCTTTCCCTATGCATAACTCTAAAAGAAATCACACCACTGATGCCTAACCCTAAGCAATCCCCCACCGATGCCTAACCCTAATCGGCTCCCCTCCCCAACAATGCCTAACCATAACCAATCCCCCCTATCGATGCCTAACCCTAACCGCCTCCCCTCCCTAACGATGCCTAACCAATCCCTCCACTGATGCCTAACCCTAACCGCCTCCCCTCCCTAACGATGCCTAACCATTCCCCTCACTGATGCCTAATCCTAGCTGATTCCCTCCCCCACCACCACCACCGATGCCTATCCCTAACTACAGCACCCCATACTGATGCTGAAACCCTAACCAATCCCCCACTGATGTCTAAACCTAACCTACCCTCCCATGATGCCTAACCGTAACCTCCCCTGCCGCAAACCCTCCAATTACTGCGCTTGCCACTTTAAATTATAAAAACCGGGTGCTGCTGAAACTTGGACAACCCATAGGTGCGCACGTTAATAGAGGTAAATAATTAAATTATGGGGACCTACGTCTCCCAACAAATAATCTGGCATCAGGGCCTCCCACCATGCAAAGCGTGCAGCCCGGCGCCCAGTATTTTATCAGGCACCCACACTTACATCATCAACCAATCTTAACATGTATACCACGGATAGAGTGGCCAAACTGCCACGGCTCCTCCTGCTTTCAGAATAAGCTCACCACACTCTATGTAATGTGTACAAGGATGTACATTGGCCCTAACTGTGTAAAAGAGGCAATAATGACCTATTTGGGGCTTTTTTACATTTTCTGCTCAAGTCCCTTGACCAGCAGAGGTAAGTGTATAAGCAGGGGCAGAAGCAGCACCAAAAGGTTAGTCAATGAAAGAGAGAGGATGGAGCTGTTCCAGAGGCTCTTCAAGCAAGCTGTCAACACTGCAATCAGGAGGACAGAATCCAGACTGCAATGAACATAGGGAGAGGGCTGTCATCCATAAGATAGGATCCACGCTGCAATTATAGAGCAGATGAAGGAGTGTTTTTCCTTTACTTTCCTTTACAAAAGCACTCCCTGGAAAGGATCGATACAAAGAAGCCATCCCAACCCTGTATGCATTTGCATGCTATTTTAGCAGTTGAACTCAGCAACAGCAATTCAGACAGTGCTTTTGAAAATAAAGAAAACTCTGAGAATCCCCCATGAGGATATAAACTAGTCCAAATGTTCAGATTATAGTAGTAGTAGTAAGTGACAGCGATTTTGGAAAAGTCTGAGCATGCACAGTGTGCTCTCTCCGACGGAGAATAGTACTGCGCCTGCTTCCAGTAGCGTCCTGTAGATGTTCTACCCCTGTTTGTGTTCTCCTGTATCCCATGTGTCCCCTTCTTTCCCCAGTGAGTCCCCATGTGTCCCCTTCTTTCCCCAGTGAGTCCCCTTCTGTCCCCTTGTGCCCCCTTCTGTCCCCTTGTGCCCCTTCTTTCCACAGTGTGTCCCCTTCTGTCCCCAGTGTGTCCCTTTCTGTACACATTGGGTCCCCTGCTGTCCCCAGTTTTGCCCCTCCTGTCTGCAGTGTGCCTTTCTCTGTCCTCTGCCCCCCATGTGTCTCCCGTTTCCCCCATGTCTCTCCCGCTCTCCCCCATGCTGTTGGAGCCGCTGGATGAGTTGAATCAAGCTGCCGATTCTGATAATTATACACAGGGGCAGAGGAGGATACAGGGGGGAGCGGGAGATACACGGGGGGAGGGGGCAGGGGACACACGGGGGGGGGGGAGTGGGAGACACATGGGGGCAAAAGACACACGGGGGGACAATGTATTTAGCATATATACGACGCAGGGACTTTTTCTCCACGATTTTGGGGTACATGAAGCGCATCTTATATGCCGAAAAATACAGTACTTCTTGCTCTCAATGACAGGAAGTGAGATAAAATCTCCACCCAAGACTCAGACATTGCTACAAACCTGACACCAGTATATTGTATACCCTTCCTCGTTTTTCTGAACCTAAAATAAAGCTTTTGGGTGGAGTTCCGTGTTAATATTTTTCTGACCTCTGGGTGGCCTTCCCACCGAACTGTGGCCAAACTTGAAGATAGTATAACTCTTTCTTTATTGGCTGGCTTAACAGGCTCTTAGCTCAAGGAGTTAATGCTTGTAAACAGTGCATGATGCAAACTGAAGTCCTAAAGGTCAGCCTTTCCCTATAATGAGTCTGCCAGATATAAAGGGGCCTCTATAACGGCCATTTACAATGCTCAATCATCCTTGAAATGTCTCATTTTCACTTCCATTCTTCGGTTTATTTAATATTCTTCTGTGTCCTGGAGTGCCAGAGCTCTGTATTATTCATCTAGTCTTACAGCTATGTGCACAGCAGTGTGCTGCTCTTGTGTACAGCTGCTGGATCTGAACTGTGCAGTCTACATTTACCTGCTAATAAAACAGATAGTTATACTGCTGTAAGTAGAATGATATAGTGCTGTAGGTAGATAGATTCCAAATAATGCTGTGAGTAGAATGCTATATTTATTTATTTATTTATATAGCGCCGACATACAGTATTACGCAGCACTGTACAGAGTATATTGTCTTGTCACTAACTGTCCCTCAGGGGCTTACAATCTACTTCCTACCATAGTTATATGTCTATGTATATATCGTGTAGTGCATGTATCATAGCCAATTTTTGGGGGAAGCCAATTAACTTATCTGTATGTTTTTTGGGAAGTGGGGGGAAACCGGAGTGCTCGGGGGAAACCCACACAGACACGGGGAGATCATACAACCTTCTTGCAGATGTTGACCTGGCTGGGATTCAAACCGGGGAACCAATGCTGCAAGGTGAGAGTGCTAACCACTATGCCACCATGCTGCTCTATGCTATAGTGCTCAGGGCCGGCCTTAGGTTTCACAGCGCCCTGAGCAAAACCTGATTTTTGTGCCCCCCCCTTCATCCTCTTCCCGCGTGCGCACACACACACGCACACATACACAGGCCCATATGCAATTCACCTTTTCTCCTGGTATATCTCCTGGAACAGCGGTTCCCAACCTTTTTGACGTTGTGACACATCACGCCAAATGCTCAAATCTCTGTGAAACATCACATATGTATAATAGAAAAAAATAGTGTTAATAACCACGAATGGATGGAAAGAGTGCTTTATCCTGAATATACTTAAAATGAAGGCTAGAACCTTTCAGGAATATTATTAAAAGCAATCAGTGGGACAGTTAGCCCCCCCTCCCCCGCCTCTCCCCCATTTAGAATGATAGCACAGCACCGACAATTTGCACCACGTGTTAGTGCGCCCTCCCCCCCTAAAAAAGCCCCCCTCAGAGTCAGTATAGGTAGGTCGCCAGGTATAGGTGCCCCCAGTATAAGATCTCATGTGCAAGTGCCCTCCAATATAGGTTGCCAAGCATAGGTGCCCCCAGTATAGGTGGTCAGTTGAAGGTCTCCATCACCCCCCATAGGTAGCCAGGTGTAGGGGCCTCCAGTATAGGTAGCCAGGTAATGGTGTCCCCAGTATAGGAAATCAGGTGTAGATGATCAGTTGCGTAGCTAAGGAGCTATGGGCCCCTGTACAAGTTCTACAATGGGGCCCCCAAGCACTCTTTACATAACTATTGATAATCTGCCAAGGACAACCGCAGTGTCAGAGGTGCAAGAAAGCATGGGGAACAGTTTGTAAATGATAATTACTATTCAAAGCATCTATACAAGGGATTACTACCAGCACAGGACCAATAGAGAGCTAATACTGCAGTTGAGGGAGGGCCCCTCTCTGGCCCAAGGGCCCCAATGCGGTTGCAACCTCTGCACCCCGGCTATGATAGTGCTGTAGTTAAATAGATATAATGCTGCCTGTGAGTAGAATGCTATAGTGCTGTAGGTAGATAGCTATAATGCTGTGAGTAGAATGATATAGCGCTGTAGGCAGATAGATATAACACTGTAAGTAGAATGCTATAGTGCTGCAAGTAGATAGATATAACGCTGTGAGTAGAATGCTATAGTGCTGTAGGTAGATAGATATATAATGCTGTAATTAGAATGATATAATGCTGTGAGTAGAGTGATATAGTGCTGCAGGTAGATAGATAAAACGCTGTGAGTAGAATGCTAAAGTGCTGCAGGTAGATAGATATGATGCTGCAAGTAGAATTATATAGTGCTGTAGGTAGATTGATATAATGCTGCAAATAGAATGATATAGTGCTGTATGTAGATAGATATATAATGCTGTAATTAGAATGATATAATGCTGTGAGTAGAATGATATAGTGCTGCAGGTAGATAGATAAAACGCTGTGAGTAGAATGCTAAAGTGCTGCAGGTAGATAGATATGATGCTGCAAGTAGAATGATATAGTGCTGTAGGTAGATAGATATAATGCTGCAAGTAGAATGATACAGTGCTGCAGGTAGATAGATATAATGCTGTGAGTAGAATGCTAAAGTGCTGCAGGTAGATAGATATAACGCTGTGAGTAGAATGCTATAGTGCTGCAGGTAGATAGATATAATGCTGCAAATAGAATTATATAATGCTGTCAGTAGAATGATATAATGCTGCAGGTAGATAGATATAATGCTGCAAGTAGAATGATACAGTGCTGTAGGTAGATCGATATGATGCTGCAAGTAAAATGATATAGTGCTGTAGGTAGATAGATATAATGCTGCAAGTAGAATGATATAGTGCTGTATGTAGATAGATATAATGCTGCAAATAGAATTATACAGTGCTGTAGGTATATAGATATGATGCTGCAAGTAAAATGATATAGTGCTGTATGTAGATAGATATAATGCTGCAAATAGAATTATATAATGCTGTGAGTAGAATGATATAGTTCTGCAGGTAGATAGATATAATGCTGCAAGTAGAATGATATAGTGCTGTAGGTAGATTGATATAATGCTGCAAGTAGAATGATACAGTGCTGCAGGTAGATAGATAAAACGCTGTGAGTAGAATGCTAAAGTGCTGCAGGTAGATAGATATGATGCTGCAAGTAGAATGATATAGTGCTGTAGGTAGATTGATATAATGCTGCAAGTAGAATGATACAGTGCTGCAGGTAGATAGATATAATGCTGTGAGTAGAATGCTAAAGTGCTGCAGGTAGATAGATATAACGCTGTGAGTAGAATGCTATAGTGCTGCAGGTAGATAGATATAATGCTGCAAATAGAATTATATAATGCTGTCAGTAGAATGATATAGTGCTGAAGGTAGATAGATATAATGCTGCAAGTAAAATTATATGACAAGACAAGACAAATACATTTATATCGCGCTTTTCTCCTGGCAGACTCAAAGCGCCAGAGCTGCAGCCAGCCACTAGGACGCGCTCTATTGGCAGTAGCAGTGTTATAGTGCTGTAGGTAGATATAATGCTGCAAGTAGAATTATATAGTGCTGCAGGTAGATAGATATAATGCTGCAAGTAGAATAATATAGTGTTGCAGGTAAATAGCTATAATTCTGCAAGTAGAATGATATAGTGCTGCAAGTAGAATGATATAGTGCTGCAAGTAGAATGATATAGTGCTGCAGGTAGATAGCTATAATTCTGTAAGTAGAATGCTATAGTGCTGTAGGTAGATAGATATAATGCTGTAAGCAGAATTTTATAGTGTTGTAGGTAGATAGATATAATGCTGTAAGTAGAATTATATAGTGCTGTAGGTAGAATCATATAGTTTTGTAGGTAGATTGGTATACCGCAATATTGTAGGTGAAATTACATGGCGCTGCAGGTACAACAATACAGCTATGCAAAAAAACAGATATTTAGCTGTAAGTATATTGGTGCTGTAGGTTGATTGGTATAGCATTGCAGACAGTATAACTGAATAACTATGTAGTTAATATAGATTGATATAGCACTCTAGGCATACCTCCCAACTTTTTGAGATCAGAAAGAGGACAATTAGGCCACACCCCTGCCACACCTCTAACCATACAACCACACACCCCTAGTCATGCATACTATAAAGATTTCTTTAGAAAAATAAGTTGTTTTATAATTCAAACCATACTGGTCCTTTCTATCCTGGTTCATTTTCCTTCATATTAACATTTGAATATAAGAAATATATCAATTTAAAGGAGTCAATGCAAGGAGTTTTGAATCAGGATTATACAATTTATTGGCTAACTTAGAGATGAATAAACAGTGAGCTTTTGGCTTATAAAAAGCCTTCGTTGGACTGGTTCGAGTCAATTAAACTCTGAAAAACTGTGAAAATAGGATGATTTTACCACAGCAGAGATGTGAGTTCTGAAGTTTAAATCCCCATCAATTAGAACTCCCAGGCTACGCACATGAACAGAGCTGCGTAGATCCGTGCCTCCTATTCCCAGTGGTGAAGACTGCAAGTTAAGTTGTTTTGTTGTCATGCACTGCCCTCCGTTCAGAAGGACTTCAGATTTGTCTGCATTTAGTTTCAGCCAGCTGTCACTCATCCGTTGCTATAGTTCGCCTAAGCAGGCGTTTATAGTTAGAGCTGGGTCTGTCACACCAGGCTTGAAGGAAAAATATAGGCCTCTATTCATAAAGCATTCCCGCATGCGGTAATGCTCAAAACAGCTGACTTTCTCGACCATTTAGCAAAGTGTTCATTCATAAAAGCTGTTTCAGCATGAAAAGCTACAATTCCTGTGCAGTGCGGGAAATGGCCGCCTTGTGCGGAGATTATCACAACACATGTCACTGAAGTTTAATTCATAAAGATTAGAGCAGGCGGAATGTGAGCGGAGAAACCAGGTTGTTTAGATAATGCGATAAGCCAGCAGATAACAGCAAAGCTAATGAAGAGACAGACCTCCCAGGCAGCTGCAGTGAGAGCAGAACAAAAACTGCATCCCAGAATACCAAGGCTGTGTTTTTTAACCCCTTGGGTACCTGTTTCCAGATATATTTCACATCAGAAAGCCTGCATGTGTAATATTTCTTGAAGTTCTTCTAAGCTGCAGCGGATTCAGCGCAAGGAGAGGCAATTAAAAAAAAAGCACATGTAAAGAGATGCTGGGGCTGCCTCCTTTATGC
The DNA here is from genome assembly GCF_040937935.1 of Hyperolius riggenbachi. Taxonomy (NCBI): domain Eukaryota; kingdom Metazoa; phylum Chordata; class Amphibia; order Anura; family Hyperoliidae; genus Hyperolius; species Hyperolius riggenbachi. The sequence goes on from NC_090650.1 coordinate 54,095,469, forward strand.
CTCTGTCTCTGCACAGAAAATGTATCAACTCAGCTAGTACCGCTAGTTTAGTGCGGGAATTCCCCGACCTATTATCGCAAGTGTAAACTTTTTTATGAATTAGCACACAAAAGTCTAAAATACCGATGCAGTGTTTTCCCTCCAAGATTTTTTTCCCTGCAAATGTTTTATGAATAGAGCCCATAGTTGGGTATCATCAGCATAGCAGTGGTATGTCAGGCCATGTTTTTGGATTAGTTTTCCAAGCGGTAACATGTAAATTGTGAAAAGCAGGGGAGAAAGGATAGAGCCCTGGGGCACCCCATACTTAAGTGGTACAGAGGTGGACAGGAAGGGCCCCTTAGACACTTTTTGGGTTCTGCCACTCAAGCAGGATTAGAACCACTGAAGAACTATGCCATCAATGCTGCAGTATTCCTGCAGCCTGCTTATCAAGATGTCATGGTCAACTGTATCAAAGGCTGCAGAAAGGTCTAGCAGTATGAGGATGGATCACTCTCCTCTGTCTCTTGCCATGAGCAGGTGGTTGCATATTTGGTTGAGGGCAGTTTCAGTGCTGTGATGTTTCCTGAAGCCAGACTGGAATGGGTCAGAACTGCTGTTTTGTAGGATTTTGGCTTCTAGCTGGACGTATACAGCTTTTTCAATTAGCTTACCCAGAAAGGGAAGGTTAGAGACAGGTCTGTAGCTGTTCATTGCATCTGGGTCCAGGCAGGGTTTTTTGAGGAGAGGCCTGATGATTGCTTCCTTCAGTAAAGCAGGAAATATCCCTGATTGTAAGGAACAGTTTACAATTTTGAAGAATACTGGTACAAACAGGTCGGGGCTGTTCAAAATGAACTGTGTTGGGCAAGGATCCAGGTCACAGGTAGTTTGGCGGAGGTGAAGGAGGATGCTTGATATGACTTCTTCATCAATTTCCTTGAAGTTTGACCAAGGTGTTACATTGTCTCTGCTAATGGTCTTCGACGCTATATTAGGTTCAGATGCTGTAAGTTGGATGGCGGACCTTATAGCGGAGACTTTGTCTAAGAAGAAATGGGCAAATTGGTCACAGAGATCCTTTGAAGACTGGTGTCAGGAATATATTGGGGTGCTGATGCTGTTAAGGATAATACAGTAATATATTTTCATTTTACCACTTTTATATCTGCTGTGGTATGTCAAATGTGTAGATATGCAGGCTAGATTCATGGAATGTTCATGTGATTGGGTGGGTGGGTCACTAGACCTACATTTGCATCTAAAGAGGACTTCAGTGAATGGAGCTGGGGTAATCAGACAATGGCAGAAGTGAAGTGTTGAAGTCCTTGATACTTGAAACATTTACACTTCTGTTGAGGAAGTGAAGAACTCTAGACTAAGTCAGGAAGAGTCGCTTCACCAAAAGTTGACATGTGTGTTAAACACTATTTCATTGTGAGGAAATTGAATTATTGGTGAAGGTGCAAACTATACCCTGTAAATCACATCTATGGGAAGGGGTTGGAAATCTCTGCAGACTTTAAAAACGGAGACAGGAAAAAGCCTTAGTCAAGTTTTCACCTGGAGTTGAAAGCCTCACTTCACAATCTTTTGATGTATAGACTTTTACCTGGAAATGGAATATGTCTGAGATTTAATTAAAAACTAGTTCCTCCCCTCCCCAAGGAAGTTGCAGCCTCCAGGCGTATCTCACAGTATAAAACAGCAGCTAGGATAGCCACAACTTGTAGTTCTTGGAGGTAGCCCACACGGCTAGAACTAACCTGGTTCCTGACCAGAAGTGCATACTCCCGCAACAACGCCAGATCAATACACTGGTACGTTTATTTCCCCGTTTATTTTGGTAAGCAAAATCGCTTTGTGTGTATTTTTGTTCTTTTATCTTTGTAACTTTTTACTTTGTTTTTGTAATCTTTTGTATATATTCTGTTCTGCATTGTTCCACCTTTTTCCCTGGAATATTAAATTATTATTTAATAAGCTTGACTTCTGCCGTACTAAACTAACACTCATAGCCTAGAAGAGATTGAAGTGTGTATAAGTCCATGCCTAATTGTATGACAGAGGCGCTATATGTGCTACCTGAGACCTACTGTTTTGTCCCCTGTTTTATTGCCTGATGAAGCGGGCTTGGTCCTGCGAAACGCGTTGCATCTATTGGGGTACTAATAAAGTGTTTATTTATGTCAGACAAGTAGTCTAGTCTGCTTTAGGAGGTAAGTCCACCACTGCCTCCCCAGCATATTTTAAAACTTTTAATTGTTGTTTTTATTCTGCTGGCGCCTCTGTTCATCAAAGTCATTATAGTGTCCACCCTTGGTGGAAGGGGGACCCACCCCTACCTTTCTTCTATCTACAGAGAGCGACTTCTTAACCCTGAGTGAGGACAGGTCTAATCTCCTCACCTGCATTCACAGTGGTTGCCTCAGCGGTAACCCTTGTTTGTGAGTATAACCTTCTCACATTACATTATCCACTATTGTCCTGAGCATACTACACCATATTGGGCTCTCGGTGTCTTTTTCTTATATGCCTAATTGTATGCTTGAGCAACACTACCATATGAAATTGTAATTGCATTGTGTGTGGGGGCGTTTGTCATACGTTGGCCAAAAGCGTGCAGCTGACCCAACGTACGAAAAACGCCAGTGCGAGTAGCGACAGCAGAGTGGCTAACAGTATCGTTCGGAACGACTGTTAGTTGTTTTTGCTTCACTACAGTGTAAGATTGCAACTGTGTGTGTGTGTGTGGGTGCGTGGCGTTCCCGTATTCGGCCTAAGCGCAAAGCTGACCCGAATATGAAAACGCGGATTGCGCGCTTAGGACTCGACAGCAGAGTGGAAGTGTCTAGCGAACCGCTAGTGGTAGCAGTGAGAGGTGTTCTGAGGGGTCCCAGCCTTGTTTTAGCTCGAATAAGGCTGCTCCCCGCTTGATCTGGTCAAACCCGCAGTCGGGAACCGTATACGCAGGCGGGCCGGTTCCTGACAACTGGATATTAAGTTTTTGACACAGAGGGGACTGCAGCGGGCCCAGAGATTGATTGGCAAGTGATGCAGCTTTGAGAGAGGATAGAAACAGAGTGGCTTCTGCTATGCATACTAATTGATAGTTTTTAGCCAGCTGGAAGGGAATACAAGTGGTGGTTGTAATGAGCAGATTCTACGATGGCACTTGCAACGTCAGAACTTCAGGTTCAGATTTTGGCTGGGACGCTATCTAAATTTCTAAATTGGAAGTTAAATGGTTTGTCCACTTTCCTCCATGCACTGTAGTCTCCTCAAGTCCCCAAAACATACTGGTTATTTGGCTTCCTCCCTAATTTGACCCTAGACTTTGATAGGAACATTAGATTGTCAGCCCCTCTGCAATTAAAATCCAGAGCCAAGAAAACATATAGAGTACAAGAGCCAAAGAAAAGACAAGAACCAGGAGCCAATAGAGCAATATGTATCAGACAGTATATCACAATATTCTGGTTACAATAACACTGCAACCACCAATGATCCAAAGAGCTTCTTTCTTTTTATGATATTACTTCTTCTATCAGAGCCAGACCATAAACTAGGCATCTAGTCGGGTTCCTAGGGCCTTGAGCATAATCAGGGGCCGAGCTACCTGCTGTTACACACTTCCTCTTACGAAAACCATCTGGTGGCAAGCGGGGGGCTGTCAAAGCTGCTCCCTAGCCTGTGGGCCAGATTTCACTGTAATCTATCTCTGCTTTCTACTGACGCTATAAAGACACTTAGGCTAGGTTCACAGTGGTCCGTTGCATAACGCATGCGTTATAATGAGCGTGAACTGCAAAGGACACTGGACATAGACTTTAAAGGATAACTGTAGTGAGAGGGATATGGAGGCTGCCATATTTATTTCATTTTCAACAATACCAGTTTCCTGGCAGCCCTGCTGGTCCGTTTCACTGCAGTGGTGTATGAATCGTACCAGAAACAAGCATGCAGCTATTCTTCTCAGATCTGACAATAATGTTAGAAACACCTGATCTGCTGCATGCTTGTTCAGGGTCTATGGCTAGTTGACTGTCAACAGTCAGCCTCCTGGGCCAATCAAAGTGCAGGAATGTCATTCTTTGAAGCCACTGGACCTGCCGGGGCTCAGTTAAGCGCTCGTTAAGGTTAACGTATCGCTTGTTTAACTATCCGAGCAGAGCGTAATTTAGCTGAGCACGCTATGGCTGCATAGCGTGCGCTGAGAATTATTACCACGCGCTGCTGTCATTAAAAGCGCAGCTTAGTGAATCAACTCCCATTTCCCTACAGATCTCTTTAATACAAATACTGCAAGCAGCGAGTTACAATAACATGATCAGTTACAGCGCAGTACAGTTGTATGGGCAGTGAGTTGAAATGCAGAATTATTCTGCAACACAACTGAGCTCTGTGAACTAGCACAAATACTTGCATTATTGCTTTCCCAGAACTGAGCAGTGTTAATACTTTACTCTCACCAATTTCGTAGACTGAAGCAAATGGGCAACCACCTGTAATCTGTAAATGTTTCCCTGCGTGAGTATAACCTCGGGGCTTCATGCTGCGTAATTAAGTACAGAAAGGTCATCCTGATAATGATTGGTTGGGGTCTGATGCTGACATTCTGGTAACATTTCATAATAGATGGATCTAATGCGCGCTGCTCACGCACAACGGTGAATGTCACTGAGCAGGCCGTACATCACATGCACCAAATGTTTCTATTTACTGTTTTCTCGGAGAAGAACTTAAACTTAGCAGCTGAGTATTAATCAGGGTTTTGTTTTTTTTCCCATAAACCGTTAGTGTTTACAAGCAGCCCATTGTCTCTGGATTCTATCGCCTGACGTTTGTTACCGGAGCGGAAGATTGTCAGATGACTGGGATAATATTCAGGGATCATCAGGGTCACACAAGGAGGAGCCACCAGGGGGAGTTTTATAAAGCTCAACTCAACCCATAAACAAGGAAAATTCTTAAGTAGGCATTGTAGTGACATACAGGAGAATTCAATAAGTTATTCTGGATAGCCAGTTTTACCTTAACCACTTCACTCTCAAGGGTTTTTACCCTAACAGACCAGAGCAATTTTCCCGTTAGCCATTAACTTTATCACTACTTATCACACCAAAATGATTTAAACCTTTTTTTTTTCCGCCACAAATAAGGCTTTTGGGGGGTGATATTTGTTTTTAGTAATTACTTTATTTTCTATCCAATTTAAAGGGAAACCTTGGAGAAAAATGAAAAAATACACTCTTTCTCAAATTCCATCCCCTGGCCACACTTGATCCTAAATCTGTACAGTTCCATTCCAGTCCTGTCCTGTCAGTTTTGTATCATTTTTCTGTGGCTGGGTTCACACATAAAACATATAAGTTCCATTCTTGAGGGTAGTCCTCACTTTTCAGGTTGCAGATCGGAATGCATTTTAAACTGATCCGTTTTTCTAAAAACTGATCCGTTTTTCAAAATGCTGTGCTTTTGCAGCATACGTTTGCAGTCCGTTTAAACATATGTCAAAAACGTGTCCTTCCTTCCTGTGTGTTTCTATTGGATAGAGAGGTCCGCAAAGATGATGCTGAGGGGGAAGCAGGAGTAGCCAGTCTGCTTTGGCATCTGTCTTGTGTGCAAAAATTCTCTGTGTAGAGGGAGATCTGTTTTTGCATTGCCTTTCATTGCCTCTGCGGGTATCCGGGCTCAGTGAAAATCTGCAAAATCTGGACTCTCTGTTCAGTTTCCTAAAACAGAGCCCACAGATCCGTTTTTTTAACATTGGTATCTGTGGCTCTGTTTTTGTCCAGGGCAAAGAACTTAGCCACGGATACGGTTTTAAAACAAGTGTAAAACTGATACAAAACTGATACAAAACTGATGCAAAACTGACAGGACTATAAAAGAACAGTACAGATTTATGTGTGAACTAAGACTATATAAGTAAATACAAATTTGATTGCAAAATAATTAGCAACATTTTACACCACAATAAAAGTATATATGTATACTCCACACATACAGAAATGAGATAATTGTATCCGTTCGAAGAGTACGGTAGGATTAGGATGAAATGGGTATCTAGGCAAGATAGCATTTTTTTGCCCACCATTGATAATTACTTGGCTTTTTTACAATGGTTTGGTGGGGGCCAGCGTCCAACAGGCCCCTAGTCGCTCTCCAGGCCCTGGGCAACTGCTTAGGTTTGCTTTGTGGGTGATCCAGCTCTGAGTACGGAACAAACCTTGCTCAGAACAGTAAGTAAAAGTCAGGCGCTGTGCAGTAATAAACTCCGTAGGTTACAAATAATGACATTCAGAATTTAATCACTAAGTTCATAGGCAGATTGCACCATAATGAAATCTGAATGTCACATAACCAGCAAGGCCTAATGCTGACAGATTGGCAATTTATTCTGCATATCAGATTATCAAAACAGCCGCCCTGCAGCATCATATACAGAAGCATGAATCTCGCAGACAATAAAGTGACAAGATGAAAAGTGACAGCCCAACAACACTGCATGTGTCAGAAGAAACGCACTCAGAAATATCTTCCAGCTGCAATGTGTAAGCTTAAAGAGGACCTCGGAGTAAATCCTAAAACCCGGCAGCACGTACAGTGGGTTGCAAAAGTATTCAGCCCCCTTGAAGTTTTCCACATTTTGTCACATTACTGCCACAAACATGAATCAATTCTATTGGAATTCCACATGAAAGACCAATATAAAGTGGTGTACACGTGAGAAGTGGAACAAAAATCATACATGATTCCAAACATTTTTTTTACAAATAAATAACTGCAAAGTGGGGAGTGTGTAATTATTCAGCCCCCTTTGGTCTGAGTGCAGTCAGTTGCCCATAGACATTGCCTGATGAGTGTTAATGACTAAATAGAGTGCACCTGTGTGTAATGTAATGTCAGTACAAGTACAGCTGCTCTGTGACAGCCTCAGAGGTTGTCTAAGAGAATATTGGGAGCAACAACACCATGAAGTCCAAAGAACACACCAGACAGGTCAGGGATAAAGTTATTGAGAAATTTAAAGCAGGCTTAGGCTACAAAAAGATTTCCAAAGCCTTGAACATCCCACGGAGCACCGTTCAAGCGATCATTCAGAAATGGAAGGAGTATGGCACAACTGTAAACCTACCAAGACAAGGCCGTCCACCTAAACTCACAGGCCAAACAAGGAGAGCACTGATCAGTAATGCAGTCAAGAGGCCCATGGTGACTCTGGACGAGCTGCAGAAACTACAGCTCATGTGGGGGAATCTGACCATAGGACAACTATTAGTCGTGCACTGCACAAAGTTGGCCTTTATGGAACAGTGGCAAGAAGAAAGCCATTGTTAACAGAAAAGCATAAGAAGTCCCGTTTGCAGTTTGCCACAAGCCATGTGGGGGACAGAGCAAACATGTGGAAGAAGGTGCTCTGGTCAGATGAGACCAAAATGGAACTTTTTGGCCAAAATACAAAAACACTATGTGTGGTGGAAAACTGACACTGCACATCACGCTGAACACACCATCCCCACTGTCAAATATGGTGGTGGCAGCATCATGCTCTGGGGGTGCTTCTCTTCAGCAGGGACAGGGAAGCTGGTCAGAGTTGATGGGAAGATGGATGAAGCCAAATACAGGGCAATCTTGAAAGAAAACCTCTTATGGTCTGCAAAAGACTTGAGACTGGGGCGGAGGTTCACCTATCAGCAGGACAACGACCCTAAACATAACGCCAGGGCAACAATGGAATGTGTTAGAATGGCCCAGTCAAAGTCCAGATCTAAATCCAATCGAGAATCTGTGGCAAGATCTGAAAACTGCTGTTCACAAACGCTGTCCATCTAATCTGACTGAGTTGGAGCTGTTTTGCAAAGAAGAATGGGCAAGGATTTCAGTCTCTAGATGTGCAAAGCTGGTAGAGACATACCCTAAAAGACTGGCAGCTGTAATTGCAGCAAAAGGTGGTTCTACAAAGTATTGACTCAGGGGGCTGAATAATTACGCACACCCCACTTTGCAGTTTTTTGTTTTTTTTATGTTTAGAATCATGTATGATTTTCGTTCCACTTCTCACGCGTACACCACTTTGTATTGGTCTTTCACATGGAATTCCAGTAAAATTGATTCATGTTTGTCGCAGTAATATTATTTATTATTTATCATTATTTATTTATTTATTGTATTTATAAAGCGCCAACATATTACGCAGCGCTGGACATTAGTTATATGACAAAATGTGGAAAACTTCAAGGGGGCCGAATACTTTTGCAAACCACTGTATATATTGGTTTTTTTTTTTGCCACAAATGAGGCTTTCTTTGGGTGGTATTTTTGCTAAGAAATATTTTATTTTATATACATTTTAAAGGGAATAATAAGAAAAAAATGAAATTTAAAATAAAACTTGCTGCTGTGGATAAAACCCACACATTTTATTTGACCATTTTTCTTGGTTATTGCAACATTTAAATTGTGTCCCTAATACATTGTATGGCGATAATATTTTATCTGGAGATAAAGGTGCATTTGTTTTTAGTTTAGGCCCGGTTCACACTTGCGGTGGCCCTCCGGAATCGCCGTGCCGGAGCCGCACCGCTTGCAGAACGGACGGAACGGACGCACGGCATAGCAATGAAAGCCTATGCGTCCGTTCACATGCGTCCGTTCCAACATGCGCTATTTTTTGATCCGGCTCCTCCGGCAGCCGTATCCGGGGCGGAGCCGGACTGCACCATCCGGCCAATACAAACCAATGGGAACCGGAGAGCGCACAACACACTGGCTGAGAAATCCGGATGTTCTACCCCACTTCCTATGGGGATTGTTGCGGCGATATTGGATGGGGACACATGGGCAAGCATTTTGGAGTGGAGCAGCACAGCTGGATCCGGATCCGGAGATGTTGGCAGCATGTCGGAGGTGGAGGTGAGTGCTAAACAGCAGAGGGCCTGATTCCACAGGTCCCCCTTCTGCTGACCTCCCAGACCCCCAACTTTTTTTTTGTTTTTAACGAACTTTTGCCAAACGGATCCGGATCGCATCCTGATGGACACCTGATGCAACCTGACCGGATCCGGATCGGACGGATCCGGTCAGGTCATCCGGTCCGTTTGGCAAACAACCGCTAATGTGAACCGGGCCTTAGTGATTTTTTAATACTATGTATCTAATTACAAGCCTTTATTTCCAAAATTAACAGTAATATACCCTCATGACATACATATTAAAAAGTCCATAAGGTAACTATTTATGTTTTTTTTTAAATTGTGTAATTTTTTTTATTTTTTGGTGTCTTTTTTTCAGTGATGATCGTAATCAGCTAGTTACAATTACACAAAATTTCAAATACATTTTTGCAATTATGCATATATGTATTTACAAATGTTAATTCATTAATTGAAATGATTTTGTATAATAATTTGTAATTTTGCATGAATTTTCATGTAATTTCATGCCAACTTTGGTGGTGAATAGCAAAGCCTCCGTACATGCTATTGTCACCAAAAGTGCTATATAGTATGTTAAGGAGATGAGTAGTGGGTACAAGTCAAAAAAATTGGGGGGGGGGGGTTATTTTTTTTTTTCAAAAAGACCTTGCAGTTTTTGAGAAAATCGATTTTCAAAATGTAAAGAAAAATGTTTTTGTAAAATGACAGTTTAAAAAACCTCTCTCTTTGCATTTTTAAAGTCAGTTTTCTCAAAAATTACAAGGTCTTTTTTGAAAAATTATTTTTTTTGTACCCACTATTCTACACTATATTAAAGTATACAGCAATTTTGGTAGCAATAGCCAGTATGGGGGCTTTGCTATTAACCGCTAAAGTCAGCACAAAATTACGCGAGAAATTACATGAACAATTATGCGAAATTAGGAATGATTACATTTGCATGCAAAATGAATTACAATTTTCCCAGACATTTCACATTACGATGTGTCATTGTGAATTATGAAGTGTAATTACACATAGGGGTAATTTTTGCTCATCACTAGTTATGGATGTGAAGATTCTGATGACCCTTGTGAGATGGGCCCCAGGCTGTGGGAGTCACCAAGGGAAGGCAAGGGAAGGGGTGTCAACATTGGGGCCCATCAAAGCTTTGCTGGTGGCCCCATGACTTGTAGTTATTCCCCTGGTTTCTGCTTATATGTCCCATTGTGATTTCCTCTGTGGGTGAATGCCAGTCAAAGGCGAGGCAATGTTGATATAGCGCTCACAACTGTTTGACAACTGTTTGACTGTAAAAAAATGTCAGCCTTATTTCTTCTATCCTATAAGCTCCTATAGCTGTTCTAATGTGATCTAGATTACTGCAGCCTTTTCTAGTTGCACTGTCTTTCTTTTCTTTTCTTTGTCAAGCTTTGTCAACCCATGGAGGAATGTGCTGTCTCTGCTTTGATAGGGAGAAGTTATGCATGCCCCCTCCACGCCCCCCTCTACTCTCCTGTGTGCTGTGTGTATGAGTCACAAGCAAGATCTCTGCTCACAGCCAGCCTGTCTGAGGCTCGCGGAGCTGTGAACTTGTGAACAGCTGAGAGTGCAGAAAGATCAGTTCAAAGCCCAGACATGCAGCTAAGGCAACACTGGAAGTAACATTCCAGCAGTCATGTCAGGCTTGAGAGGAGCCACTGCAAACATGCACCTGCTATACTGATGTATTTCGTGTTTGGCAGCCATCTTCATTGTTTACAAAAACAATGAATGAAACAATGATTTTATCACCAAGAAAGCAGCGGGGAGTGGCGAAAATGTCACAGAGGGGGTTAGGAGAAGACAACAAACAGGCTGGTACATTTATTTATGTAAGATTTTCACAGTACAGATTCTCTTTAAGAAAGAATAAGAGTCACAGAAGAAAGAATTACAATTGTTTTTTGATGAGGAACAAATGAATTAGGGGAACAGGTGGTGTGCAATGAGTCTATAGGAAACACATTAAGAGATATTTCTGCTCTATATACAGAATGTGTAAAACATTAGATGAATTCAATGGAAAAAAGAGTGGATTTGTTTCATGTTGGAGGCTCAAGTATTTATATGGAAGATTGTAAAAATAAAGTGCTGGTTTCATTTTCCTAAAAAATAATAACGTATCCCCGAGAGAGGGAGTCCACGCAGATCTGCGGTGAGGTCATCCCCCCCTCGGTAACTCAATACAGATGTGAGATTATGTGCGCGAAACGCCACCCCGAGTCTACCGCTTAACGCGATGCACGGCAATCCCTCCAACCACAACCTGCGCTGATGTTTTTGTTGGCAAAAAATGATGGCAGGAGCGGTATGTATGGCATAATATTTTTGTATCCAGGGAAATCATATGATGGGCGTTTTGACTGTTGGAATCAAAACATTCACAGTGCGCTCACCTAATGGAAGATGAGGATAATGATGAAGTTTGAAGATTTTTTTAGTCATCATATATTGCAAACAAGATACTAAAAGGCTTACTATTAAAGTTCTGTATGTACAGTAACTATCACGTATTAACACACAGAAAGACATGTTTTATAGACTAGCTCTGCTTTCCTCTACATAGATCACTGACGTGTATAATCCAGTCAGATGTGAGCCAGAGCACCTGATCTGCATGTTTGTTCAGGGACTATAGCTAAAAGTATTATGGACACAAGATCAGGGGGCAGCCAGGCCCCCCCCCCCCCCCCAGTCAGAGGATATTTCTCCATAGCAACGGGTAGTCAAAGATGTTGTTTTGGCCACCAAAAAATAGGTATCCCTCTGGTATAGGTAGGTAGCCAAAGGTGCACCCCCATAAAAGGTAGTCAACCTCATTATAGGTAGCCAAGGGTTCCCCAGTAAAGGTAGCCACTTCCAGTATAGGTAGCCCAGTAAAGGTAGACACTCCCAGTATAGGTAGCCCCAGTATAGATAGCCACCCCAGATATGTATCCAATGCGTCCTCTCAGTATGGGTAGCCAACTCCAGTATAAGTAATTAAGAGTTCCCCAATATAGGTAGCAACCCCAGTATAGGTAGTCAAGATGTCCCCTCCCATATAAGGCACTGGTGTCAGTGGGCGTAACTTCCTGCTGCATTCCCATCCTCAACACTCACAGACCTGCAGATCAGTGGCAACCTGAAGAGAGGAGAGCAGCAGGAAATGAGCAATGACCTTACTTCTGCATATGACGTGTACTCCATGGTCACTGTGCCGCTTTTATTTTCTGTCCGGAACTGCAATACTACAGTGAGGCAGAAGCTTATCTCCACGTCCTTACTCAGGAATCAATATTTTTGTGTCGCCCTCCTCCCAACCACCCACCTAGCCTAACTGTACAAGCCCAACACCATAATATCCTCCTTGTGAAGGAATCAGAACCCCCGAACTGCTTTACCCCTTGATTTGCACTGTCTAGACCTCTCCCCACCGCATTCCAAAAATGCCGACATTATCCCATGTCTCATTGCTGCAACTATGCCCACCCTCTCCGATTCTCTTTACATAATATACTGAGGCAGAAAGTACATGGCTATAAGAGCCACCCTCCAATCAGCAGTGCAGGAAGGAGGAAAAGTGGTGAAATTGCAACTCCCAGATATCACCATCGAGAGTTTTGCAATTACATGCCCACTTCTAGAACTCAAATGAAATCTAGCTAAAAGCCCAACTATAATGTGATCACTGGAACTTTTGTGGTTAGGTTTGGGGAGGAACACCATTATGTTAACACCTTGGAGATGGGCTTTAACCTCCCTGGCATTATAGATATTTCCAGATTTAGGGTCTAAAAGCCGTGACATTTTTTCACAAGATTTTAGACCCTAAAAACAAGTAAAAAAATACTACAAAGAGATCTGCAGCAGCTCCTGCATATAACTCACTCAGGCACGGGATAACCGCTCTGAGAAGCGGATTTCCATCCCAAGCCTGACTCGGGATTTCCGCTAAGGAGGTTCATCTATCTATATATATAATAGACTAAAGGCTCATACACACATCAGACCATAGTCTTTGGAAAATGAAAGATTACAGACCAATCTTACCACCCTTCATGTAGTATGAGAGCCATACCTTCACAGTCTTTTCTATGGAGCTGAATTCCACATCAGAAAAAAAATCTTTGCAAGATGCTGCACACACAGATGCTGTACAGACACAAAAGATCAGTATCTGCAAAAGATCTGTTCCTGCTAAAAAAACATTCCTGAAAATTGCAATGATAGTCTATGAGATCTGCAGATCATCATACACACATGATTTAACTGACATTCATCTGCAGATCAAGCAATCATCTGCGGATCTGAAAATCCATCCTGGTGGATCTGATCTGCAGATGAATGTCAGTTAAATCATGTGTGTATGATGATCTGCAGATCTCATAGACTATCATTGCAATTTGCAGGAATGGATTTTTGGCAGGAACAGATCTTTTGCAGATACTGATCTTTTGTGTCTGTACAGCATCTGTGTGTGCAGCATCTTGCAAAGATTTTTTTCTGATGTGGAGTTCAGCTCCATAGAAAAAACTGTGTAGAGTATGGCTCTCATACTACATGAAGGGTGGTAAGATTGGTCTGTGATCTTTCATTTTCAAAAGACTATGGTCTGATGTGTGTATGTGGCCTAAGTGCCTCAACCTTCAAACAAGAAGAAGAAGTACTTTGCATGAGAAAATGTATGCGTGCTCAAACACCAAGTTTAAGGCCTCTTTTCCACGGACTGTTGAGCTGTGTGCTCAGCAAGCAGTTACCAGGCAGCAGTGAGCAGATACCAGGCAGCAACAAGCAGTTACCAGGCAGCAGCAAGCAGTTATCAGGCAGTAGTGAGCAGATAACAGGCAGCAACAAGCAGTTACCAGGCAGCAGCAAGCAGTTACCAGGCAGCAGTGAGCAGATACCAGGCAGCAACAAGCAGTTACCAGGCAGCAACAAGCAGTTACCAGGCAGCAACAAGCAGTTACCAGGCAGCAGTGAGCAGATACCAGGCAGCAGCAAGCAGATACCAGGCAGCAGCAAGCAGTTACCAGGCAGCAGCAAGCAGTTACCAGGCAGCAGCGAGCAGTTACCAGGCAGCAGTGAGCAGTTATCAGGCAGCAGTGAGCAGTTACCAGGCAGCAGTGAGCAGTTGTGAGAGTTTGAGAGCCATTTCACTGCCTATTCACAGTCCATGGAAAAGAGGCCTTACCCTAGCAAGTCTGACATTGCAAATCTGGCCTAATTGGCTATTCATGAGGCAGTGCTCATGCAAATGCATGCACAAACCAATACCACAAAGCAGTCACCCTGCTACATGCTACATTAGCACTATCCGGCTTAGTGCACACCAGAGCGGTTCGGCAGCGTTTTGCGATCCACTTGCGGCTGCGGATACGCTTGGGTAATGTATTTCAATGGGCTGGTGCACACCAGAGCGGGAGGCGTTTTGCTGAAACGCATACTCCCGAGGTGAGGCATTTTTTGGATTGCGGAGGCGTTTCTGCCTCCAATGTAAAGTATAGGAAAAACGCAAACCGCTCTGAAAAACGGCAGTTCAGAGCGGTTTTGCAGGCATTTTTGTTACAGAAGCTGTTCAGTAACAGCTTTACTGTAACAATATATGAAATCTACTACACCAAAAACGCTTTACAAAACCGCAAAATGCTAGGTGAAATGCTACAGAAAAATAAGAAAAAGCGTTTCAAAATCTGCTAGCATTTTGCGGATCTGCTAGCAGTTTTTGGTGTGCTCCAGGCCTCCAGGAGCGCCACGGGGAGGATTCCCAATGCCCTCTTTTTATACAACTGGGGGGACCGCAGGGTCCCAGGCTCTCTCACTGCCTGGAAACCACAGCGGCACCCCGGAGGGGGAGGCTGGGTGGCGTGGACGACCCCCCCCCCAAGTGTGGCCAGCGCCGGGGAGAGCCGTATGCACCCACCTCCCAATATTAAAAACAGGCACTTACCTTAACGTCCATTGCGTTCTGCTACATGCGCATTAATTTGGGGGCACCACATGAGAAAGGAGAGAAGCATGGGTCACCCCGAGCTTTAGAGCTCAGGGCTGGCTCACATACAGCACTTCAGAGGGGGGGGGGGGGGAGGACAGGCGCACTTACTCCAGGGTTCACACCACCGGAGCAAGCCATCCACCACCTGCCTCCGAAGGATACAAACTGCACAAAATGCTTTCCATGAGAAAATTAATGCGCATGTAGCAGAACCCAATGGACGTTAAAGAGACACTGAAGCGAAAAAAAATATATGATGTAATGATTTGGTTGTGTACTATGACTAATTACTAGAAGATTAGCAGCAAAGAAAATATTCTCATATTTTTATTTTCAGGTATATGGCGTTTTTTCTAACATTGCATCATTCTCTAATATCTGCAGATTACACAATACTCAGCATTCAAAATGATTCTTTCACAGCAGTCTGTGAACTAATGACCTCTCCTCTGGCAGAGAAAAAGTAAACAGTTGAGATAATAAAAGTCAGAAGACAGCCCTCTCCACGACTTTTGAAAGTCGTAGAAATGAATGACTTTTTTGCATAGAGATAACAATTGGAGTTTCTTAACTCTTCCTGTACTGGAAACAATTAGGCTGATGTATCTGATCTTAATCATAATATCATAATTTTTTTTCCGCTTCAGTGTCTCTTTAAGGTAAGTGGCTGTTTTTAATATTAGGAGGTGGGTGCGGACGGCTCTCCCCAGCGCTGGCCACGCTTGGGGGGGGGGGGGGTGTTGGCTGCGCCACCCAGCCTCCCACTCCGGGGTGCCGCTGTGGTTCCCAGGCAGCGAGAGAGCACTTTGCAGTATTGGTTTTTTGACCCTGCATAGTTTGGCATGCGAAAGCAAATGCATATTTGCATGAGCATTGCCTCCTGAATAGCCAATTAGGCCGGATTTGCAAAGCCAGACTTGCTAGGGTTAAACTTGGTGTTTGAGCACGCATACATTTTCTCATGGAAAGCCTACTTCTTCTTGCTTCAAGGTTGAGGCACGTACTCTATTAGATAGATAGATGCGGCGTATGCTACGACGCGGGTTGGCTAGTTTACAATAATCATCTCAAACAATTTTAAAATCAATCTGAAGTTTTTTCCATGTTGTATTCCTACTTTAACCAGCATCTTTCTGACTACAAATGTCTTTATATGCTGTACTGGGTAAATTACTTTCATTCCGTTTTGACCCCTGAACAGTGGCTGCAGTGCCTGGACACCTCGTCTAGAGGGAGTTTTCAGGTATCAAACCTGGAACGTCCCTCAGGTTGTTGCCTAGATCTAGTAAGAATGCACAAAATTGAACTAAGCCGCTCTTCGCTCTGTTTCCGTGGTAGCCAAATTGTGGACACTACATATTATACTTGGTGGACGTGCCCAATCGTTTCCAGGTTCTGGAAAAGGATTATTCTCCTGATGGCCCGTTTATTTACACCCAGAATTTAGAAGGATCTGAAGGTCTTTTTATTAGATCTTAAGCCAGCCAAACGTAAGAACCCGCAACATAGGCTCCTTCATCTTAGTTGCTGCCAAGACGTATATAGCTTCTGAGTGGATGAAACCCTCCCTATCTATGGCAGTCCTGGAAAATAAGACGGACCATATTGTGGTATGCGAGTGGCTTAATGCCCTTATCCAAGACAAGATTCCTCAATTCACACTAACATGGGAACCCTGGATTGAGTTGAGGGATGGTTTGGGCCTACAATCTGTATAAACAAGGCTAAGAGGTAATTAACCACTAATGTCAATGTTGGGTGTAGTAGTCCTTCTTCTTCCATTATCACATAACCTATTTTAGAGCTTATTTTACTCTATTTTGGAAATTCAGGGTCTCATCTTTGAAGAACGGGGTTACATCCCGCGAACTTGTCTACCCTGTACACTGAGACGCTCACACTCTCCTTGGGATACCTGGTCTGCCATACCTGGGAAGTATACATTTACTCCTATGTCTTTCACCAGCCACCACCAGCATAATTTAAAGAGAACCAGAGACAAAGCACCCTCATGTATTTTACCATATATATCAATGGGAACATGACAGTAAACACCTACTCTGCTCTTTGTTTCATTTTTCTCTGCTAAATCTGCCTGATATCAGCTCTGATAAGAATCCCCAACTGAGCATTCAGTCTAGCTTTTCTCCGAATGATTATAGCTGAGTCAGTGTTCTGTGATATCTTTTCAAGCCCAAGTCTGCCCCCTTGTGGCTCTGATTTCCTGCTGTGTATGCCCCAGGCAGTCTTGAACAGCGGAACAGGTGGTTTCAGGCCACAGAACTCACTGCCGGGCGCCGAAACCAGGCCCCATAACAGCAATGTTATGCTGCCCTGCGTAACGGTAATCCATGGCTCCGGTGGTTGTCGGATCCCAAATAACATCTCCCTCTGGTTTGTGATTACTTGGAGGTGGCAATAGTATTTAACGCACCTGTGAAGTTTTGCGGCAGCAGGTAGAGCTGTCATTCAGCTCTCCTGGTGCCCAACTCACAAACGGCTGTACAATACAGTATGTACACTTGAGCAGTGCACTCGGCACATCATGTTGCGGGGGATGCGGGGGAACGGACACAGCAGGGAGCCAGCTGGCAAGAGCTGGATCACTAATGTAAGATCCTTACCCACCTCTGCCAGTAACAAAACCTTCTCCACCCTCCGTTTTGCTCAACTGACTCACATATAAGCCGAGGGGGTAACTTTTCAGCACATTTTTGTGCTGAACAATTAGGCGTATACGCGAGTATATAAGGTATTTTTTAGAATATGTATTTATAGATTATTTCGTCAGTGTTTGCTTATTATAAAATCTCTTCTCTCCCTTATTTACATTCTGACATTTATCGTTGAGGGGGTGACATCTTTAGGTCTGCCAGGTGACCTGTACGGAATATTCGTTACTGAGAGTTCAAGGCACAGAGGGAACTATTGCTTGCTTGGTAGTTGGTAAAAGCTGTTATTTCCCACAATGCAACACAGACTGGTTCACAGACAGTCAACGGTCAGGACCATGGTCATGACATCACACTGTGGGAGGGGTTTCACCACAATATCAGCCATACAGACCCCCATGATGATCTGTTTGAGAAAAAGTAGAGATTTCAAATGGGAAAGGGGGTATCAGCTACTGATTAGGATAAAGTTCAATCATTGGTTAAAGTTCCTCTTTAACTGTGTTCAAACTGCTCAGTTTAGTTTCGACTTTCCCACACAGGTATTACACAAATAAGGAATCTGTTGTTTGAGGTCTTTTCAGGGATTTTATTAGAAGGCTGCCATTTTTTCAATAACCAGATCACTTATCAAGGGTTATTACACCTCCTATAAAAAGCTTACTAAAAAAAATAGTTCACAGAGTTCATCTTTTTTTTGGCCATAACTTCCATTTTATATTGTTTACAGCTGAGCGGCAGTTATTGTTATCAGCTGAATTCCAGGCTTATGGGAAGTAAACTGTTATATGCAGAGTCCCAAACATTTTGACTTTATTATGCCTCTCAGAGATCTTTGTGTTCTGTTCTGTTATTATGACCTTTTCAGCATACCTCTGAATGCTGTAAATACCACAAGGGTTCTATTAACACATGAAACAGGCAGAAATGGCATGTGGAAAACATTTCTTTGCAATAAAATGGAAATATTTACAGAAAATGGAGTTTGGATCTCGAGTTTAAGGATTTCACTAGAATTTTTTCCCCTTGTAGAGTCTCTTTTCAAGGATCTGTGAAACTTTGACTTTATGTCTTTAATAAAGATGACACCTTTATTGGCCTGCAGCAACATTATTTTTAGTAATGGAGAAAACATGAAAAGGGAAAAGTACAAGCGTTTCCCATGTTCTGTTTTACTAAATGTTTCTTTTTTATTTTAGAAACTTATTTTGCTGCATAAGGCTATATACAGTAGGTCCTGGGGATCTCCACCACATATACCGTACTTAAACACTGCAGTGAAAAAAAAAACCCTGTGATATAATGAATTGTATGTGTAATTAATAGAACAGTAGCAAAGAAAAGATTCTCTTATTTTTATTTTAAGTTACATAGCTTTTTTTTGTACACTGCATTCTGTCATATTTGCAATCACAAAACACACACTGTCTTTTAAACTATGAAACAGAGCAGAGCTAATGACCCTTTGAACTCCCTTCAGTGAGACATTATCTGATGCTGTCTCTCAGGTTTCTTTGATGTATAAGTGCTTGAGAAAATAGGACTGTCTCCGACCCAAGTTGGGTAGAATAGCTCAGAGAAGCTATTTTGTATAGATAACAACTGAAGTTTCTTATCTCTTCCTTTGCTGGAAACAGTAAAGACTATTTTCTTTTCTACTAATGTTCTTTCTTAGTATTTCTTAGCTGTACTACACATACATACTATGTCACATGACTGCCAATGGCAGATAGGCAGGTAAGCGCATTTGTAAGTACTGGCTTTAAAGAGACACTGAAGCGAAAAAAAATATATGATATAATGAATTGGTTGTGTACTATGAATAATTACTAGAAGATTAGCAGCAAAGAAAATATTCTCATATTTTTATTTTCAGGTATATAGTGTTTTTTCTAACATTGCATCACTCTATAATATGTGCAGATTACACAACACTCAGCATTCAAAATGAGTCTTTCAGAGCAGTCTGGGAAGTAATGAACTCTCCTCTAGCAGAGGAAAAGTAAACAGTTCAATTACAGTTGAGATAATAAAAGTCAGATAACAGCCATCTCCACCACTAAGTTAGTCGGAGAGCTTAATAGCTTTTTTGCATAGAGATAACAACTGGAGTTTCTCAACTCTTCCTGTACTGGAAACAATTAGACTGATGTATCTGATCTTAATGTTTTATTTCTTAGCTGTACTACACATACAAATCATAATATCATTTTTTTTCCCGCTTCAGTGTCTCTTTAAACAATATGTCTGCTTCCATGAATCAGGAAGTAGAAACCGTGCAGATGTATTTTAGGATTTGTACTAGCTATAACAAATACATTTATTTTGTTTAAAGAGTATTATGCTGTTGTGTATCTTTTAGAGCAGAGAGAAGTTCTGAGTTCAGGTCCACTTTAAAGCTGGCCTAAGATGAGAGGGGTGGGGGAGAATTTGGATCAGTAGCGGGAAGCGTCTGGATGGTGCTCCTGTTCCACCCCCCTGACTTAGCCACACTGTTGTGATGATGTAGCCAGAGGTGCCCCCAGTAGAGGTTGCCAGGTGTGTCACCCAGCATAGGTAGCAGGAGGAGAACCCAGTATTAGGAATCCCCCAGCTCGGTTGCCAGCCAGATGTATCCCCAGTATAGGTAGCGGAAAGGGGAGATATCAGTATTAGGTAGCCAGAGAGGGCCCCACACAAGTATAGGTAGCCCAAGAGCTCCCCTCCCCCAGTATAGGTAGCCAGAGAGTCGCCCCAGTATAGATAACCATCCAGCCCATTTTATAGGTAGCCAACCTCCCCTTCCCGGGGATAGAGGGTAGAAGTTACTAACCTTTCTGGGATCCAAACGCGGTCAATCTTCTTACTCCTGGTTGTCCCATCTCATTGGTAACAGCCCTGCCTGTGATCACCTAAATGCTAAATGGTGAGCTAGTTGCTGTCAACACTTCGTACCATCGCTACTCC
Organism: Hyperolius riggenbachi; assembly: GCF_040937935.1. Lineage (NCBI taxonomy): Eukaryota > Metazoa > Chordata > Amphibia > Anura > Hyperoliidae > Hyperolius > Hyperolius riggenbachi. Next base: position 54,116,006 of record NC_090650.1, read on the forward strand.
CATTGCTGTGCTCTATAGAGAGGGTAGGAGGATATGAGCCAACATGGGGAGGGGAACATCTGTATCACTTGGGAAAGGTGCCCGAAACAATCTTGTTTTGGGTGACCTAGGGCCTGATGCAGTGATGTTTGTGGTACTTGAGTACCATGAGTCGCACTAATAGTGTCCCGTCTCTGCTCAGCAATATTACTGCTAGTTAATGTGCCAGGCCCCTAAGTTGCAAGTATGTTCAGAATTAAAGTGTACCTGAGACGCTAATAATTGGTGAACCCCTGGTGGTGGGAGTACCGGGGCTCCCCTGCACTCCCCCTGTTGGTGTTGCATGGGGATTTGAAGGTCCTGAGCAGTGGTAAAGCCCGGGGCCCCCGTCTGCCATGTGCTCCAGTGTTTGTGTTTTTACATTTCTTTTTTGGAGCTTCCAGTATACAGAATCAGGTAAGTGGTTAGGGAGGGGGTTACGAGAGGGTATACCTGCCCGTGGTGCCCCCTGCTGGTGACATAGTCTACGATTGAACCCGCTCACCTGAATTTTGCTGAACGTATGCAATTCCTGCATTCCAGATTTGGTACTGCAGGCACGGGTGTATACCATTGCACTTGATTGATTTGGGGGGTATCGAGCGGTGGCAGAGCCCGTGGCAACCGTCTGCCATGTGCCATGTGTTCAGGTATTCATACTTACCTAGGGCTTCCTCCAGCCCCATGAGGTGCGTGGGCTCCCTCACTGTCCTCTCCGGCTTGCAATCATCCCCCCTCCCTCCCCGGTTATCTGACCAGTCACAGGCAGTCGTGCCGCGGGAGCACAACAGGGGAGACGTGATTGGCCAAGCCGCACATACGCATAAAAGTACGGCCAGACAGATTACCGGGGGGGGGGGGGGGGGGGGGGGTTGTAACTTGCCAAATAGCTGCAAAAAGATAAACAAAATAAACATGTTTTGCTTTACTCGTCTCACTAGTTCTGATGGGGAATTTCTCACAGTGTTTGGAGTTTACAGTATATGCAGAGGCGCAGCCTGCCATCTTATGGACATTTAAAAGTAGCAGCTTATAATATGTTTACAGATCTAGGATTTCAGCATCAGTAGTAGGCAACAATATACACGCTACTGATATTCTATTCTTAAAGAGGAACTCCGGGCTCCTCAGAAATAGGCTCGGATTACATTATAAAACTATTATTTAGTGCACACCAATTTCCAACAGATTTCAGCAGGAAATCTATTGGCAATCGTCCTGCTGCCGCCCTCCACGTGTATATGTGTCTCCCCCCAGAGCCCCTTCCCCCGTGCCTGTTTGCAGTGTTGAATGCTCAGCTGTCATGCCGATGCAAACCGTGGCTTCCTCTGGTATCCAGTGTCACCGTGAGTGACTGTCCCACAAGACACCAGTGCATGTAGTGCTGTCGCTTCATATGCCAGTGCCTTGTAGTACAGTTGGTTGTGGTCAGAGGCGGGACAAGGTCCTCCAGCACCCAAGGCTGAGACACCAAAGTGCGCCCCTCCATCCCTCCCACCCCAGCCGTCACACACTGATTACATCAAAGGTCAGCGCAGGTTTAGAAAGTCATTATATGTAGGGAATGGTAAATTCTTCACCACAATATATCAAATGCTCAGAGGTAGGTATCCGCCAAACATCAAAACTAGAAAAGGCTTACCAGCTCCCAACAACCCACAATATAAGATTGTAAAATGGCTCAGGTCACAGATAACGTCCAGGGAACATCAGACATCATGAAGATCCAGTGGACATCCGTATGGAGGTAAAGTTTCAGGAATTTATATAGGAAAACAAAAACTGCAATATCTAAGCGTAACCTGTTTATTTAGATAAAATTTCTTTAAAAGGCAGTAGATATACTGCCTTCTCCCCTGATGACGCAAGACTGTGAAACCGGTCGGGAATGTAACAGGCGCACCATTGTCTATTGATCTACGATTGACCATTAAATGCGCGCTAATCTTCCAGGGTTCCCTGTTTATGGGCCCCTTATGTGAGTTATTGTTTTTATATCTACTGCCTTTTAGAAAAAAAATTTCTAAATAAACGGGTTACGCTTAGATATTGCCGTTTTTGTTTTCCTATATAAATTCCTGAAACTTTACCTCCATACGGATGTCCACTGGATCTTCACGACGTCTGATGTTCCCTGGACGTTATCTGTGACCTGAGCCATTTTACAACCTTATAATGTGGGTTGTTGGGAGCTGGTAAGCCTTTTCTAGTTTTGATGTTTGGCGGATACCTACCTCTGAGCATTTGATATATTGTGGTGAAGAATTTACCATTCCCTACATATAATGACTTTCTAAACCTGCGCTGACCTTTGATGTATGCCTGACTTCTGAACTTTTGGACATTGTTCTTCTCAGCGGCGGTTCCATTGTCCCTTGGCGCCGATATATTTGCTATTATATATCACACACTGATTGCTATTAGACTAAGAGGCGCCACAGGGCCCACAACCTCCCCAACACCTTAATATCTAGTTATCTGGCTTGCAGTCACTGCCATGTATCCCCTTTTCTTATTTATTTCTGCTTCAAACACAATTAGGAATGACAGCTGAATGAATTGTGCGCCCCCTCCTACACTGCGCCCTGAGGCTGGAGCCTCTCCGGCCTATGCCTCGGCCCGGCCCTGGTTGTGGTGATGCTGGACACCGAAGGATGCCAGGATTCATGCCTGTGTAACTGGTGAGACTTCAACACTGCACACAGGCACAGGGGTGGGGACACATATACACTTATGGGGACACCAGCCACAATGTCGAACGCCATTACTGCTGTGCATCTGATCCAGCCCTTGCGAGTGACATTTTCCAGCATTCCCAGTCCAATGAAAGGTTGATCGAGTGATCATGTTGTCATGGAATGGGAGGGAGGCTGCCGCACATGGATGATACACATGGAAGAGGGGGTGGCACATGGAATGGGAGGGGCTACTGTATATGGATGATACACATGGAAGAGGGGCTGCACATGGAATGGGAGGGGCTACAGTATATGGATGATACACATGGAAGAGGGGGTGGCACATGGAATGGGATGGGGCTACTGTATATGGATGATACACATGGAAGAGGGGCTGCACATGGAATGGGAGGGGCTACAGTATATGGATGATACACATGGAAGAGGGGGCCGCACATGGAATGGGAGGGGCTACTGTATATGGATGATATACATGGAAGAGGGGCTGCACATGGAATGGGAGGGGCTACAGTATATGGATGATACACATGGAAGAGGGGGTGGCACATGGAATGGGAGGGGCTACAGCATATGGATGATACACATGGAAGAGGGGCGGCACATGGAATGGGAGGGGCTAAAGTATATCAATGATACACATGGAAGAGGGGGCGGCACATGGAATGGGAGGGGCTACAGTATATGGATGATACACATGGAAGAGGGGCTGCACATGGAATGGGAGGGGCTACAGCATATGGATGATACACATGGAAGAGGGGCTGCACATGGAATGGGAGGGGCTATAGTATATGGATGATACACATGGAAGAGGGGCTGCACATAGAATGGGAGGGGCTACAGTATATGGATGATACACATGGAAGAGGGGGTGGCACATGGAATGGGAGGGGCTACAGCATATGGATGATACACATGGAAGAGGGGCAGCACATGGAATGGGAGGGGCTACAGTATATGGATGATACACATGGATGAGGGAGGCTGCCGCACATGGAAAGGGAGCCCAACATACTTGGCCTGGGTGCAGAAATAGTATAAATCTGGCCTATAATCTCTGTGGTGATATTTAATGTTGCATGTACCATGTATGAACTCTGCAATCCCAACTGTCCCTCTTTTGGACCCCAGTCCCTCTTTCTTCCTCATTTGTCCTCTATCAGGACTGATATACAGATCTATATAAATATATCTATTTTTCTACTGAAAAATATATTTAATTGATTCTAAACTATTATCGGCTTTGCAATTGATATATTTCTTATTTTCAAATGTTAATATGAAGGTAAAGTAGTGGTGATGATAAGGACCAGTGTGGTTTGAATTATAAAATTACATCTTTTTCTTATGAATTCTTTATGATATGCCTGACTAGACTGCAGTGGGGGTGTGCCTAGGGGTGTGGCAGGGGCGTGTCTTAAAGGTGTCCATCTTTGTTATCTCAGAATGTTGGGAGGTATGACTCTGTAATATAGTACAGTCTAAGTACTCTGCGGTTATGCTGATGACTAATGTGGATTTGTTGTGCATAAAAGGAGTAAAGGTACCAACACACACAAATCAATTTTCTTCAGTGAGGCAAAAGGATTGCTCCCCAACTGCAATCTGGTCAGAGAAGGATGGATTCCTTCTACACGCAGCACATTGATTCTTAATAGCTTTCAGCTGGATTGAAGAAAGACCAAACTACAGTGTTGCACTCTTCAATGCTATGCAACGTTATGGCCATACCTCCCAACTTTTTGAGATAAGAAATAGGGACATTTTAAGACACACCCCTTCCACAACCCTTATCACACGCCCGCCCAGCCCCTAGTCACTGATACAAAAAAACAACTACAAAAAAAACGAGAAGAAAAAGACATTTTTATGATTCAGACCACACTGGTCCTCTTAGTTCTCCTTCATTTTAAAATTCGAAAATAAGAAGTAAGTCAATTCAAATGACAGAGATACTGTTTAGGGTTTATTAACCACATTTTCAGTTAAAAAATACATGTATTTACACAGATCTGTACATCAGTCCTGCATGAATGACAAGTAAGGAAGAAAGAGAGACAGCAGGATTTAGTTCCTAAAGAGGGACTGTGCCTCCGAAAAAAGGGACAGTTGGGAGCTATGCTATTGCCCATCAATCTACTGCAGCTCATGCACTGCCCCAAATCGACTTAGATTTTCTGCCCTGTAATACACTCTGGGAAATTTCTTGTGCGTATAGCTGCTAATGTGTGTGTTGTACAGGAATGCAGTGCTGTGTACCACGTGATGCATAGATACTGTGTAGTCTGAGTATGTTTGGGTTCATGGTGTACTACTGGAATCTTCCATCTTAGGTTCAGTTTCAAAAAAAGCACTACCATCCTTTCTCTGGTGTTGAATACATCTTCAGGTGAGAGCCATGTACGTGGCTAGGTACACGGATGCACAGTGGGTGATCTTTCTTGATCTATTGGCAAGGTGGTTTATAGGAAGTGTATGTATCCCCGCTGAGGGAGAACTTTGTCTTGCATGTCGGGGATCTTTGGGCTACTTCACAGTGCTGCACGCTGGATATAGCTGTCTATGTAGATTTTTAAGGCTGGAAAGCCACACTGACCAATACCATATATAATTTTTTTTTGGTTCCAGATCGAGCTGGTGTTCTTATGGCCTAGATTTTGGGTAAGATAGATATAGTACTACTGTATATTGTGGCCGTTTGTCCTGATCCGCGCATGGGTCTTTTAATGGTATGTACATATTTATGTATTTCTTGACAGATGTGTTGTTTGCGATGTGCCTCTGAGGAAGCGGCTTATGGCTGCGAAACACGTGTCAGGCATTTTTATGTGAAGTGAAGGTCTGATGTTGTATCTACACTTATCACCTGCATTCTGAAGAGAAAATTGGAGAATAAAAGAGAACTTTGGTTCATGTAGAAAACCCCGCTTGCGTGTATATATTGAATTGTTGTCTTGTCCTATTTGGAGCTGTGGTTGTGTTACTGTATTATTTGGCCACCTTCTTCTGTTATTATGCTTGATGTAAGTACTGTGTTTTTGTTTGAATGAATGCATTCCTCTCTGGAATACTATGGTATGTTTTGTACTGCAACAAACCTCCTTTGTACACACTTATGTAATGTTTTGTGTGTCTTATGGAGTGGGCTAAGCAGATTAAGTGGTGAAAGATGAATGTTTAAATAATCTAAGTGTGTAAATGGTGGCTGTTTTATTAACCTGTGCATATAATAGAGCAGCGTTGCGTTGATCAGCCAACTGCAAAGGACCTTAGTGTAGATCGCGGTTGCACGCTAAAAGAGAAATGGCGGTCCGCATGCTGACAGTGCAGCGGCAATGAATGTGTCTGTGGCCCCTGTCCTCCAGCAGTTCCCATGGACACCAGCCAATTAGGGTGGTGAATGTGTCTGTGGCCCCACCCCTCAAGCAGTTTCTGTGGGCTTAGGAGTAGGAGGGGCTGCTGTCAAGCCACTGTGTTGAGAACAGTTATGCCAGCCAGGAGCTCCTGAAAACTCAACTGTCACAAGGAGCGAGGCTGCAGGTGAGTATCTGTCATTTTGTATAGGTGCCTACAACTGACATCAGGGATTTGGAAGTAAGCACAACAATGTGGGGGCCTAATTGTTTTTGGGGGATGGCTCTCCTTTATGTTTTGGGAATGAGGATGGGGTAGGGGGAGTAGGAGTTTGCCTAAGCTCCATGAAGCTGCCCCCCTACAATCAGCACAAATAAAAAATCCATCATGTGGTTAGTGCCATGTGTGTGCCCATTTGTGCTGCAAAAATTAAGACTTGTGCTCCTTTCTTTTTGAAGATAATAGTACATTTGTATCAGACAATAACATCGCCCAACCCCTGTACAACAGGCTACTGACATGAAACTGGTATGTTGGGTAGTACTATGTTTGTTCTCATTTGTGCTGCAAAAATCATCATTCTTTCTTCTATAGTTTTTGAGATATTCAAGTTTTTATAAAGGTCAAAAGTTCATTCAGTCCCTCTTACAACATTACAAAAGTGAACTTTTGACCTTTATAAAAACTTGAATATCTCAAAAACTATACAACATAGAATGATGATTTTAGCAGCACAAACACATCACCACCCAACCATATAATTTTCATGATGCTAGCCTGTTGTCTGGGGAAAAAATAAGTGCTATTATCTCTAAAACGTTACAGCTCTGTCCTGTTATTAGCAGTGTTTTCTCAGCTAAAGAGAAGCGTTTTGTTTTCTGTTTACTTTTCAGGAGAGCCAGGGCTGAATTTGACTTGTTGTCTGACTGGCTGGTTTAAATAGATAAAAACACTATTTTTTTCTAATGAAGAATTAAAAAAAACATAGGCACCTCAGAAAAGTTATTAGTAAGACTAGTTCACCATATACCCCTTTATGCCACATGTTAGTTCAGTCTTCATTTCTTTTATTTATTTATTTTTTGGGGGTAATATCGCGTTACTGTTTTTCAATTTTCCAACTCAGAGAAACCTGTTAGTAGTTCAGCTTCTTCATTCCTATTTGCTGTCAGACCTGATGTACAGTAAATGGCGTACAGTGTACTGGAGACCTTGCCAACAAAATCTGTGTTTAAAACATCATTTGGGCCCCATTATCTCTTATGTAGCCGTATTTTTTTCCATAAATAAATTGCTGGGAATCCCCCAAGTGATCTGCACAGATGGCTCATTTTATTCCTCAGATAAATAATTGATTTGTCTTAAACAGGAAGCTGGAAGGAATTGGAGGAGTTCTGTTAATGGGGCAAATCAGTGCAGGACACTCACCTCAAATCACTTGACTAAATCCTGGAACATACGGCACTAGAAACTAAAGGAGAGGAGACCCCTGCACCACTCATGCCAGGGTGGCAGAACTACCTGTGTCTAATTTGCATAAAAGCACAGCTGCTAGATACATATATCTGCAGACTTAAAAAACGCAGGTCTTTATATCAGAATCTGGGTAGTTGGACCATTTTTAACTAAAAGCATTCCAGGCCACTGCCTGGAGTGCCATTGGTCCTAGGTGGCGTCATGCTCCTGGATTAAGTCCCTCCCCCAAATGAAGCCTGGTCCCTTAATGAAGCCATGCCCACCTCTTGCAAGTGCTCGATCACCTGCTTCTGGTGTCCTGAAGGGCAGCGGCAGTACAGGTCACTGGAGAACAGACAGCACAAGGCCCAGATAGTGTAAGTTGCAGGCAGACTCCACTATGTCCCTCTGTGTCACCTCTCCCTCCCCCCCCCCCCCCCCCCCCCCGTGAATTCCTATGTCCCCCGTGCATCCTTCTGTCCCCACTGTACTTCTTTCTGTCCCCCCTTTGTGCCTCCTTCTGTCCCTCTTGTGACTCCTTCTGGCCCCTGTGCCTCCTTCTGGTCCAATGTGCTACCTCTTCCCCCTGTCACACTGTGCCCCCTTCTTTCCCCCTTTGTGCCTTCTTCTGTACCCCTTCGGGCCTCCCTAACTATCCCTGTCCGCCTCCAGCACTCCCCAAGCCCATTATGTAAATGCAGAGCGTAGCGCAGCAGAAGCTGTGCTCTCACCTCCCTGCCGGAGTCCATCACTGTGCACTGTCTCCTGTTCCTTTTAGTGCTGGGACCTCACTCTTTCTCAGTAATTTGTAATCGCGCCACATGCGTTAGGAGATGCTGGGCACTAGGGCGAGTGGTGAGCGGACAGGCAAAAGCACAGCACTGGACTCCAGCAGAGATGTGAGAGTACAGCTTATCCTGCACTTAACTCTTTATTTACGAAAAGAGGAGAAGCGGGCACTGCTGCGTAAATCCCTTTATTGTGGCCGGGTTACAGAGTGGCTGCAGTGGGGGGAGAGGGTGGCCTGACAGCTGTTTCGCAAGTATACAACTTGCTTCTTCAGAGGCCTCTCCTCTTTTCTCAAGACGCATTTGCATCGGTGCACGTTGCAGGTAAGCCCACCAGTGGCCGTTCCATCCCTGCCGCATGCTGGTGCCAGTTTTTTCTGCTTTCTCTCCCCAAGAACAATAACTCTTTATTTACACAATGGGCTAAGGAGTGCAGGGAGGATTTTTCAACTAAATGCTTTCCTGTGCTGCTATACTTTTTGCACAAGCACCAAATGCACACAAAAAAAGCAACAGGATGGACATTTGCAATTGGCCAAAATTGTGTTGCAATCTTATCAAAGTAGTTAGTAGAATAGGTAAGTAGGAGGAGGAAGGGGGCGTTTCTAATGCCCAGAGTGGGTGTTTTGTAGAAGTGCCTCTCCTGCAAGGGATGCCCCTTTCCATCAAGATTGCCGACATGCTGCAAGTCGGAAATTTGGGAGGGGGGGTTTGGGGTCACAGCACGGAGCGGGGGTGCTAAGTGGAGCTTAGGGGACACAGCAGCATGGCATAGAGCTGGGAACATGGGCGTAGCAATCACTCCTGTGACTCCTGCCATCACAGGGGGGCCGGCAGGCTTTAGGGGCTCTTCCTCCTCCCTCTCCTCAAATGCAAGTGCAGCCAATTAGCAAAAAAGGTCCCCATTCGCTCACAAAAAATGTCCGTGCCGCCTCCTCCCGCAATGTAGAGTAGTGAGTAGCAGGAGCATGTGTATTTTTTCCCTGCTTCCAGATGCTGCTTCACAGCAGAACACTCCCTGCTGCCCTTCGCCGGCTCCCGATCACGTGACCCTCACGGGTTTGGGGGCCCCATGCTATCATTTTTGCAGGGGGCCCTATTAAGTCTAGTTAAGCCCCTGGCTGGGAACATATCTCTGTGTCCCAAATGCCCCCCTGAATCTGCCTTGGGTACACTTTAAGATAATTATTTCCACTAAAGTCTCTCCAGATAAAAAAATAATAATAATTATATAGAATAATAAATAAACAGAACTAAAACAACTTAAAAATATAAATCCCAACTCGTTTGCTTTAATGAGCTGGTAGATGGGTGAGGGCCCATCCCCCCAAAAAGTAATTTCAAAATGTATTCCTGGAGATGGACTTTTGTATTAAAACTATTATTTTCCTTCAGCGCAGTTTTCATTATTACATACTGCATCATTTCCCCCCAAAATAAACGTCTCCTAAAATACCTGGGAAATGACTCCCTGATGTTCCAGGCTGCGAGATGAGGGGTGTGATAGATAAGTCATAACATGATGTACATGTTGAAACTGCCTCTGCTAATGAAAGCACCAATAAGATAAAGGCTCTTGGGCGTCGGCCATGTTGACACTAGAACATTTCTAGAGCATCTGCACAGCAGATATTTTAATTTCTCAACAATTTTTTTTTGACTCAGCAGGATAAGAGTGCTGGCTGCTTTCCTGGGAAGACATAAATAGTGGATGCTATCGGACTCTGGTGACCTGGTGGGATGTGTCTGTGCGCAGGCAGCTGCAGGACGGGAGAGGGAGATGGATAATCCAGACACAACGACAAATGGATGATATTATGTCTCGGTTTCATCTGGCTTACTCGCGTCTGTGCTGCAGGTGAGAATAGCTGTGTGGGATCCCGCTAATGGGATTGCTGACTTCTGGAAATTAGCTCTTGGTGGCATAGAAGCGACCTCAAAAAGCAGACCTCCGTGTAAAAATAAAACACTCAGGCCCATATGCAATTAACTTTTTTCACCTGAGTTATCTCCTAGAAGATAATTTTCATCTTCTCTTTAAACTAACTTTTCAGCATTTTACAATTGAAAAAGCACCAAAAAGTTGTCGAAAAAGTACTATCAAACTTATTTTGAGTACTTTCTTGCTTGCCGGTGGCTTGAAAGGCATTTTATGACAAGTTGTGAAAATATCACTTAGGAGAAAACTCAGGAGAAAAGGTTAATTGCATATCGGCCACAGTATCAGCACAGGCAGCGGTAGGTGTAACAGAGTTGCAGGCAGTGGTGGCTCCAGCTACAAATTTGGGGAGCACAAAGGGGGCATAATGGCTGGTGGGGCCCATTTGAGTGATCAAAATCCATGTTTGTATGGTGAGCTTTAGATATTTTTTGCCTAACTCAGGTGATACAATGAAGACTAACTAGTTCAGCAATGATTGGAATCAAATTTAAACATGACAAACAAATTTAGGGGCTTTTGAGCAGAGCAGTTTCTCCAAATAATGGTGCTGTTATGGAGGAAAATGATCTACCTATGTACAATTTTAGGAGCACACTTGTGTATACAAAATGGAAAATGTAGCGGGGTCGGGATCTACCATAAGTCCTTTGCCATCTACTGGTAGATCACAATCTACCTAATGGGCACCCCTGGCTTAGATGGTACTTTCCAAACATGGCAACAGTGCTGTGTTTCGAGTACAACGTGCACATCAACCACCACCACGCTGCAGAAGTCATAAACGGCAAGAATCAGGAGACAGTGTTACTCATGTTCCACCTCTGCACTAATCCACGGACTGGCATCAAACACCAAGCAATGGCAGTGTGCAATGTGCACATAAAACATTGTAGGGGAGCTTAATCTATTATATATACACTGATAAGCAACAACTTATAGTGGCTAGATGACAGGGTCAGAATCTATCTAAAAAGGGCCGGTCTTGTGGGGTGTTACTGATATGCAGTGATTAGGAGTTACCAGGGTGACCCAAAGAAGGACTACCAGTCACCAAGCAACAGGGTTGTGGGCACCCAAGGCTCATTATGGAGAGAGAAAGCTGACCTGTCTGGTCCTGATGAAGCCCCAATGGAGGGGCGATACACGCTGTGGGAGGAGCCAGAGCAAACTCTCCACGTATCAGACAGTCTCAATCAGAAAGTGTGAGCCTTGCAGTGTTGTCCCTCCAGCTGCACGCAAACCCTTAAGAGTCTGGACGGTTTCACTGGCAGCTGGACAAGCTGCAGAAAGAGGAGACTAACTGGCACACCGGACCTAGGCATTACAGTATAGTGAGTGATTGCAGAGTGGTGAAAGGCCAGCCAGGCAAAATATACTGTACGCAGTCTAAATGCTCACTGCTTGTACGCTTCAGTAGAAGTCTTCTTATGCTGGACATTAACCACTACTAATATCCTTTTTACCACTTCGGCCTAAATGGAAATTGACCAGTGAGTAGGGATAGCAAATTTACCCAGTTATACAAGCTGTACACTCACTACACTGTATCAATCTATCTAATGTAATCTTCAGTGTTATCCCATGAAAAAAATATAAAAAAAAATGAGAGGTATACTCACTTTTGTGAGATAGTACCACAGTGAGTACACCTTAATAATAATAATAATAATAATAATAATAATAATATCCATTTGAAGGATGGGGATAAAGTTTAGAAACATGTTTAACAGTATAAAAATACATATATCTACCTAGCTCTGTACATCAGTCCTGAAGGAGGATGAAGAGGAACAGAAGGATTTGGTCCCCAAAGAGAAACAGTTGGCCATACCTCCCAACTTTTTGAGATAAGAAAAGGGACATTTTAAGACGCAACCCTTCCACACCCCTAACCAGACCCCCACCACATCCGTAGTCACCAAACAAAAAAACTAAGTTTTTTAATTCAGTCCACACTTGTCCTCTCAAATCATTACTAGTTTTCCTAATATCACTTTAAGTGACAGAAATAACTTTTAGGCCTCTTTCACAGTGCGACGTTAAAGTCGCACGTTAGAAAATGTTTCAACGCAGACTAACGCACAGCAATACTAAGTCTGTGCGACATTCACAGTGCACATGTTGCATTTGTGTGTAATGTGTAGCGTTATTAGAAAGTGCTGCATGCTGTGCGTTATACACGTTATTAGCTGCGTTGGACTGTTTGCACATGCTCAGTAGTGACTTGGAAGCATACTTTTTTTTTTTTACGATAACGGGCATCCAGTTGCGTTGCGACTTTTTGGGGGCGTTGCGTTGTAATTTGCGTTGTGACCTTTTTGGGGTGTGGCTTTGTAATTTGCAGTGCGACCTTAACGTTGCATCAAAACGCAACGTCCTACTGTGAAAGAGGCCTCAGAGTATATTAAACACATTTTTTCCGTAGAAATTACATATACCTACATAGATCTGTATACATCAGCCCTGAAAGAGGGATAAATGAGGAAGAAAGAGGGACAGGGCGATTTAGTTCCCAAAGAGGGACTGTCTCTCCAAAAATGGGACAGTTGGGCGCTATGCAGTCGGGAAGTATGGTATTAGATACAAAAGGACAGAAAGAACCGGCACTGCAGCTGCTTGTAAGCATGCATATAGACAATAATGTGTTGTTTGAGGATAAGTAACGGGTACAGCGCTGCAGTTAGCGTGCTCAGGCTTAGAAAAAACAGTAAATCAAATGTATCAGCAGGTAGAAGGATAGCCGGCACATGCAGATATAGCAGCATAAAAAGCTTTATTCTTTAAGGCTTCATGCAAAAAGCAAGGCACAGTACTTCAAATAGAATCAGTCCTACCCGATACTGGAGTGGCTGTGGGGTGAGGTGGGAGCGGTGGCGGCCCCCACCACTCCCACCTCACCCCACAGCCACTCCAGTATCGGGTAGGACTGATTCTATTTGAAGTACTGTGCCTTGCTTTTTGCATGAAGCCTTAAAGAATAAAGCTTTTTTACGCTGCTATATCTGCATGTGCCGGCTATCCTTCTACCTGCTGAAGTATGGTATTAGCAATGTAATTTTTGGTAGCAGATGAAACCTCTGAGAGTGCAGCTGAAATAGATCCTTCAGAGCCCGGAGGAAAGCGATTTATTGTCTGCCCTGCAGAGGTTCCTAAACACATTCACTTACATACAAGAATGAGAGTCCAAATCATCCATCTCTAGGGTGCAATGCTGGGACCTGGCGCCAACTTACAGGCCTCGAAATGGCTGAGAGGCCCAGAAATTCCTCTGCTGAGTCAAAGTGAAAGATGAAATGTCCAACACTGTCTAAGCCTGGCTATGCTGTGAGGCTGCACAGTGGCTATGATTTCCCATTCACCATGACAGCAAGAGATAAATGTTATGCTTCTGTATGGATAGGAAGCCTTAATTGTACAGTATTAAAATAATATAAACAATGATTGCATAGCATTTCTAGCTGTAGTTATATCCTCTTACTGGTCATGCTATTTGTCCCCCTGAGGAGAAACAGAAGAAGGACAAGGATGACGGGCCTGTACCTTACTCGCCTTAAACCAAAACAGCAATGGCAATGCTTATGTTTCTGTGCTTAAAGAGACTCTGTAACAACATTTTCATCCTTATTTCTTCTATCCTATAAGTTCCTATACCTGTTCTAATGTGCTCTGTCTAACTGGAGCCTTTCCTAGTTGCACAGTGGCTGTATTATCTCTGTTATATGGTCTAATCTTCTCTCCTCTGTCGGCTCTGTCGGGCTGAGGCTGGAATGTGTGGAATGTCCTGCTCTGCTGTTATTGGCTAGAAGCTATACACACCCTCTCCAGGCCCCCTGCACACTCTGTGTGACTCACACACTCTTCTCAGTGTATCACTTGCTAAGTCTTTTGTTTGTAAACACTGCATACAAATGGCAATTACAAGCCAGGATTGCAGCAGGGAGAGGCAGAAACAACACAGAGGGGCCCAGGAGAACATAATGAATAGAATGGTATGCTTTTTATTGTAAGAATTTTAGAGTACAGATTCTCTTTAAAGGGAACCTGAAATGAGAAGAATATGGAGGCTGCCATAGTTATTCCCTTTTAAACAATATCAGTTGCCTAGCAGTGCTGCTGATCTCTTTGCCTGCAGTAGTGCCGCAATCACAGACTTCAGTTAAAGAACCTGATCTGCTAAAAGTATTAACGGACAACTGAAGTGAGAAGAGTATGGGGGCAGCTAGTTTTATTTCCTTTTAAACTATACCAGTTGCCTGGCAGCCCTGCTGATCTATTTGGCTGCAGTAGCGTCTGAATAACACCAGAAACAAGCATGCAGCTAATCTTGTCAGATCTGACAATAATTTCAGAAACACCTGATCTTCTGCATGCTTGTTCAGGGTCTATGGCTAAAAGTATTACAGGCAGAAGTTGAGTTCAGCAGGACAGCCAGGCAGTTTGCGTGGTTTAAAAGGAAATAAATATGGCCGCCTCCATATCGCTCTCACTTTAAGTATGCTTTAAAGTGAACCTGTGTCCAACTGGTTTTGGAATGAGACTCAGCTCCGAACCGTAAATGGTATGAGCCACATCTCCCTTACTAAGCTGCTTCAGCTGATAACTGACAACCATCTCTAGTCTCGTGATATAAGTAACAGGATTAGTGAGCAACGATATAGTGAGAGCTGGCCAATGGAAGCAGCTTTGTCAGGTAGGGGCGGACACAGGTAAGGAGGAAGGGGAGGGCACAGATTATGTCTCAGGCCTGTGCCTCAGTCCATAAACGGCCAGACATTTTAACCTACAGTTTAAGTGAACCTGTGATCAACTATTTTTAATATAATATATTGAAGAAGTAAGAACATTTCCAGCTCTCATATCCATTTCAATACAACATATCCTCATATTCTCTTCTCCAATTTTCAAAATTACAAAATAAACAAAACCTATAAAGAACCCCTCCCCCCCCCCTCACTCTCCCCAATCAACAATCAACAATCTCATAAAGAATTCAACATTATTAGAATTTCTTCATTAAATATCCCCTCCCCCAATTACCATACAAAGTACTACAAAAGTAAAAAAAAAATTATAATCATTTTTAATACATCTCCCCCCTGAAACATTGTAGCCAACCTATCCGGCGGTGTTCTATACCATCTTGTCAATAGTTTAAAGTTGATTTCCTTAATTCTAGAGCTAACTGATGTAGCATGGGACAAAATACATATTTTCCTTTTCTACCCATCATCTAAAGAGATGCCAGTGTCCTCCTCCCATCTACTCAAATATTTAGGAAATCCTCCCTCCCTCATTTTCTTTCAAATAATTTTATTGAGGTTTTCAAAGAAAAGAAAAACAGCTTATGGCAATACAAGGGAGTAACATGTCCCAATTAGCAGCACATAGAGATTCTTATACAACAATATATTATGCACATATCACACATAGCACAGGACACTGGAATCAAGATGGCTACCTGCTGAAAAATACTGGGGAGGGATCATTCTCCCATTATAACCAGTCGGACTCACCGACCCAGAGTGGCCGGCGTACCCTCTAGGGGGCCATGATCCTTTGTCTACTATGAATCCAACCTCAGATCCTCTTAAGGAGGACTTAAACACGAATAAGACAAACATGGAGAGAAAGAAAAGAAGAAATGGGGAGAGAGAAAGAGAGGGCTAGCAAAGGGAAGGAAAAGGGGGGGGGGGGGGGTAGGGATAGCCCGCCGCAGTACTAAAGGCAATTGCCTTATTATGATAGGTTCCCTATGAAGGGGTTAGCTATGACCGGTAATAGTAAGGTAAGCTTTCCAAGGGTCCCAAATTTTGTCAATCTTGTCCCTTCTGTCCAGGAGGATTCCCGCCAGCTTTTCTTGGATCATGAAATTAGAGACTCTGGTTTTCACTTCTTCAAAGGGGACAAGTCGTTTCTTCCATGCCCTAGAAATGGTTTGTTTGGCTGCTATGAATATAAAAAGGGCTAGAGTCCCTTGGGATTTTGTGAGGAGGTCGATGGGAAAATGAAGTAATGCTGACCACGGGTCCCTATGGATTTGCTTGTGGAAGACCGCTTGAAGCAGCCTGTAAACTTTGGACCAAAAGCGGGAGAGCATGGAACAAGACCAAAAGGTGTGGAAGAGATCTCCTAAAGATTGACAGCCTCTAAAGCATAGGTTATTGCCTCCCAGATGGGACTCAACTAGGCCCAGATTAATCGAAATATGGAATGTGTTTCTCCAAGCCTTGGCCCATTCCTCGTTTGGTCTCGTCCCCCGCAGGTCCAGTTCCCATTTTGTAATGTAAGAGTGTTTAAAGGATGGGCCCGAGTCCATGAGAAAAAGGTATAATCTACTAATCAGCCCCCCGCCCCCTGGGTTGCGCAGGCAA
The DNA here is from genome assembly GCF_040937935.1 of Hyperolius riggenbachi. Classification (NCBI taxonomy): domain Eukaryota; kingdom Metazoa; phylum Chordata; class Amphibia; order Anura; family Hyperoliidae; genus Hyperolius; species Hyperolius riggenbachi. Next base: position 54,132,633 of record NC_090650.1, read on the forward strand.
GCCGACTCAAATACTGAGAGTGGCAGGTCTGCATCTGGAGCATTCGCAAGTAGTGACTGAACCCAGTGCCTCAATTGGAGGTATCTGAAATATTCTGACCCGGGGATTTGGTATTTTTCTTGTAGATAGTTCCAGCTAACAACCTTAGCATCCTTAATTAAATGATGGACCAAGAGAAGCTGCTTCGATACCCACCATTTGAAAGAAACTGGGCTTTCCAAAGCTGGGGGGAATAGAGGATTATCGACAATGGGAAGTAAAGGGAGGGTAGGGGATAAGAGTTTTCTGGAGTACTTAAAAGAGTTCCAAACGCGGAGACAATGTCTAAGGACTTTGCTCATAAGTGGCGGCCTCATCTTGGGGGGTAGCCAGATAGGGCATTGGACAGATTGTGGAGCTACTGCTACTATGTCAAAGAGGGACCATTGAGGCATTTCAGGACCTCTATACAAACTCACCAGAGGGGCTATCTGTGCCGCTTGATAGTAGGCCTGCAAATTGGGGAACCCCAATCCTCCAGAGTGCTTGGGTACGTATAAGGTAGCTCTTGGTACTCTTGGCCTGGAAGTCCCCCATATAAATGTATTAATCCTGCATTGTAAAAGTCTCAGGAAATGGGGTGGTATCCAAACCGGGAGTAACCTGAATAAATACAGTATCATGGGCAGCAATGTCATTTTTACAGAGTTGACCCGGCCGAGCCACGATAATTGCATAGAGGACCATTGAGTGATATATTGCGAAACCTGTCTGGCCAGAGTGTAGTAGTTTGCCTGGAATAGTGAGTCATGGTTCAGGGTTAGGATTATTCCCAGATATGGTAACCTACTAGTAGATGACTGAAATGGGACTTCTTTACCCAGCGAGTCCCACTCCCCCAATTCCAAGGTGATGTTCATTAAAAGGGATTTATGTGGGTTGATGGTCAAAACCCGATACCTGTGCAAACTCTTCCATGATAGCCAATAGGGCGGGGATAGAAGTCCTGGGACTGGTAAGAAAAAGCAATAGGTCGTCGGCAAAGAGATTTAGTTTGTGTTGGGAACCTGCTAGCTCAAAGCCCTGTACCTCCTCTGAACTGCATATAATCTGTGCCAGGGGTTCCATGGCCAGAATAAATAATATGGGCGAGAGGGGGCACCCCTGACGAGTACCCCTATTTATCGTGAAGCCGGGCGATGAAAACCCTGCATAATAAACATGGGCTGGGGGATTTGAGTATAAGCCCTGGAGCCAGGACTGAAAGGGGGCACCAAAGCCCCAGCGTTGGAGCAAGAAGAACAGGTAATCCCAGGAGATGGTGTCAAAAGCTTTATATATGTCTATGCTTAAACAAACCCCAGGGATTTTCCTTTCTCTCAAGCTTTCAAACACCTGGGTTGCTCGGTACACCGCGTCAGACGCCTGTCGACCTGGGACAAAGCCAACCTGGTCCTTGTGTATTATTTGGGGGAGGAAGCAGTTAATGCGGGCTGCTAATATCTTGCTCAAAAGCTTAATATCCACATTAAGCAATGAGATTGGACGGAAATCTTTAATCTCAATGGGTTCAGACTCGGTTTTAGGGATCATGGCTATATTGGCTTGAAGGGAGCTAGCCCCTGGGAGATTACCCTTCTTGTAGTCATTGAACATTCTAGTCAGGAGGGGGGCAAGTAGGGGAGAAATTTAATTTAATTCTCGCCAGACATCTAGTAGTTGTCTGTCTGCAAAAAGGCGAGCTACAGTGTTAGATTGGGAGGACGAGAGTGGGAGGGGAGCTGCTGTAGAACCAGAGCTGTATGCCTTGTCCATTCTCACATCCAGTACCGTATTTGTATCACCACATAATATGAGCATGCCCTCACTGTGCTTTTCCACAACCTGTAAAAGGTGAGACAAAAACCGCTCTTGAAACCTGTTTGGAGCGTAATAGGAGACAATAGTTAACTTGTTATCAAATAGCGTACCCTTTAAGAGCAGGTATCTCCCGGTAGGATCAGCAAGGGTGTGCTCACACTTAAAGGGAAGGCCACGTCTAAATGCAATAGTGACACCACGCTCCCTCCCTCATTTTATTCATCTCTTTATATAAAAATGATATCAGATGCATGGGAGGAGCCTCCTTAGCAAATAATTTCTCAAATTCTGATAATTCAGTACAAATGGAAAGATCAGCTCTGCGTAATATGTTGGCGCTTTATAAATACAATAAATAAATAAATAAATATAAGATTTCTCCACTTCTCCGCCAAAAAGTGTTTTAATTGAGTGTGCCTCCAAAAATCAAATGGAAATTGACCATATTCCTCACGCAACCGGATTAAAGTTTTAATTTCTCCACTATTCATAATATCTCTTAAAGCGAACCTTAAGTCAACTAAAAAAAATGAGATTTACTCACCTGGGGCTTCCCTCAGCCCCCAGCAGCTGATCGGTGCCCTCGCAGCTCCGCTCCGAAGTCCCAGGATCCGCCGGCGAGCACTTCCGGTTTGGCCGTCACCAGCCGACAGGCATGGGAACGCGAGTGATTGTTCGCGTTCCCAGCCTGTATATCGCCCCCTATGCTGCTATTGCGGCCAGGAGGTCGCAATAGCAGCATAGGGGGCGATATACAGGCTGGGAACGCGAACAATCACTCGCGTTCCCATGCCTGTCGGCCGGTGACGGCCAAACCGGAAGTGCTCGCCGGCGGGTCCTGGGACATCGGAGCGGAGCTGCGAGGGCACCGATCGGCTGCTGGGGGCTGAGGGAAGCCCCAGGTGAGTAAATCTCATTTTTTTTAGTTGACTTAAAGGGAAGGTCCAAGCAAAAAAAAAAAATGAGATTCACTTACCTGGGGCTTCTACCAGTCCCATGAAGCCATCCTGTGCCCTCGTAGTCACTCACTGCTGCTCCAGTCCCCCGCTGGCAGCTTTCTGACCTCAGAGGTCAGGGCTGAATTGCGTACATTTTTACACATTCCCGCTAGTGCAGGAACATTAACGCATACATTTTTACGCGTTAGTGGTGCAACGCGTACATTTTTGTTCCTGCACTAGCTGGAATGCGTAAAAATGTATGCAATGTGGCCCTGACCTCCGAGGTCAGAAAGCTGCCAGCAGGGGACTGGAGCAGCAGTGAGTGACTACGAGGGCACAGGATGGCTACATGGGGCTGGTAGAAGCCCCAGGTAAGTAAAACACATTTTTTTTTTTTGCTTGGACCTTCCCTTTAAGGTTCGCTTTAAGATTACACCTCCTCTCTCACCCCATGATCCAAAAAAAACCCTTTCTTTCCCTGGCAGAAAAAAGTAGAAACCCCCCAAAGAAGTCATCAAGGAAATTCCCACAGACCAACCCCCCTTTTTTATTAACAACATCCCACACCTTAAAGAGAACCCGAGGTGGGGATCGTAGAAAGAAATCTATACACAGAGGCTGGGTCTGGCTATAGTGCCCAGCCTCGCTTGCTATTTGAATCCCCCCTAAGTCCCCTCCGCGCTTCGCTCTCCCCCATAAATTACAGCCGCGCTGGCGACACACAGCGTGTCGCAGCGGGTTGTATTTACCTCCCTAATGTCACTCGCGCTGCTTCCCCACTTCCTGCAGAGCGCCGGTCCCAGCCCGCGTCCCTCCCCTCGCCACTGATTGGAGGGAAGGGACGCGGGCAGGGACCGGCGCTCTTCAGGAGGCGGGGGGAGCGGCGTGAGTGACATTAGGGAGGTAAACATTGCCCGACAGTGCGGCTGTAATTTATGGGGGAGAGCGGAGCGCATGGAGCACTTAGGGGGGATTCAAATAGCAACAGAGGCTGGGCACTATAGCCAGACCCAGCCTCTGTGTATAGCAAGGCTTGGTGTACAGAGGCACCAGAGTAGAATAAAAACGTTTAAAAAACGTCTAAAAGAGTGGGATGTTCAGGTGGACTTACCTCCCTCAAAAATATAAAACTCAATTGAGTCACGATATATCAATACAAATTTTTTTTTATTGAACTCCACTTAGTGCAACATGTTTCACAAGTGTGGTCCTGCTTCATCAGGCAAACAGGAGTATAACTCAATGGGTCTAAATGCAGAAGTGAGCGCCTTTAGACTGCAATGACAGATTCAAAGAAAAAACAGCAATGTGTGCACACGATGAGGCCTTGTGGAAAAACAGGTACAAACTTGAAACCGACACAGCTCTTGCAACTTCTCTGTGCCTCCACGTCTAAGAAAACAACAGTCCAATCTTGATCATCACAGGCAAAGAAAAAACGTGGGCACCAGTAAATGCACACCTCTGTGTTTAACCTCCTTGGCGGTAATCCCGAGCTGAGCTCGGGGTATGCCGCCGGAGGTCGCCGCTCAGGCCCTGCTGGGCCGATTTTCATTCTGAAAAAAGCAGCACACGCAGCCGGCACTTTGCCAGCCGCGCGTGCTGCCCGATCGCCGCCGCTCCGCGGCGATCCGCCGCGTGCAGCGGCGAAAGAGGGTCCCCCCAGCCGCCCGAGCCCAGCGCAGCCGGAACAAACAGTTCCGGCCGGCGCTAGGAGCTGGATCGGGCGGCTCTGACGTCAGGACGTCGACTGACGTCCATGACGTCACTCCGCTTGTCGCCATGGCGACGAGGAAAGCCTATCTTGTTACTTTCGATTGCCGGAGGCGATCGAAAGTACGCTTCCGGAGCGCCCTCTAGAGGGCTTTCATGCAGCCAACTTTCAGTTGGCTGCATGAAATATTTTTTTTTTAATTTAAAAAAAACCCCATTGCAGCCTCCCTGGCAAAATAAATAAACCGCCAGGGAGGTTAATGATGCATTGCAGCAAACATTCCAACAGATTTGACAGCAAAAAGGCAATACTTCACCCTATCCAAGTGCACCCAGCATAGAGACCCCTCGGTCAACAATTGTTTCACATCAAAGATGCATCATCAAGGACCCTTCAGATCTTGGCAGCGTGGGACAGGAGCTCCATGCCAGCAAGACAGCGCTTCCCTTTTAAAGAACTTCCGGGTGCGCTCACATGATCCCGTCGGCCAATCAGATTCTCCTGTACGCATGACGCGGCCGCATGCGTACAAAAATACGCATGCGACAGATATGGGTTGGCTGCCTCCCACGGCTGAACGTCGCATGCCATGCGTCCATTCATCCGCGTGGGATACATTATGCTGCCAATCCCTAGCAAAATAGTTGTTGCTCTTTGTACAGAGTTACTGACCAGCAAAGGGGAGCAATGGCCAGGCGGCCTGTGCATCCAACCTGGAAGATTACTCTAGATAGGAAACACGGTAACTCATACATGTAAGTAATTACGAAAACCATTAGCGAAAGCTTATCTAATCTCTAAAACCGAGGCCATGTCATTTACGGAGCCCAATTTGTCCACTTCTCATATGCGCCCGATTTTTCTGCTTCCCAGATTATACTAACAATTAAAAATTATTACAACCGTAACACTAAACTGATTTCTGATTTGGTTTCTACAGCCTATAGACTAGTACTTTGTCTCCATCTAGTGTATTTTATCAGTATTGCAGATCACAGTCATGCAATTTCACTGTTTGGCTTACATTTACTTTAGGGACAGATTTACATGCCCTATTTTCATATTTTCAGTGTCTGTGTGGGTTTCCTCCAGGCACTCTGGTTTCCTCTTACATCCCAAAACATACAGCTAAAATAATTGGCTTCTCCCTAAAAATTAACTCTAGATTACACAACTACACTACATGATACATGCATACACAAATGGCTATGGTAGGGATTAGATTGTGAGCCCCGAGGGACAGTTAAGTGACGAGACAGTATACTCTGTACAGCCCTGCAGAAGATGTTGCCGCTATATACATTTTAAATAATAATAAAGTGCTATACACCCTGGACCATTTGAAGCTGATTGGGTTTTGCGGAAACAAATCGATTGCTCAAGGCTATGGGCCAGCTGGACCATCTATGGAAATACATCATTGCTCCTGAATCTTAGTGTTGGGCGAACAGTGTTCGCCACTGTTCGGGTTCTGCAGAACATCACCCTGTTCGGGTGATGTTCGAGTTCGGCTGAACACCTGACGGTGCTCGGCCAAACCGTTCGGCCATATGGCCGAACTAAGAGCGCATGGCCGAACGTTCCCCGAACGTTCGGCTAGCGCTGTGATTGGCCGAACGGGTCACGTGGTTCGGACCCGAACGCGCTCTGATTGGCCGAACTGTCACGTGGTTCGGGTAAATAAATACCCGAACCACGTCATATCTCCGCCATTTGTCTGTGGGTTTAGCTTTGGGTAGGCAGGCAGGGTAGTTCGCGCTCCAGCCACGCTAGCCAGGGTCCCCCCTGTCATTGTGTCACTGCTGGGAACAGTAGTACACCGCTTGCTCAGCCACACTATATAGCATTCTGTTTACTGTTCTGTGTCTGCTGGGAATAGTGGTACACCGCTCGCTCAGCCACACTATATAGCATTCTGTTCACTGTTCTGTGTCTGCTGGGAATAGTGGTACACCGCTCGCTCAGCCACACTATATAGCATTCTGTTCACTGTTCTGTGTCTGCTGGGAATAGTGGTACACCGCTCGCTCAGCCACACTATATAGCATTCTGTTTACTGTTCTGTGTCTGCTGGGAATAGTGGTACACCGCTCGCTCATCCACACTATATAGCATTCTGTTCACTGTTCTGTGTCTGCTGGGAATAGTGGTACACCGCTCGCTCAGCCACACTATATAGCATTCTGTTCACTGTTCTGTGTCTGCTGGGAATAGTGGTACACCGCTCGCTCAGCCACACTATATAGCATTCTGTTCACTGTTCTGTGTCTGCTGGGAATAGTGGTACACCGCTCGCTCAGCCACACTATATAGCATTCTGTTTACTGTTCTGTGTCTGCTGGGAATAGTGGTACACCGCTCGCTCAGCCACACTATATAGCATTCTGTTTACTGTTCTGTGTCTGCTGGGAATAGTGGTACACCGCTCGCTCAGCCACACTATATAGCATTCTGTTTACTGTTCTGTGTCTGCTGGGAACAGTAGTACACCGCTCGCTCAGCCAGAGTATATAGCATTGTGTTTACTGCCACTCTGTGTACACCGCTCAGCCAGACTATATACCATTGTTTACTGACACTCTGTGTACACCGCTCAGCCAGACTATATACCATTGTTTACTGACACTCTGTGTACACCGCTCAGCCAGACTATATACCATTGTTTACTGCCACTCTGATTCTGCTGGGAACAGTAGTACACCGCTCGCTCAGCCAGACTATATAGCATTGTGTTTACTGCCACTCTGTGTACACCGCTCAGCCACACTATATAGCATTGCGTACTCTGCCAGTCAGTGTGTATATTGCTGGGATCAGTAATACTCCACTCACCGTCAACCACTATATGAGCTCAACATGAGTTCCCCAGAGACCTCCGCTGTGAGCAGCACTCCCAACAACAGCAACAGCCAACGCCCCACGCAAGCTATAACATCCACCCCAGCAGCCAGTGGTCAGCAGCAGCCCTCCCCGGAGGAGAACGTTGTGTCCATCAGTCCGTCGCCAGAGCGATTAATGAGGGCTGCCATTGAGGAGATGATGGGGCCTGATGTGGAGGAGGAGGTCTGGCTCAGGCCAGCATCCCAAGTTAATGTTGAGGACGATGAGGGGTCTGTGTCTGGGGATGTTGGGGTGGCAGAGGTGGTGGGTGGGTCAGACTCAGGAGAAGAGTTGTATGATGAGGATGATGATCGGGACCATCTGTATGTGCCTCAGAGTCCGACCCCGGAAAACATGTTGTATCGTGTGTTTAGGTACTAAAATCTGCGTTCCCTCCCAGTAGTGTTGGGCGAACAGTGTTTGCCACTGTTCGGGTTCTGCAGAACATCACCCTGTTCGGGGTGACTATATAGCAGACTATATAGCATTGTGTTTAATGCCACTCTGTGTACACGGCTCAGCCACACTATATAGCATTGTGTTTACTTCCACTCTGTGTCTGCTGGGAACAGTAGTACACCGCTCACCCGCCACTGTATAGCATTGTGCTCTGTGTCACTGCTGACAATAGTGGTACACCGCTCACCCACCACTGTATAGCATTTCTGTACTGCCACTGTACTGCTGCCAGTCAGCGTGTACTTTAAGGATAAGTGAAATGAGGAAGAAATCCGGTGAAAGAGGGAGGGGCAAGGGAAGAGGTGTTTCCCCTGACGGTTCACGTACAGGCCACAGGGGAGCACCCAAGAAAACCCACTCAATACTGCCCATGTTGTCCAGGACAACAACCCTCACAGATCCAAAAGAACAGGACCAGATAATTACTTGGATGACCTCTCAAGCGTCCAGCAGTGGGTTAAGCAGCACCAGCACATCACGCACGAGGTCCGAGTCCTCAGCCAGTTAAAGTCTGGGCTTTCTTTGAAGACTGCACTGAGGATGTTACCATGGCGATTTGCAAGGTGTGCAAGACCTTGTATTAACAACCTCTCCACCACCAGCATGAGCCGCCACATTCTATCCAAACATCCCACTCTGTGGGCAAACGCGGCAGGACAGGGTACCACCAGCAACACTGCCTCCCTTGGGTTCACCAGACTCACCACCAGACCCGCCTCAGCAGCAGCAGTAGCCCAGCCATTGCGTGGTTTACAACATTCACAAACATCAGACGATGCTGACACTGTCACTTTCCGGACTAGTGCTCTTGAGGTCTCCCAGTGTTCATCAAACACAACAACCAACAGCCCTTCGGTGTGCAGCGCTACGGTTGAGTTGTCTGTCTCTGAGATGTTTGAGCACAAGAGGAAATTGCCAGCAAATGACCCCCGGGCCGTGGCAGTAACAGCCAGCCAGCATAGCCAAGCTTCTGGCCTGCGAAATGCTGCCATATCGAGTGGTGGAGACAAACAGCTTCAAGGGCATGATGTCAGTGGCCATCCCACGTTACGTGGTTCCCAGCCGCTACCACTTTGCGCGCTCTGCAGTGCCTGAGTTGCATGAGCACGTGGTCAGCTAAATAACCCGAAGCTTGAAGAATGCCGTTGCCTGCAAGGTTCACCTCACCACTGACACCTGGACGAGTGCGTTCGGCCAGGGTCGATACATCTCCCTTACCGCGCACTGGGTGAACCTTGTGGAGCCTGGCAGCGATTCCTCACCTGCTACGGCGCGGGTGTTGCCCACGCCGCAAACAGCTGGATAACAACAGCAGCACCTACCTCTCTGACTCCTTCTCCTCCAACGCATCTCAAAGCTGTACCTCATCCGGAAATGCTAACCCAGCACTAGCAGCAGTAGGATCGTGGAAGCAGTGCAGCACAGCTGTTGGCATGCGTCAGCAAGCGTTGCTGAAGCTGATCTGCCTTGGGGATAAGCAGCACACAGGGGAGGAAATTTGGAGGGGAATAAAGGAACAGACGGATTTGTGGCTGGCACCGCTGGACCTGAAACCGGGCATGAAGCTAGACACCTGGCACGAACTGGCAATGTACGCAATAGAGGTGCTGGCTTGCCCGGCAGCCAGCGTTATGTCGGAACGCTGTTTCAGTGCTGCCGGAGGCATCATCACAGATCGGCGTATCCGCCTCTCCACAGAAAATGCAGACCGTCTGACTCAAATTAAAATGAATCAATCCTGGATTGGAAACGACTACGCAACACTCCTGGACCCCAACCAAGTAACATGACCGATGAACATCTGGGATGGTTTAGCGTTTCCGGTCCCTGTTTATTGAACCTCTCATCTGTATTACATTTATGACTGCATGGCGGCAAAAAGCATTGCTGCTATATCCGCACGCTTTTTGTCCTCATGCAAGGCCTGGGTTGTTGTGTCTCACAAAGCGTGGCCTTCTCCTCCTGCGCCTCCTCCTGTTCCATCACGTGTGCTGCTGCTGCTGCTGCTGCTGCTGGGTTACCGTTGCCGGTCCCTGTTTATGGAACCTCTTATCTTTATTACATTTATGACTACATGGCGGTACAAAGCATGCTATCCGCACGCTTTTTGTCCTCATGCAAGGCCTGGGTTGTTGTGTCTCACAAAGCGTGGCCTTCTCCTCCTGCGCCTCCTCCTGTTCCATCACGGGTGCTGCTGCTGGGTTAGCGTTGCCGCGTGGTCCCTGTTTATTGAACCACTTATCTTTATTACATTTATGACTGCATGGTGGTACAAAGCATGCTATCCGCACGCTTCTTGTCCTCATGCAAGGCCTGGGTTGTTGTGTCTCAAAGCGTGGCCTTCTCCTCCTGCGCCACCCTCCTCCTGTTCCATCACGTGTGCTGCTGCTGGGTTAGCATTACCGGTCCCTTTTCCTGGAACCTCTTATATGTATTACATTTATGACTGCATGCCGACAAAAAGCATGTTACCTGTGCAAAGAAAACAGACATTTCCCGCATTTAAAAGACAGTTTTCCCTTTGAAATTTTAAAATCGATTTTCTCAAAAACTATAAGCTCTTTTTGCTAAAAAAATTTTTCCTCTTGTACCCACTCCCAAGGTGCACATACCCTGTAAATTTGGGGTATGTAGCATGTAAGGAGGCTTTACAAACCACAAAAGTTCGGGTCCCCATTGACTTCCATTATGTTCGGAGTTCGGGTCGAACACCCGAACATCGCGGCCATGTTCGGCCTGTTCGGCCCGAACCCGAACATCTAGATGTTCGCCCAACACTACTCCTGATTACATTTTAGGTTTATGTTTGAAACTGAAATGAACTTTGGACAAGACAAATAACATTTATATAGCGTTTTTCTCCTGGCAGACTTAAAGCACCAGAGCTGCTGCCACTAGGGCACGCTCAGTAGGCAGTGTTAGGGAGTCTTGCCCAATGTCTCCTTACTGAATAGGCGCCAGCTTACAGAAAAGGAAGATCCAAGATTTAAATCCAGGTCTCCTGTGTCAGGCCTGGAACACACTAAAGCACTTTTTTGAGCGTTTAGGGGTCGCTTAGGCCTGAAACCCACTAGGAGTGATTTTCTAAGCGCTTTGTGATTTGAAATGCACTTGCTAATGTAATGCTATGAGTGTGATCCCACGTGAGCGATGTGATTTTATAAAAATCCCCCATAGCATTGCATTAGCAAGAGCTTTTTAAATCACTAGCGCTTAGAAAAGGCTTCTTGTGGGTTTCAGCCCTAAATCGCTAGCAAAGCGATTTCCCTAAATGCTCTGCCAATGAAAATGGATGTGAGAAATTCTACACTAGCGATTGCGATTAGCCAAATCGCAGTCGCAGGACATGCAGCATTTTGGGAGCATTTTTGCTTCAATGTAATTGTGATTGACGCGCTGGCAAATCGCTTATGAATCACTACACAGAGCAATTTGTGTGTGATTTTAAATTAATGCAAATTGTAAAAAAAAATTAATAATTTAAAAAGAACAATCAGAGTTGAAATCGCTAATTGAAATTACTATCACAATCGCTGGCAAAAAGCTTACACTTTTTAAAATTGCTACCAAAATCGCCGGAAAACACTCATTAAATTGCTTACAAATTGCTAATTCAAAACGCCAGTGATTGATTGCCATTTGCGACTTGTAGTGGGTTCCAGGCATTAGAGGCAGAGCTCTTAACCAGTACACTCTCCAGCCATCTATCAGCAGTGTGATTGCAAGTAAAGACAATCAATGGTTTTGCTACATACATTCTTTAATGCTGGGTACACACCATGCGTTTTCCCGCCTGATCCGCGGGTCGATCGGGATCGATTCGACTATTTCCGATGTGCTTGATTCGGGCTTAGATCATTCCTGCCGTCGATTTTGCACACTTAACGCGCAAATGGACAGCAGGAAGATCGAAGCCCGAATCGAGCACGTCGGAAATAGTCGAATCCATCCCGATCGAGCGGGAAAATGCATGGTGTGTACCCAGCATAACAAGAGATGTATAACAGATTTGTAAAGTCACATACACACTGTAGACTTTCAGTGCCTGAAACAGCTATCCAGGATCGGTATCAAACTATAATATGTAATGATAAAGATAAAATCTGCAACTGATCATGTACAGACAATATGTTATAGGATTATTTAGAAGTGAACTTTACAGCAAAAAATTTTTTTTAGAGAAATAAAGGGATGAGATAACAGGAAAAACACAAGCATCGGGCAACCATCACAGGGTGGAAAATGCCCCCGGCCACTTACAGTCTCTATTTAAAGTGGGGCTGTGGTCAAATTTTCCCCTTTGTTCTAAAAAAAATGTGCCCAACCATAAGCCCCTGTAAAGTTGAAAACGTGTTTAATAACATAACAAAAAAGGGCTAATAGACTGTGTTTCACTTTGCTGGGAAGGTTACCAGTTACCAACTGCAGAAGCTGTTACCAATTGCAGTTGATAAAATTCAGCAAACACAACACAGAGTGCTTTTCTGCAGGATTCAAATAGGGCTTTAAAAAGGACCTGAAGTGAGAGTGATGTGGAGGCTGACATATTTATTTGCTTTTATTCAATGCATATTTCCTGGCAGCCCTGCTGATCCTCTGCCTCTAATACTGCCAGCCATAGACCCTGAGCAAGCATGCAGATCAGATATTTTGTTTCAGGTGTGTAACTAATGCTGGTTGGTTACACACGTTACGTTTTTTTCATTCGATAGATGCGTTCGATTGATAAATTCCGTCATGTCTGATATTCCTCTTGATCGTTTTACCGCTCGATTTCTCATAGAAGTGAATGGAAAAATATAATAAAAACGAGCGGAAGATACGAGAATTAGGGATGGCTCTGCCTAGGAGAACTCATGAAGAAGCATGTGATCAGTTTAATCAGCTGATATATTAGGAAGTCATTACAGCAAATTGGGCCTGATGGTGGCCATACATGGTACAATTTTTCATTTTTTTTCAATTAGATAATTTGTGCCCCTGCTAAACCGCCGCTATCGCCACTATTCACCCCCAAACCCACCCCCGCATTCGTTGGTCGTAAATTTGGTCGTATATTTACTCTTCCTGGAGGCAGGGCTAACCGCCGCAGCCCTGCCTCCAGTCGCGTCTGTCAGCGGCGCATCGCCGCCTCTCCCCCGCCCCTCTCAGTGAAGAAAGACTGAGAGGGGCGGGGGAGAGGCGGAGATACGCGCTGACAGACGCGCGTGGGGCAGGGCTGCGGCGGTTAGCCCTGCCCCAACCAGGAAGCGCTCCCCCGCTGCACCGAGGGGATTTGGGGGTGAAGGGACCCCCGCTAAGCCGCGGGATAGCGGCGGTTTAGCAGGGGCACACATGCCCCTGCCATCTATGAGGTCTGAAGCGAGATTTATTCTCGCTTCAGACTCTCTTTAAAGGGAACCTAAACTGAAAAGGATATGGATTTTTCCTTTTAATATAATACCAGTTCCCTGAATCTCCTGCTGATCCTGTGTCTCTAATACTTTCTTCCTCAGCCCCTCAACAAGCATGCAGATCAGGTGCTCTGACTGAAGACTGAATTAGCTGCATGCTTGTTTCAGGTGTGTGATTCAGCCACTACTGCAGCTAAAGAGATCAGCCAGACTGCCCGGCAACTGGTATTGCTTTAAACAGATAGATAAAACCCCAACAGCTGGGTAATTCCAGACTTGCAGGTGTGTCTAGGCTGCTCCCCCTGCAGCCATACATCATCACTATTACCTGACCTTTCACTGATCTCAGCTGTGATAGCTGGTATTACGGTTTGCTTAATAATGCTTTATATAATATGCTCTATCTGTTATTGGCTTAGAACAGTTTGAGGCCTAAATCCCACTAGAATGCTTTTTTTGAGCATTTAGGGAGCGCTTTCAATTACTAGTGCTTCCCTAAACCCTCTGCTAATGTAAATCTGGCCACAAAACCTGTCCAACCTACATTTCCGATCTTACTCAGAGGTACCCAGTCCCATGCATGCCTCCAGGACTTCTCAACAGCTGCTCCAACACTATGGAACTTCCTTACTATACTTGCTTACTATACTTCCTTACTATAACCCCCACTGGTGGTAATACCCTAATACCCTCCCCCCCCCCTCCCCCTGTGTGCCTAACCCCAACCGCTCCCATGAAAAAAAACTCTTCCTGATGACTAATCTCTAACCATCCCCCTCTGCATAAACCCCCTTTCTGATGGCTAAACCTAACCGAGCCCCGCTACACTAACCCCTTTTCCAACACCTAACCCTTCCCCCATGCCCAACACAAAAACCCTTCCTAACGCCTAAAGCTACATACACATGGGGGACAAAAGTGGCTAGTCGTTAACGCATAGGGGATGCGCGCGCGACAGCCCGGCGACAGCTCCTCCCATGCGACAGCTGTCTACACGTCTCTGCCGAAAGGCAGAGACTTGGCAGAAGCTGTCGCCAAAGGTTCCCCCCCCCCCCCCCCCCCCCCGCCGGAAGCTCCATACATTGTGTATGGAGTTGCTGTCGCTAGTCCGCATACACACGGCGGACTAGCGACAGTTGCGGCGAAGTTGCGGCGACAGCTGTGGCCGGCGATTGAACAAGTCAATCGCCTGGCGACAGCTCTGAGTAGCGACAGTTCGAGGCGCACGCGTCATACACACGGGCGACCTGTCGCCGCAACACGTGCGTGCCACGTGGTTGCGGCGACAGCTGTACCCCGTGTGTATGAGCCATAAGCCACCTAAATGCAGATCTAAGATTGCGATTGGGTTGGTATCTGGAAATTAGTGAGGATATGTACCGGGGAGAGAGTTTCCATGCCACCTTATGCTCCCTTCTGTGGTGTAGCACTGTTTTATATACTGCATATGGCACTGCAGATACACTTTAGACTCAGAGCAGCAAATCTGATGTGTATCAGAATTCAAGACGTGCATGTGTCCAGGTTGGAGCCACTTCAAATAAAATACACAGTTACGTTCACCATCATTCTTCATAGACACATGTATATATTACTTGAAGATGAATGCCTGTGTTTACATACAGGATCGGGATGTATACATCAAGGATCAGTGACACCGGGCATTGTTGGTCTGTGTCCTCTTCCTGTCGGCTATTGTGATTCAGAGATAGACACCAGGTCTGCTTGTAACCAGCTCAGAACTTGTGTCTCCTATACTCTTATCCAGCAGTGCATCCATATCACTGTCCATGCCATTATGTCACTGAACCTGCTGGCTAGAATCCTTATCCAGAGGCCCAGAAGAGTGCTACAATTAAAGACCACTATTGCAAAAAATTGTAACATTTAAAGCAAACCTGAAGTGAAAATAAACTTATGAGATAATTAATTGTATGTGTAGTACAGCTAAGAAATAGCAGAAAATTGTATACTTACCTATCGGTAATTTTCCTTTCCCCATGCGTCTATGGCAGCACTACGGGTATTGCCCCGCCCCTAATACCCCACAGGACCAATATCTATAAATGTCTGCCCTTCCCCTTTCCATGTGTCTATTTAACTAGACCTCACCGAATATGGGTGGGTACCCTATGCTGCCATGGACGCATGGGGAAAGGAAAATTACCGATAGGTAAGTATACAATTTTCTGCTTTCCACAAGCTTCTATGGCAGCACTATGGGACTTAGGTAGTTAAATCAAGGGAGGGAGACCATTGCAGGTGCACCAAAAAAAATAGGCAACTTTATTACACAAATTAAACAGCAATAGAATCAGATGCGGAAGATATGATTGCTCTTCCAAAATTTACTGTAGTATCAGTAGAAGTATCAACTCTATAGTGACTAATAAAGGTATTTAAGGTTGACCAGTTGGCAGCCTGGCATATCTTTTCTGGAGCCACTTTCGCCTGAGCTGCCCAGTAAGTTGCAATATACCTGGTAGAGTGAGCCAGAATTTCTCTGGGGGGCTCTAGCTCTGATGCTCTATAGGCCTTTTGGATTACTCGGACCAGCCAGGCCGCAATAGTCCTTGATGAGGCTGCTGCACCCTTCCTATAACCAGAATGGACAATGAACAGTCTATTAGACTTCCTAAAGTCCTCTGTTTTTTGAACATACGTCTTTAACGTAGAAGCTACATCTAGCGGGTGCAAACTGTCCGAGTCTGGCAAGGTTAGCGTAGGCAACCACAATTCCTGGTTTAAATGATAGGATGAGAACACTTTTGGCAAGAATCCTTGTACTGGTCTCAAGACCACTCTGTCCGGAAAGAACACTAGATGAGGTTCCTAGTGACTAAGAGCCTGGATCTCAGAGACTCTTCTGGCCGAAGTTATCGCCACCAGAAACATCGTTTTCAAGGTAAGATTTTCTAGAGAACAGCGTTCAATAGGATGGAATGTTTCGGTTGACAAGAATTTCAGGACTAGAGGAAGGTCCCATTGAGCAAACACTGGTTTGAGAGGCGGCCGAAGTTTCATCACTGCGGACATAAACCTCTTAACAAGGGGATGAATAGCCCACCTAACTGCTGTTAAGGCAGATACGGCTGATACTTGTACTTTAATCGAGTGGTAACTAAGACTTTTGTCGACAGCTGTCTGAAGAAACGAAAGAATATGACCAACCTCTGGATGCAAAGGATCAAAATCATTAGCTGAAGCGAAATTAAGGTAGACTTTCCATATTCTTTTATACAATGCGTTAGTAGTGGCCTTTCTAGATTGTAACAGTGTAGTAATAACTGATTCATCACAGCCTAAACCTTTCAGCTTCCTCCTCTCAATTTCAACGCCATTAGTCTCAGGCGGGCCGGATTCGGATGACATACTGGGCCCTGGCGCAACAGGTCCTTGCTGATCGGTAAGTGAAAAGGTCTGTCTTTCATCATCTGTCGAGCTATAGGGTACCAAGGGCGTCTTGGCCAGTCTGGCAGTACCGCTAAGACCGTCACCTGTTCCCTTCTTAGTCTCAACAGCAGGCGTAGAATGATCGGGACTGGAGGAAATACATAGCCCAGTCGAAAGCGCCATGGAGCCGTCAGGGCATCGACCTCCTCCGCTTGTGGAATCCGGAAACCTGCTGAAGAATCTCGGCGACTTCTTGTTGACTCTGGTCGCCATGAGGTCCACTTCTGGAACCCCCCAACGAGCACAAATCATGTTGAACGCCTCCTGGGATAAAGACCACTCTGCGTTGGAAACTTGATGACGGCTCAAGTAATCTTGAATTACATTCAGCACTCCCGGTATATGAATGGCTGTTAGAGACAGTAAATTGCGTACAGCAAATCTGAAGATTTTCTCTGCTTCTATTAGAAGCGAATAACTCCGAGTTCCCCCTTGGTGGCGAATATAAGTCACTGCTGTTATATTGTCCATCTTCATTAGCACTGCTTTGCCCTTCACTTCCTGCCATACTCGCATCTGTCGCGATCTCGACTGGAGGAGACGAAAGCAGAGGTAGTCCTTTTCGGAGATTTACATCCGATAGCCACCAGCTTAGATCTTTTTTCATGAGCTGTGTTATTAAGATCGGTTGGTGCAGATCTACGCCGTTCCATTGTTTCAAAAACCCTTGTTGTAAGAATCTCTGGTGCCATTGTGCCCATGGAACCATGGGTATGGTCGCTGCCATCGTGCCCAGGATCTTCATACAAACTCGTGCTTCGATGTAATGTGATAGTAAAATCTGGAGGACTCTTTCTTTTACAATTGGCACTTTCTGGTCCGGGATGCAAACCCAATTCATTCCTGTTAGAAACCTTGCACCTAAGTAAATCAGATCTTTTGTCGGCTCCAGCTGGCTTTTTCGGAAATTGATCAGCCACCCGAAACTTTCTAGAGTGTCTATCAGAATTTTTCGGTGTGCGATACTCTGCTCTCTCGAATCCGCTAGGAGCAGCACATCGTCCAAGTAATGGAATACTCTTATGTTCTGTACTCGGAGTAGCGCTATAATCTCCACTAGTATTTTGGTAAATGTTCTGGGAGCTGTGGAGATGCCGAATGGCAGGCACACAAACTGGTAGTGGTTCTCCTGAACTGCAAAGCGTAGATATTTCTGGAAGCTGGGCTTTATAGGAACGTGCAAATATGCGTCCTCCAGATCTATGGAGAGTAAGAAATCCTGGGGACGCACAATGGAGATGATTGTGTTGATTGACTCCATCTTGAATCTTTCTAGAGAAATGAAAGAGTTCAGTCGTTTCAGGTTGAGAACCGGTCTCCAGTCTCCTGTTTTTTTCTGAACGAAGAACAGTGTTGAATAAAATCCTGTTCCCTGATCCTGTAGAGGCACCGGCACAATGGCTTCCTTGTCTAGAAGGCTTTTTAGATATTTATCTGGTAAAAGTGGTACTCTGGTACGAAGGAAGTGTGACCGAGGAGGTTGACTTGCAAACGCCCAAGAATGTCCTGTTATGATCGTTTTCTTGACCCAGGGTGACTGGACATTGTCCTGCCACACCTGAGCAAACTTCTGTAGTCTCGAGCCTACCGGACATGCTTGGGTATTGCAACTGTCAAAAGGACTTCTTGGCAGACAGCGGGTTTGGAGTCGACTTTTGTTTCTGGGATCTATTGAAGGAAGATTGCCCAGACGACCAGTTTCTCCTGTAGCTCTTACCTGGCTTGTATGTCCTGGCATTACGGTACTTGTATGACTGGGCCTGAGATTGGTTAAAAGAGAACGGTTTCCCAGACCTCTTGTCCTGAGGGATCAAGCCTGACTTGCCGCCTGTAACCTTGCTGATGGCTGAGTCCATCCTTTCTCCAAATAGCGACTTCCCATCGTACGGAATTTTACACCATAAAAGTTTTGAGGACGGATCTGCCACCCATGCTTTTAGCCATAAGGCTCTTTTTGCTGTGACCGAATACAACATTGATCTAGATGAGGCACGAAGAACATCAATGGCCGACTCTCCCACAAAATCTCCTGAGATCTTTAAGTTAGACAGGGCGTAAGTAATAGTGTCCTTGTCGTCTTCCTCTATGGCCTGTTCCAAGGTTTCTGACCAGTTACGAATAGCTCTCCTGACTGATGTTAGGGCTATCGCTGGTTTGCAAGATCCACCAGCCACCGTATACATTTTCTTGAGGTCAAAGTCCACTTTCCTTTCTAGTGTGTCTTTAAACGAAATGGCATCGTCCTGAGGAAGTGTGACATGTTTGGCAAGTCGAATGACTGACGCGTCCACCGGGGGCGGTGTGTCTAAAGGTTTTGCATTTTCGACCGGAATTGGATATAGCTTAGCAAACCTGTTTGATAGAGGTAACTTCTTATCTATTCTTGACCACTCATCCCAAATTATTGACTGGATTTCCTCCATTACTGGAAAGGTAGTCTTTTCCTTTTTCAGATGTTTGTAATAACGTTTTTTTTGTTTTCTTTTTTGACTCTTCTGCTTCGCCTTCTGAGTCCTCCCACTCAATGGCCTCTCTAACCGCCTTTACAAAAGGCTCTACCAGTGAGAAATCGAAGCCAATTTCTATATCTTCTTCCGCTGTACTAGTGCCTAATGACGCAGATTGCGTTTGTTTAGTAGAGGGCTGATTCTCTTGTGATGGTAAGGCCGAGACACATTTTTTAATAGACTCCTGTACTGCCTTTTGAATTAGTTCGGAGACGTCTATTGGCTCCGACATTTCCTGTCTTCCGAGTTCACGAAAGCAGTTCATGCAGACTGTTTTTCCGGGGGCGGCCTCTTGACCGCAACCCCAACAGTAGTCCTTGCGTGCGTCTGAAGTATGACGTCGCGGAGATCTGGAACGAGACTTTCTTTTATGATGCTTAGATTTCCGTCTTTTCGACCTCTCGTGCGATCTGGCCCTTGATGAGCGCCTCTTAGGCGAGCGCTCCTTGGACTTGTCCCGGTGACTACAGAAAAAACAAAAAACAAAATGGAAAATAAATCCAGCATCTGCCTTTTAGACTACCAAGTTTGAAGGAACCTACCTGACCCCCCTCCTTACCTCTCACGATGTTGCTGCTCTGAACGGGGTCTCCTGGCATCCAAAGCTGGCCTCTGTTTTACAGAAGCCATAGCTGGAAGAAGAAGGGACAGTGAGAAGTAAAATAGTTTGTCTGCCTTTCATAGTCCTGCCTCTCCCCACCCCGAAGGTCAGTACCCCTGAGCCAAAGGTATTCTACCTCCATGCGGATGTGTTGCGTACTGCGACCTCCACGCCATCTGCCACAGACGCGTTGCCGGCCGTTTTTAGAAATGCTGCCCGGAATGAAGGAGGCGGAGATTGGGCTGGCCGGACCCTGGCTTCCGCCCTCTGCCCTGGACCAATCAGCTGGCAAAGTTGGGCGGAAGCCGGATCGCGTCATGCCCTCCAGCGCGGCCGGAGGGGGCGGAGCTAACTCCCAAACCCTCCGACAGTGGAACGCACGCTGGCCCGGCACCCCGGCAGAAGAGGGGAGAAACGGGAAGAGCCCCAAGGAGGGAAGGAAGAAGGGATGCCACCCCTATGCCAGGCTATTAGCCTGAACACAATAAGGTACTGCCGCCCGCTCGTCCATTATTATGGCTTTTTAGCTTAAAAGGCAGTACAGATGGTGAAGACGCCATTCCCCCTCAGAGACAGCAGAACGGGGGTTCACCTATGGAACTCTGTTAGAGTTATGAGGTGTAGTATAGGGAAGGCTACCTATACAATAAATAACAGGCTACAATTTATATAGCCAGGAGGGAGGTTAGATAACAAAAATTGGAAAAAAAAGTTGCGCAGGAATTAACCTGCAAGTCCTATGAGGTGAGGACCGGAAAAAAAAAGACACATGGAAAAGGGAAGGGCAGACATTTATACATATTGGTCCTGTGGGGTATTAGGGGCAGGGCAATACCCGTAGTGCTGCCATGGAAGCTTGGGGAAAGAACATTAGTAGCACAGATAGGAGTCTCATATAGTTTCCAGTACAGGATGAGTTAAAAAACTTAAGTTGTTAGCTATGCAAAGGAGCTTCTCTGAGCTCTCTGGCCCAATGGGTTGATTACAGTCCTGTATTCAGAAGCACTTAAACAGCCAAAAAAACAGTGAGAGACAGCTTGTGATAAGGTTTTACTGCAGGAAAGTTCAAATGTTCATTAGCTCTGCTCTGTTTTATAGCTTAAAAGACAGAGTGATGCAATGTTATAAAAAGAATGACAGAGTGATGCAATGTTATAAAAAAGCTATATAAATAAAAATATGAGACTCTTTTCTTTGCTACTAATTTTCTATTAGTTATCTGTACTAAACATACAATTCATTACAGGTAGTCCCCGGTTTATGAACGCCTGACTTACGAACGACCAGCCGATACGAACGCCCGCCGACCCGCCGCGGTGACGTCACTTCGCCGGGGACTACCTCTTCTGCTGCCATTTTTAATGCAGAGTAGGCGTAGCGGAAGGTAGATAGAGGACATCTCACCTGTTCCACAGCGGTAGAAGGTCCCATCATGCTGCCCGGAAGCTGAGCTGCCTGTCCTCTCTCTTTGTCCACTGTTCTCCTGCAGCTTCTTATGCATACATTACATTTTTCTTACGTACCTGTCACTTACAGTAAGTGGTAACAATATACAAGAAATATATATCGGCTGCATGGCCACCTAAGTATGCCAAACGTTTTATTGATACAAAATAGTAGACACATATTTCTAATAAGCTAAAACGTGCAGGCTGCACAACTAACCAATTGGTGGTCCCTTAAAGAGAAACCGTAACCAAGAATTGAACTTCATCCCAATCAGTAGCTGATACCCTCCTTTCCCATGAGAAATCTTTTTCTTTTCACAAACGGATCATCAGGGGGCTCTGTATGGCTGATATTGTGGTGAAACCCCTCCTACACTGTGATGTCAGCACCATGGTTCTGACATCACACTGTAGTAGCCTTGTTGCATTGTGGGAAATAACAGCTGTTTACAACTGCCAAAAAAGCAAGCAGCATCTCCTTCCAGTGACATCACCTGCCAGCAGTAAAAATGTCACCATGTGATAAATGTCAGAATGTAAATCAGGAAGAGGAACGATTTTCAATCAGCAAATGCTGACTAAATCATTTTTACATAATTATTGTAAAAATGAAGCACTTTTTTTTAATTACATTATTTTCACTGGAGTTCTTCTATAAAGGACCACTCCAGCAAAAAAAAAATATCAAACATTAAAATCTGACAGAAGCAACCAACAGGTTTTAGACTAGTCCATCTCTTCATAGGGGATTCTCAGGGTTTTCTTTGTTTTGAAAAGCATTTCCTGAACGGCAGTTTAACTGCCAAAATAACTCACTTGCACACACTATTTTGTTTGTTGGATTTAGCAATTGCCGTTCAGGAAATGTTTTAGAAAACAAAGAAAACCCTGAGAATCTCCCATGAGGAGATGGACTAGTTCAAAACCTGTCGGTTTTGTCTGATTTTAACTGCTTACTTTTTCCACTGGAGTGGTACTTTAACCCTTTCTATCCATTTAAAATGATCATCCATAGTGGCTGCTGTGGGTCCCTCGGCAAGGGGAGCCTGGTGAGTGTGGACTGTGGAGACATGGGGGTCAGTGGCTGTCCTTGTCTACACCTAATCTGGGGACTTAAAGGACAACTGATGTGACATGATGAGATAGACAAGTGTATGTACAGTGCCTAGCACACAAATAACTATGCTGTGTTCCTTTTTTTCTTTCTCTGCCTGAAAGAGTTAAACATCAGGTATGTAAGTGGCAGTTCTCGTCTGAGGACTGGGTCAGACTACAGTGTCACCCTCACTGATAAGTAATTACAACTATAAAACACTTTGCTAGCAGAAAATGGCTTCTGAGAGCAGGTAAGAGATTAAAAAGGGTCAATAGTTCATAGGTTTTAGCTCTGGCATATTTCAATGAATGTGTCATTGAGCATAAACAATAAAACAGTAAAAACTTAAAAAGTTGATTTACATATAAGATAAAACTGGAATATCTTAAAAAGCCATTTTTAGGAGAAGGAAGATAGATACAATTGTTTATTACATTAGTATGTTTTCACCTTGGATGTCCTTTAATCCACCTTTGGTTACTCTAATTATATTTGCTCTGACGTGTTTCATTGAGAAGTTGCATAAGCAGGAGTTGGGGGGGGGGGGGGGGGGGGGGGTTCATACAGCAATTTGTGGATTCAAAGATAATCATTTCTAAGCTACTGAATTTTCAGCATGACCACTTTTAAAGCTGCCCTGTCCCATGTTTTATTGCTGAAATTACACTTTAAGAAGACCTACTGTAAACTGGGATCAAAACTATTTTCCAGTTAACAAACAAATAATCTTTGACCAAGACATAAACTGCTGAAAATGCTTATTTAGAATGTAAATATTGTCTGTCGTATTCTGATCTGTGAGATGACTGGAAATCTACCATCTGTTTCACTTGTTTATTTTAACAGATATGTGAATATAATACTGTATTTCCTGTGTTTCTGTAGCCCACGGCCAAAGGGACATCTATCCCAGTGCTTTTTTGGAGTAGCAAACTAAGCTGCTTAAAGGGACCTTTAGATCTTCGTAAAATCGCAATATGGACTTACCTGGGGCTTCCACTATAACCTGTGAGGTCTTACGGCCTCCTCCTGGCTCCTCTCTCCCATTGGTGGCTTCGTTATTTGGCAGTCGCCTGTATGTGTTCCCGCCACGCACGCTACGTGTCATCACACCGGCCAGTGTTAGAGTGCTGCACATGCGTGGTTCTCTAAGACAGAACCGCCAGCCGATGATGCACAGCGTGCGCGGTGGGGAGGAGCATGGCGACTTCAGGCTGATGTCGCTCAATAATGGAGCCGCCAGCAGGCCTGTAAGCACCCTGCGATTTTTCGACAACTGGTGATTTTTTTGAGCGACGAGCATTCATTTTTGCGATCAAGCGACGTGGGTACAGGCATGCAATTACACAAACGGCGTTTAGCGATGCGCGGTGATAACGATCATCACAGCTGATCGGATCTTTGATATCTCCAACAACTCCACACAAAGTGCCGCAAACGCTTGACTTCCTATTCGCGCACGTCACGCGCCGTCGTTTGTGCAGTTGGCTGATGGTGCAATGGTTAAGGGCTCTGCCTCTGACACAGGAGACCAGGGTTTGAATCTCGGCTCTGCCTGTTCAGTAAGCCAGCACTAATTCAGTAGGAGACCTTTGGCAAGTCTCCCTTACACTGCTACTGCCAATAGAGCGCGCCCTAGTGGCTGCTGCTCTGCTCTGGCGCTTTGAGTCCGCAAGGAGAAAAGCGCAATATAAATGTTATTTGTCTTGTCTTGTCTTGTCTTGTACCCACAAAAAAAAAAAGATGGATCTGGGATGGAGGGACATCGCTGGGATCCATCCTCCTGGTTCGTCAAGTGAGTATTCAGCTTTGGCCATACATGGTACAATAAAAATGTTCGATTATCCCGTTTATTCGATCTAAATGATCGAATCAAATGAAAGTTGAAAATATTTTTTTTTTCGATCAAGAAATTCGAACAATTATCCCGTTTTTTTTCCCAGAAAAATCAGATCGGACATGCTGGAAAAATCTTTATATTCGATCTAACGGAATAATCGAACTAAATTATATAATCGAAAAAAATGAAAAAATTGTACCACCTTTAGAGTAAACCTCCTACACAGGGAGAACCGGAGTCTCTGTAAGCATTAGTAATGTTTCTAGGATCACCTACTAAGACCCTGGGGCAATCTGCGTGAGTACAATCAGTACTAGGTGTTCTCGGAGTCATGGATGGGATCGGAACTTGCCAGAGAGTTTGGTCAGAAATGTTAAGATCTTTCACAGTACATAACTTCCTGGACCTTCTGGGCAAAATCCTAGTTCTACTTACACATGTGAGACTACTGTTGCCTGGCATTGGGACACAATTCCTTGAGCGACAGTTTGTGGTTGATCCTTTATGTTTCACATCTATACAGCACTTTATGATTAGAGATGGCCTGAACCTCCAATTTTCGGTTCGCAAACCTCCGCAAACATTCGCGAACATGCGAACTTTTGCGAACCGCAAAAGACTTCAATGGGAAGGCGAACTTTGAAAACTAGAAACATTTATGCTGGCCACAAAAATGATGGAAAGATGTTTCAAGGGGTCTAACATCTGAGTTTTTGCATGGCGGAGTGGGATACATGCCAAAAGTCCTGTGGGAAAATCTGGATTTGACGCAAAGCAGCGTTTTAAGGGCAGAAATCACAGTGCATGCTAAATTGGAGGCCTAAAGTGCTTTAAAACATTTTGCATGTGTATACATCAATCAGGGAGCGTAATTAGAGTACTGCTTCACACTGACACACCAAACTCAAAATGTAACGCACCGCAAACAGCTGTTTGTGTTGTGATGGCCATGCTGGACTGGTGCGTGCCATGGCCATTTTGCAGACAATAGCGGTTTTCAAGCCCATATGGTCACCAAGCTGAGGTAGCTCAATGACAGAACAACAGTGACTGTCCAGCTGATTGAATTTGGTCTGTCCACAATGAAGCAACAACCTTATTATCTTTGGTGTGCCACCCCCCGAGACACTCATGTAGCCGGCGGTCATTGCTTTATTGTGGTACACAAGCCCCTTCACCACGACAAGGTAACGATCACGAAGGGGAATTGACACGTTCATGCCTTTTGTTTTGTTGTTGCAGCTGCAGTGCAGCCATAAAAAATTAGGCAGGCATGAACACGCACCAGAAAAATTATGATAGCGGCCGCTGCTAGCAACAGCCTTAAAAATTCAGGAATCCGCCTGGAGTCCTGGCTCATGTTGGTGGTGGCGGAGGAGGCAGTCAAGCGGCCTGCAGGCAGAGATGCTGTGTGGGAACCGACTTAGTATTGTTGCTGTGTGTGGGGACTGCCTTAGTCTTCGGGCAGGCCTGAGCGTGCTTTGCAGACCAGGCATCCGTGGTCAGATGTACCCAACGCTATGTGCCAGAGGTGTCACCACTTGCCTTTCAACATCACGGTACAGTTTAGGTATCGCCTTTTTTGAGAAAACATTGCGGCCTGGTATCTTCCACTGCGGTGTGTGGCTTTGCTTTTGTGTGATGCTTTTCCTCAGGTGGTCATCCCATTGCAGTTTGTGCTTTGTAATCATGTGCCTTTGTAAGGTAGTTGTCCCTACGCGGGTCTTGGTCTTTCCAAGGCTCAATTTTTGGTGGCAGAGAGTACAGATAGCATTGCTCTCATCTGAGGCAGACACACAAAAAAATGTCCACACCGCTGAGCCCTGTGATGATGGCACTTTGGTGATGGCTGCCGACGGAGTGTTAAGTGGGGTGCCAGAATCAGTGCAGGAGGAGGAAGATATGTCACGCTTCCGTGGGTAAGCTGAGGAAAATGAGGTGTTCTGTGTTAAATAGTGAACCACGTCCTGACAATCTTGGGAGTTGATGGGACGTGCCTTCTTCTGAGCACTGTACTTTGGGCCAGGGCAGCACGAAATCACGTCAGCACGACCTCGAACAGACCTGCCGGGTGGCCTGCCTCTGGGTCTGCCTCTGCCTGTTGTTTTGTCCATATCGATGATGTGAAAGGTATGCACTGACTTGACTAATACAATGTGCGGTCACACAGGTGCAGTGAACAGGTAGCAGTGACTGGTATTACAATACAATGTGCAGCTGTCACACAGGTGCAGTTAACAGGTATGCACGGACTGGTATACTAAACAGCATGCGGTCACACAGGTGCAGTGAACAGGTATGCAGCTTTTGGTACTACAAATGTGCACCTGTCACACACAGTTACTATGAACAGGTGCAATGACTGGTGGTATATTACACTGCTTGCGCTCACGTAGGTAGGTAGGTAGGTGCACTGAACAGTAAACAGGTGCAGTTATGGAATTACAAATGTGCACCTGTCACACAGGTACCGTGAACAGGTGCAATGACTGGTGGTATAGTACACTGCTTGCGCTCACGTAGGTGCACTGAACGGTTACAGGTATGCACTGCAGTGATTGGAATTACAAATGTGCACCTGTCACACACACACACAGGTACCCTGAACAGGTGCAATGACTGGTGGTATTAACAATGTGTGCGCTCACGTAGGTAGGTAGGTGCACTGAACAGTGAACAGGTGCAGTGATTGGGATTACAAATGGGCAGCTGCCTGCCACACACACACAGGTAGCCACTGAATGTGCTGGGCCTGGCAGTGGCACAGTAGGAATTACCAAGGCTGTCTATGCAACACAAGTGTCTGTGGGACACAAAAAAAATAGGTTACAAGAACAAGATTAGCTCTCAAAAGAGCTGTTGAGGGGTGATTTTTTAGCAATAAGAATCAGCATGCTAGCAAGCCTACAAGAGCCTAACTAAGCTTTCCCTATAGCTCATCTCTGCAGCAGCAGCAGCAGCAGCAGCAGCTCTCCCTTCTCTAATTACTGCAGGCACACGAGTGAGTCCAATGCCTGACACTGCTTGCCTTTTATAAGGGGGGTGGGGCTCCAGGAGGGAGTGTAGCCTGATTGGCTACAATGTGCCTGCTGACTGTAATGTAGAGGGTCACATTTGATCCTAATGATGCACTATGGGGGCGAATCGAACTTCCGGAAAAGTTCGCGGTTCTCCGTGATCGGGAACCCCGGAAGTTCGCCGGTTCCCGTTCGCCCGCGAACAGTTCGGGCCATCTCTATTTATGATTTCCTGCAATAGAACTTTCCCATTATACTCCTCCTTTGGAGCTGATTTTGTGTTTTTACATTCATGAATGTGAATGGTTTTTGTACTATTGCACTAGCACTTTATATATTGAGTCCTCCAGGCGATGTGATTTGTGGATTATAAACCTTAATTATACTTTTTATTACATAGGTTTGTATTGGAAGCCTTTCCCCGCCATCGTACACCATTGATTTTAGTGTTGTACAGAGATATTAAATAAAGTTTCCTGCGATTTATAATTACCGTATATACTCGCATATAAGCCGACCCGCATATAAGCTGGCCCTCCCCCCCCCCCCCCCCCACACACACACTTTTACCTAAAAAACAGTAAAAATGATTGACACCCATATAAGCCGGGGGTAGGAAATGCTGGCCGCCTTATTCCCCTAGTGTGTCCCAGTATAGCTAGTAAAGTGCCCAGTATAGCTAGTATAGTGCCCAGTATGGCTAGTATAGTGCCCAGTATGGGTAGGTAGTGCCCCAGTATAGCTAGTATAATGCCCAGTATAGCTAGTATAGTTCCCAGTATAGCTAGTGAAGTGCCCCAGTATAGCTAGTATAGTGCCCAGTATAGGTAAGTAGTGCCCAGTATAGGTAGTAAAGTGCCCAGTATAGGTAGTAAAGTGCCCAGTATAGGTAGTATAGTGCCCAGTATAGCTAGTAAAGTGCCCCAGTATGGCTAGTATAGTGCCCAGTATAGGTAGGTAGTGCCCCAGTATAGCTAGTATAGTGCCCAGTATAGCTAGTATAGTGCCCAGTATCGCTAGCATAGTGCCTAGTATAGCTAGTAAAGTGCCCCAGTATAGCTAGTATAGTGCCCAGTATAGGTAGGCAGTGCCCAGTATAGCTAGTATAGTGCCCAGTATAGCTAGTATAGTGCCCCAGTATAGCTAGTAAAGTGCCCCAGTATAGCTAGTAAAGTGCCCCAGTATAGCTAGTATAGTGCCCAGTATAGCTAGTAAAGTGCCCCAGTATAGCTAGTATGGTGTTCAGTATAGGTATGTAGTGCAGTCCCCTAGACCCCCCCTCCCCCCGACGCCACTGCTTTTACCTTAGCCGGCACCGCTTCTTCTATTCCCCTCCTCTCCGGCTCCGTAATTTACAGCAGCTCTCTTCATGGCAGCTGCTGTGATGAGGCAGGAAGCAGTAGAGAGCGCGGCTTCCTATAGCGGCGGTTACTATGGGAACCGCTCTCTCTCTACTGCAGCTGTCGTGAAGAGCGCTGCTGTGAATTACGAAGCCGGAGAGGAGGGGAATAGAAGAAGCGGTGCCAGCTAAGGTAAAAGCAGCAGCGGCCGCGGGGGTGGGGCCTAGACGGGGGAGGGGGGGGCGGACCACGACTCGCATACAGGCTGACCCCCCCAACATTTGACCCACTTTTTGGGGGTCAAAAATTCGGCTTGTATGCGAGTATATACGGTATACCCGGAGTGGTGTGGTGTTTTGAGGCTGTTGCTGTTGTTTAGGTTTACTGTTGATGCTTTATGGACACGCCACCAAACCTGGTAGATAGCATCGTGTTCTGTTACTATAGGCGGAACCAAAGGCAGGGAAATCGATGATAACTTAAAGGACCACTATTGTGAAAAAGTGTAATATGTCATATTTTGTGGGCAAAAATGTTCCACCCAGAGGGTTAACCGCACCCCGTCCAGCCCCTGGGCTAAACCTGAGACCCCACCCAAAAATGTGGGTCATTCAAAAGAACTCAACAGGGGCTCCTCCCCCAGTCCCCCATATTCCATCACTACGAAAGCCTGCTGCTAGCCAGAGGACCATGTGGCTGGCGGCCATTGCCCTGAACTGAAACAAAGGACTTTTCCATGTGCTCAGAATTCACAAAGGACATTTTCACCTTAACTTAAGTATACATATTTTCTTCCCTTTTTATATTTTTTTTATACTGCACTACTATTGTCTCTATATCTATCTCTATTGCTGATTTTAATGATTTTCTGTATATAATAATTATTTATATTGCATTTATAATAAAAGACTCTAAAGTCATTTATTGATCTCTCAGCTAGAACCTACTATTCAGCCACACAAAATGAACCATAGCTTCCTGAAGATTCGTTACCGAAAAGTGTTGTTATTAGCCAGAATAGCGTGCGTTTTAACCGTTTTATCTGCAGGTCTGAGAGTCAGTCACAGGGGGCTTCTCTTCCCATTAAAAAGAGATGGTGGCAGCCTAGTATTTTGTGTTTTATAGATCGCACGCCTCCTTTTAGTCTGACTGCAGCCGAGTTCCAGCGGTTTGTGCGCACCGATTGCATCCACGAGATGGGCTGGTCTGTGTGCTGAAACCGATTGGAAGGCATTGTGTAGTCCGGCCACTGGGGGGTGTGTGACAGTCACCGTTTCTATTCTCCCTATATACAAATAACTGCAGATCCATGGCAAACAGTCAAAGTGATCAAGTTCACTGACGACACCAACATAGTTGACCTTATCACCAAAGATGATGAGAGCAGGAGTACTGCCACCAGGTTGAGATAATTTTCTAATGGTGCAGGGAGAATGGCTTGGTCCTCAACACCGCAAAAACTGTTGAGATGGTTGTTTACTTCAAAACCAACACCACCTCCACCCAGGGAAAAGGCCAGCAGAGGCTATTTTTCCTCTGCCAACTGAATAAGTTCGGTATGTCCTAGAAACAGTGTCCCAGTGACAGTCAATACTAAAAACAACAGGATAGATACATTAGGGGAAAGAGGCGGCCTGGTGTTTATAAAACTTTTAAAAGCAGTTAAAATAGAAAAAAATGAGGTGGCTTATCTCAAAAACAAGAACTTTGTAAACACATAAGATATTTAAGCCTGTGCTTAATAAATATCCTTTTGTGTTTACAAAGCTCTCATTGTTGAGGTAAGCCATCTCATTTTTTTTCTATTTTAACTGCTTTTAAAAGTTTTATAAACACCAAGGCACTTCTTTCCCCTATGTGCTTAAGGGAACCAGAGAGGTTGGGGGGAAGCTTTAATACATACCTGGGGCTTCCTCCAGCCCCATAGGCACGGATCGCTCCCACGCCGCCGTCCTCTGCTGCCTGGATCCGCCGGTACCGGGTCCCGTCATTGCCGCTAGTCGGCCAGTCGGCCGGCGGACGCGGCCGATTCGCCGCATCACACGGAGCTCCTTCTATACAAGTACGCATGAGGCTGCCTGCTGTGCAGCCGCATGCGTACATGTATGGAGGGAGCTCCTGTGATGCGGACAATTGGCCGCGTCCGCCGGAAGTGACGGGCCCGGTAACGGCGGTTCCAGGAAGCGGAGGATGGCGGCGTGGGAGCGATCCAGGCTTATGGGGCTGGAAGAAGCCCCAGGTATGTATAAAGGCTTGTTCTTTTTTTTTCAGCCCGTTCCTCTCTGGTTCCCTTTAGTATACCCCCCAACAAAGGCTGTTGGAGGGTTCGAGACAGACCTCTAGTGGTCGTGACCCTGCTAGTCGTCTGCCACTGTTTTCAAGGAGAGCGACTGCAACCAGGTCCAGTTGGGCCACCCCGAGTGGAGTCAGCTTCATAGCCTCCACCTGCTTCTTGTGGTTGGTTGCTCCCTTTGCAACCCGCTGTGATGATCCGCTCAGCTGGCTGCACAAGCAGACAGCTGTTTGTCCATTCCTCTAGTCTGTGGGCTGCAGGTCTCTGGAACAGAGACCTGTCTTTCCATTGCAAGTTTCTGGTCTGTTCTCTTGCTGGGGAATTTGCATACATTCGTTATGCAAATCCCCTACCTGCCTTCTTTGATGACTGGCACTATAAGAGCTTTATGTTTCCCAGAAGGCTTTGCTGGTCATTTCCCTTCCATGGTCTGTTCCTGATGGACACTGCTGGAGTGTCAGCCATTGCTATCTAGTATAGTTAATTCCTGGGGGTTGCTTTAGGCTCCCCTTCTAGCCCAGTCAGGTTGTATTATCTGTATTGCCTGTTCTGTCTTGTCTTGCCTGTAGCCATTGTCCTGTCCCTATGGTGGTCGACAGGAAATGGTTCTGATCTCTGTTCTTGGAGTATAGCTGGTGCAGCGGTTGCTA